>NC_134467.1:24850000-25182500 GCF_047948215.1 Lycorma delicatula
ACTCTGTATTATGATTTAACTTATTAATCGACCTTTTGATGAAGTGGTGATGATTTTTTCAGGAAATATTTTTAGCACAATGTAAATTTCAGTATCAAAAAATTCCAACAATAAATTTTAAGTTTATGTTATAAATTATTTATAAAAAAATAAATAAAAGAAAATGCTCGTAAAACGTAATTCAAGTTGGCGATTTTAAAGCCGTAATAAAGTATGATATAATTATAATAATTTCAAATAAACAAAGGACTTTTAATATAAGTGATGAAAAGTTCAACATATTTATATAACAGACGCTAAATTTTCTTACCTAAAATAGCTAAATTAAAGGTAAATAGGAAAGGTAATTTAAAATTATCTTAATTAATAATTCCCTGAGAAAATAATTTAAAAATAAGTGACGAGATAGAAATTTGAAACCAGGTAAAGATTTTCCCCTAATTTTTTTTAAAGATTTTACTAAGTAAATATTTTCACTTTAATAATTCCTAAGGGGATAAAAAGGGAAGAGAAGCAAACCCTCGGTAATTAATTTTTACTGATTAATTAGGAATATTTAATTTTAAAACAGGATTTCTAAACGGTTATTAATTTTAGTTATTTTTTCAACAACCCCCTCTATCAAGGATAAAATTAATAGTATTTTTATTTTAATTTTAAAACCAGTTATATATTGAAATTATTACATAAACATATCATGGTAAAAAAAAATAAAAAATAAAAGCCACATCTATGTATATCAAAATAAATATTTGATTGTCCAATATGCGTTCCTATGACATTCATCAGATTGCGATGAAACTTTCGTGAGTTGTTTTGTGCACGCCCGCGAAGGTTTCTTAATTAATTTGGACCCGCTAGGTTGCGCTGGGGTCGAGATATTTCGGTAAATTGTATTTATAGTCCGATTTGGTTAATATTCAGAATATATATATTAGTTACGTGATAAGAAATATTTTTTTTGAAAAAATTGACCGGCTAGGTGGCGCTAGGGTTGAAATATTTCCAAAAATTGCATTTGTGGATGATTTAGCTCATATTTACAATACGTGTTACTTACATGGAAAGAAATATTTTTCAAAAAAATGGATCCGATAGATGGCCATGGGGTTGAAATATTTGGAAAAATTACATATACGGTCCGATTTGGCTTATATTCAGAATAGTGACGTGAAAATAAATATCTTTGCGAAAAATGGGACCCGCTAGGTGGCGCCAGTGTCGAGATACTTACGAAACAAACATACAAATATACAAACAGACTTTCTTCTTCTATATATAAAAGGCAATGTTTGTATGTGTGTCCGCTATAGATTAAAAAACAAATGGACCGATTTACTTGTCGGTTTTTGCGAAATGGTCCGCATTGTTCGTAGAAGGTTTAAAGCTACTGAAATCCTTGATCTGACCAGTAGAAATAAAGTTAAGAGTATTTTGAACCGACTACTGTGTTTATAAAGTAGTTTGAATTTAATCCGATAGGCAGTGCTGTTTTGACTATTGGATTTATTTACATTCTGACTTTTATAAAGTAAAAGGATAAATTCTGTGAAGTTCCGTAATGTTTTGAAAGTCTCTTAATGTTCAATATTAATTGTAATGGTTTTTCAGCCATATTTCTTTTCGTTAGGAAGTTATTTTCCACCGACTACTGTGTTTAGAAAGTGATTTGAACTAAATCCGATAGATTGTGCTGTTGTTTTGCCAATTGGATTAATTTACATTCTGACTTTTATAAAGCGAAAGGTTAAATTTTGTGAAATTCCATAAAGTTCAGTTTTTTAATGTTTTATCGAACTTTCAATTGCGTTCATTTATTCTGCTATATATATATATACACACACTCAAATCTAGTAACTACGAAGCATTGCCGGGTCTGCTAGTATACATTTTACCGTAATGTTTTCTGAAAGTTGAAATAACAATAACTGTGGATAAATTTGAAATAAAATAAACCACCATTACTATTATTACAGGCTAGATTTTATTGACCATAGGCAAGGGAAATCCCAAGTTGAGTATATACAGTTCTGCTACAGCACTGACTTTGCTGCTAAGAACTTTCCTTATATTGCTACATGCTACTAAAATAACAATAGAGTAGTTGTATAAACATGATGTAGAATAATTTGTCCTAATTATTTTAAGTCACGACTACTACTTTATCCCAAAAGATGAAAAAAAAAAAAATGAAATCGCTCCTCTAACATGGACTGGAATCCAGCCTGAGCCCAGCCGAGATGGAGTAACGAAGACAACCCGAGGGAAGAAAGTCTCCAAACTTTCTCTCACCAACCACCCTTTCCTAGTACTTACAATTATGTCCCAGTCAAATGGTCCCCAATAGATTTATTCCTGCTACGCCGGAAGGCGTTAGCAACAAAAAGATTTCAGGGGACAGACTGAACAGGAATCATGCTGGGAGAACGAAGCTCATACGCCCTTAGCCTCCCACGATCAACAATTCTCTCCAGCTAAAGGAACAAAACGCAGCTAATAATTCCGTCCGTAAATAAAACGAAACCGCTAATAAATAAATAATAACCCGTCCGATAAATGAAAAACATAACAAAAAGGAACATTTGTCCAGATTCTTTGATTAGTAAGGAGAAACAAATTCGCCCGCTATCCTTGCGTTCCGTTCCAGATGCCAGAGGTAAGTACTTGCCGGCCTTTGTTGTGAGAATAGTCTCAACCTTTCATCTGGAGTTCCCGGGCTCGAATTCCAGTCATCAAGCATGATATTTTTACACGCTACAAATTTGGCATTCCATTTCATTTTCTGAAGTAATAGCCTCCGGATGGGTAGGGTTTCCTAAAAAAAAAGAAAAAAAAAAGAAAAAAAAGAGGTATGTACTTATTTTTCCCATGATTTTTGTTTCTACGTTAGCGGATTACATTGCGATATCAATTAGGTAGGTGAACTTTGCTGAATCTGTTTGAAGTGTATTGGACCAATGTAATTGGTGGTCCGATCAGTATTCGGCTTTCGGTTCCAGTATCATTCCATTGTTCCTTGTCATGTACAGTTTGTGGTTTGGTACTAATAGAGATACATCAGTGTCGTTAATTAGACCTTTTTATTTGTATTTCGGTGATGAATCAGCGTAGTAACAATGTTGTACCGTTGGAGGTACGCCACAAAGGCTAACCACTGATGACGTATTTAACGTTTTCATGGTTTGCGTAATCTTTTTTTTTTTTTTTCTCAGCTCCCCTGGGCCGGACCGACTTGTTGGTATTACGCCGCCCAGGGGAGTGTCTTTAAACACAAATAGTCCTCCCCACCTACCGGCTATATACCGGCAAGGCAGGTCGGCCTACCGGTTAGCTCTTTTTGAAAGTTCTTTATCAATATTGCCCCCTTGGGGATCCAAAAGGGCAATACTAATACACCACATTATTACACCACGCCAGACCCAGTTCGCCGCGACGCGGCGCCGGGTCCCTTCAGTATTCAGTGTGCTGTTGCCTGACTGTTACCCGTGGAGTCCTTGGTGGCTCATCAGTGCCAACACACCGCAGCATGCTGGATCTCACCAGCAAGGCTGTCCACCCAGTCCTATTCTAGCCAACACCTTGTCTTCTCTCATCGGAGTATTTCTGTAGAACAACTTGTCTAACAAAACTAGCAAAATTATTCCAGTTTGACACGCTTCTTAGCATGTAGTCTATTGTTGTCTCTGGAGTTATACCTGTGAGTGCCTTACTATGTCTAATTGTGTCCCACCTCAAAAAAGGTGTGCTCAGCATCATCTATCTCGTTGCAGTAGTTGCAAATTGGCTCTTCTCTCTTGCCTATTTTGTGCAGGTAGTTATTGAAGGAACCATGACCTGTAAAAAACTGCGATAGGTGATGATCAACCTCACCAAATCTTCTCGACAACCGTGGCTTGATGTTGGGGATGAGGGTTCTCGTCCATCGACCCACAGCTTCCTGCGACCATCTTTCCTGCGAGATATTATAAACAGAATCCGTGACCTCTTGTTCTGGCTTGCCTTGTGCCCTCTCCACCCTCATTTTTGCGATTAGTTCAATAGGAGGTGTACCCGATAACACGCACAGGGCGGCATAGGACACTGTCCTGTATGCGGACACAACACCTAGGAGCACACGCCTGTGCGTTCTCGCCAGTCTCTCTTTGTTGCACCTGATGGCGATAGAGCGCCACCAGGCCGGAACGGCATACATAAGCGAAGACACGACGGTGGTCGCCAGTAAACGGCGCTTTGAGGCCCGAGGGGCATTTCTGCGATGACATAATGATGTTTAGTCTTTTTATCATTCTTTCTGCCTTGTTTACGTAATCTGCACAGGTGTAAGTTCACATCCGTGTTTTTAATGATGTACTTATTATAATTATTGGTAGTTTCGATTTAGTCATAAATAGCTACCATGAATCCCAGTGTATATGTGAAAATTTTACTTGCAGCCACTTACAAGAGATTTCAAAATACCCTCAAATTTTAGAGAGTATAAATATCTTCCATGAAATGCTTTACTGTTCCATCGATTTGTTGTCTTGTTAATCGAAATCTCTGGTCGATTAATCTTTCTATTTACCGGGTTCATTTGGGTGATGTCAGCATTACCAATGCCGGTATACCGATCACTAGATAATTTCTAAAAATATCCCCTCAGTGAGTTGATTTGCTTGTGGTTAGCAGTGCCCATCAGTTATATTCCTTTTTTCCTTGGTAGATGTAACCTTTTTCATCGAAATCCTAGGGTGATGTATTCCGTATAGTGTGTACATCACACGAAAATTACGGTTAGGATCGGTGAATTCCCTTTCCGTCCACTTGAGGGTTCCAGATGAATGGGTTAATACCTGGGTGACAAAGGTGTTAATTTCTTCAACCATATTTATAGAAGAGCGGTTGGTGTTAAGGATTTCATTGACGCGTCCGTTAAAGTAGTTACAGATTAGTTCTAACCACTCAGTGTGGGTGATTTTCTTGGTTTACTGGTATATTTATGCGTTTCATCACGGTCCATAACACCTTTATCTTTGAATAATAGTGTTATTATTATCATAAATATATATATAAAAAACTAAAATATTTTTTAACAAGAAAAAAATTAAGCTGTAAACAGAAATAAAAAATAAATGTGATAAAAACAGTGAACAAAGATGTCAAAAGAAAATAAGGGTTAAAAGGAAAGAAAAAATATATATATAGATATCTTCTACCAAGGAGCTATACATAAAGTTGATTTTACGGGAAATTTGTTTCTGTACGGTTGGTTAAACTGATAAATGTTAAATAGGATATAACTGGTTACACTTTGTAGGATTTCAGTTTCATAAAAAAAAAGAAAAAAAAAAGGGAAAAATGGTTTCTTCACACAAATAAACCTAAACGTCTTTTTTTTACATATATGAGATATACATAAAGGGAATTGCATTTTCACAGTTCTACCATATATTCAAAAAAAAAATATATAAAAAAAATAGAATGAAAAAGAGGGAAGAAAGAAATATGAAGTATGATGATAAATTTACCTTTTACGATTGAAGTGCAACAAGAGACTATGTGATGTGGAAATAACAATGCTAGTGTCCTTGGTGATGTCATGTGATCTTATACGTCGCTTTTGTGAAATAAATAAAACAAAAAACTGAGAGAGAGAAAGAGAGAGAGAGAGAAAAGAAGAATATATGCTATTATTCTGATTCTATATTCTTTATACATGAGCGTATCTTAAAATTTATCTCTTTCAATGCATTATTATTTCAAAGAAATACTGTTTCTTAGAAAGAATAAAAGTAATACTAAAATTTTTCCCTTGTAATTACATAATTAATTTTTGTTTAATGTTTACAATTAGAAAATACTTATAAAACAAACACTGGTATTATAAAAATACTTTTTTTACGTAATTTATATAAATCCACGCGTAATAAATCTTCTTTTTTTTACATCTTATTCAAAGGTAATTGAGAGGAAAACTGCGAGCATTTCATCGGAATAAATGAAATAATATTTTATATTAGTTTAGCGTTGATATTTTTTTAAAATACCAACTTAAAAAGGTTATTAATAATTAAAAAAAAAACCTTTTTAACCCACCGGGTTGGTCTAGTGGTAAATTCGTCCTGGTAAATCAGCTGATTTCGAAGTTTACGTTTTCAGATTTGAATCTTAATAGTTGCTTTTATCCGGATTTCAATCCTACATCATAGATACCGTTGTTCTTTGGTGATTATGTTTCAATTAACCAAACGTCTCAGGAATGGTCGGCTTGATTTTTTTGAAGGGTACCCATTTACCGGTACAGTTAAATTACACTGATAATTCGTTGATGGGCATATAAATAAAACTATTAAAAAATAGTAATAATTAAAAAAAATCACTTTTAATTTCAATCTTTTTTAAAGTCGTCCAAAATTAAAAACACCTGTAAAAAAATTACTAATCCTTAATTTGCCGCCGGTTTAAAAAATAAATGTTTTAAAAGGTCGATTTATATTTTCAAAAAAATGTTATTAGTTTAATTTTTTTTACCTTTAATTTTACTTAAACGTGGTAAAATCAACAAGAAAAAAATTATTTACATAAAATAATAAAAAAATATTTTAACCAATATAAATGAAAATAAGTTAAAAATCTTAAATCACCGAAAGTTTTTTACAGATTGCTTTTAAATGTTGACACAACGTTGCATTCAAATACGCGCGTGCTTTTATATATCTATTATTTATATACCTAAGATGACCTAAGATACCTAAGACCTGTGATGATACCTAAGACCTGTGAAAGGCAAAAACATGTATCTTTTTTAAAAACAGCGCTATCTGTTGGACGTAAAAGCAACACACGCTATACTAAATATTTTACAATTCCATTTCAATGTTTCCGATATGTATGTGTCCGCTATAAACTAAAATAACTTCTGGACCGATTTACGGGGCAGAGAAAATGGAAGAAAGGGAAAAATAGGAAATGGGAAAATCGAAAAAAGTAAATGTGAGGAGGGAGAAAATGGAAAAAAGGGGGAAACAGGGAAAAGGAATTGGAAAGAGGAAAGGAAAAAATAAAAGGGGAAACTAGGGAAAGAAGGAGGAAGGGAAACAAGGGAAATATAAAAGGAATGTGGAAATGGTGCAAAAGGGTAGTGGGAAAAGGGAATTAGGTAAAAGTGAAAACGGGGAAATGGGAAAGAGAAAAGGAAGAAATGGTAAAAGACAAAGGGTAAATTTTGTGAAGTTCCGTAATGTTCATTTTGTTAATATTTTATCAAAACTTTCAATTGTCTTCATTTAGTATATATATTGGAAGTGAAACTTGGACGATCGGAGTACCTGAGAAGAAAAGATTTGAAGCTTTTGAAATGCGGTGCTATAGGAGAATGTTAAAAATCAGATGGGTGGATAAAGTGACAAATGAAGAGGTATTGCGGCAAATAGATGAAGAAAGAAGCATTTGGAAAAATATAGTTAAAAGAAGAGACAGACTTATAGGCCACATATTAAGGCATCCTGGAATAGTCGCTTTAATATTGGAAGGACAGTTAGAAGGAAAAATTGTGTAGGCAGGCCACGTTTGAAATATGTAAAACAAATTGTTAGGGATATAGGATGTAGGGTGTATACTGAAATGAAGCGACTAGCACTAGATAGGGAATCTTGGAGATCTGCATTCAACCAGTCAAGTGACTGAAGACAAAAAAATATATACACACACACACACACACATACATATATATATATATATATATATATATCGGAGAGGCGAGGAGATTTGTCAGGGATTCAACGTTTTGTGTTTCCCTCACTTTTATTATTACAAGTGGAGAATATATAAGACTATAATAAAGCTCAACCAATAAAAATGAGTAGACAACTCGTACAATGAAACAATTACAAATGATAACTATCACCCATCAATAACTCAGCAGTACACGAATCATAATATAAGATTAATTTAATTTAGAACTCAAACAATACTAAAACAACTTGCGATAGACCGAGGCTCAGGGAAATAACGAATTCGCGACCACCAGGACGTCTGTTCGTTCTGGGTTCCAAAGCAAGACTACCCTTTCTCCATATTCTCAAATAATATACCTACTGCATATTTCCTTTTCCTTATTAATTTTATGATACCCCTATCGTCCTGGGATCCCGACTACGTTGACAACCATGTGCCTACCTAGGCCTAAGCCTACCGCAATAAAACAATTTAAACCTTATTTTACAAAATATTACTAGTAATAGTACATTTCTTAAAACTACTAAAAATACAGATATTCTAAAGAATATTCTCATCGTTTTGTCGGAAGATACTCCACTGTACTTTATTCTCCGACATATATATATATATATGTATATATTACTCAAATCTAGTAATAGCGAAGAATTTCCGGGTCTGCTAGTGTAAAATAAAAAGACAAGCAAACCTAAAACGATTTTAAAAAAAGATAATTAATACTGAAAGCTACATAGGCATACCGCTTCTAATTGCAAAAATAGGCTCATTGGAAAAACATAAAAATATACAGAGTTATTCAGGTGGTAAGGGAAATATATTGTTAACTGATTCGAGAGCTTTAAATAAGGAAATTCATACAAAAAAAGGTGATAAAAGAACGGGAAATTTTGAAATCCCTAGTGGCAGCCATGTACATTGGCAGCACTGCTTTATGCCACTCAGTCATCATTGAGCAATTTAACGGTCAACGACGCGCTTTTACCATAAAAATGTTGTTTAAAATTAATGATAGTTTGGATGGTACCAGCGCTCATGAGAGTGTTTTGACCACGTTAAAATATAGGGGCGTTTTTCATCAAAACGCGTTAAAAATGTGAATTAATAACTTTGAAGAGACTGGTTCGGCTCTGAAATAGAAACCGTTAGGACTACCAAGATATTTTCATACTTCATACAATATTGAAGCTGTACACGTTTCACACACGCGTACGCGTATGCAAACATACACACACACACACACACACACACACACATGCTGTACGCGTTTACAGAGCCCAGGGAGTACAATAGTAAAGAAGTAACTGCGGTCGGGGTTGTCCCGTGAAAGATTGTTCGCCGAATTCTTCATTTCGATTTAAAATTGCATCCTTACAAATAAAAGATCGTGTAAGAACTGAAGACAAACGATCACCTGTTCCGCTTTGATTTCTGTTAATAATTTATGGCAAACATTAACGAATTACCCGACAAGCTCTGGATGTCAGATGAGACACATTTCTATCTCACAGGTTACCTAAACAATCCCACCGGGTTGGTCTAGTGGTGAACGCGTCTTCCCAAATCAGCTGATTTGGAAGCCGAGAGTTCCAGCGTTCAAGTCCTTGTAAAGCCAGTTATTTTTACATGGATTTGAATGCTAGATCGTGGACACCGGTGTTCTTTGGTGGTTGGGTTTCAATTAACCACACATCTCCAGGATTGGTCGAACTGAGAATGTACAAGACCACACTTCATTTACACTCATACATATCATCCTCACTCATCCTCTGAAGTATTATCTAAAAACGGTAGTTACCGGAGGCTAAACAGGAAAAAAAAAAAAAAAAAAAAAAAGGTTACCTAAACAAGCATATATTTCGTTTTTGGGCAAACAGCAACCCTAATGAAGTTCATGAACGCCCTATATACAGCAGCAAGGGAACGGTATGGTGTACAGTTTCGTCACACGGAGTGGCCGATGTATACTTTTCGAAAATGAGACGTTTGTCACTTCGGAGCGGTATGTTCTTATGTACAATTTTTTGTTACACTTGCAAAGAAGAATTTCCCGCATCAGTACGAAGCCTGGTTTTAAAATAATGGTGCGATATCGCACATTGCAAGGCAATCAAACGCAGCGATCGAGAATTATTCGGTACCGTGTCAACTCAAGATTTCGTGAAGTTCTCTGGATTCCAAGATCATCGGAGATTTATCAGGTTGTGTATTTCATTGGGGGGGGGGGGGGTTACCTTAAAGGTGTAGTCTCTAAGAGTCGGACGAAAACAGTTGGTGAATTAAAACAAACAATTCGATATTAAATTCGTGGCATTGCACTTGAAATGTTGCAATAACCAACAGAGAATCTCTACCACGAATTGACAGAGTGCCGAAGGATGCATACTTTTTCTTCAGTTTCCCGTTTCTCTTTCCCTTACTTCATTTTCCCACTCCTGTTCCCCCATTTCTCTTTCCCCCTTTCTCGTTTATCTTTTCCTTTTCCATTTCCTTTACCCGATTTTCTTATCCACCCTTCCCTCTTTTTTCTTTTTTCATTTCCAACTTCTTCCCTTTTACCCTTTTCGATTTTTCCCTATTTCCCTTTTCCGATTTTTCCCTTCCTCCCTTCTTCCCAGCACATAAATCGGTCCAGTAGTTTTTTAGTCTATAGCGGAAACACATATCGGAAACATTGCCATGGAATCGTAAAACATTTAATATAGCGTATGTTGCTTTTACATCCAACAGATAGAGCTGTTAACAAGAAATTTACTTTTTTATCGATTTGAACCCCTTAAAATCAAAATTTCGCAAAATCCTTTTTTATTGCGCGCTTACTTAAAGATACGAAGGTACCCTGAAAATTTCAAGTCTCTACCTATTATAGTTTTGGTTGTACATTGATTATGAGTGAGTGAATCAGTCAGGACATTCGCTTTTATATAAGAGATTACCCTCATTACCCAATTATGATGATTATTTAGTAAACGAAATGACCATCGTTTTTTTTTTTTAATATTAACCGAAAGAAAATATTTTATATTAATATTTAATTATGCAACCAAAAAAAAAATAGCTAAAAATTCGGTTATATATTTTTCCTAACTGGACTTACATTGAAAACCAAAATTGAACATACTATTATTTTATAAGAAAAAAAAAAACGAATTTCTATGTTTTTCTTCTTGGAAAGGAATTGAATATATTTTCTTTATGGTTTTTCTTATGTGTGTGCGCGTGTATGTGATAAGAAAAATAAGCGATTTCACTACACACAAGATCCACCAGCGACCTACCATTTAAAATAACGTATCTTATTACAGCTGAAAAAAAGAAGAAAATCACAATTTATTTCTCTAACTTATTGTAAATAAATGGGCAGTAATATAATTCAAAAAGCCAGTAAGATATTAAGAAAATATTTTACGTTATTGTGACGTAGTATTAGATAATACTTTAAGCAAACCAATCGTTTTCTATTCGGGGTTAGATTTTTGTTTTATGTCTTCTTATTTCATTTCGATAAAAAAGGAATATTTACGCAACGGAATAATATTAAAAAATCTTTCCTAAAAAAAGGAAAAGTTTTAACTTTTATTTCCCTATCTAGCGCTACAACAGAGCGTTGTGAAAGGGAAAGTATTGTAATCGGTTCAATTTGTGCGGTTTCCACCGGATCTTTAAGTTTTGACACCTAAGGAACCCAAAAAACCGGATGGAAATTTTCCGGTTCGTATGTACTTGTGTGTGTTCTTGGTATCTCACACCTTTTATATTAAAAACGAGAGGACCGATTTTAACCAAACTTGGTCAGGATACTTTTGTTTATGGGGCATTAATGACATTAAATTTTCAACTTAAAAGATCAAGGTGGTGAGGCTGTAGAACAATGTCACTCTCTGGATCTCGAGATTTCGCCTAATTGAGGTCATATTTTTCTTAGGCACATCTGTTAACAATTAAAAACAATAATAATATTTGCAAGAAAATATTTTTTTTTTAAATCTCACCTCAACCTCAAAAAATGATCTAAACAACTGGCTAAATGGGTATACCTGCGTCAATAGTATTTCCTATCACCTCAAGGAACCCTCTTTTTTTTCTTTTTCCTGTTTAGCCTCCGGTAACTACCGTTTAGATAATACTTCAGAGGATGAATGAGGATAATATGTATGAATGTTAATGAAGTGTAGTCTTGTACATTCTCAGGTCGACCATTCCTGAGTAATATACAAGCCCCATCTTCTTACAATTCCAGCAATAGTTTGGTCATCCCTTGCCATAAGGATTTGTCATATCAAAATTTTTTTTACACAAAAGTTTTAGGTAATCTTTATAGGACTAACGATCACTTTCAACCGATTCGATCCTGTGCCTATTAAGAAAGATATGATATTTTTTGTCTTCCAAACTCAATTTTTTCCCAACCCCTGAGCCAATCAATGGTTTGTGATATGAAAAACCTTTCTTTTGATAGCAGGAACATTAAACGAATGAGATATT
The DNA here is from genome assembly GCF_047948215.1 of Lycorma delicatula. Classification (NCBI taxonomy): domain Eukaryota; kingdom Metazoa; phylum Arthropoda; class Insecta; order Hemiptera; family Fulgoridae; genus Lycorma; species Lycorma delicatula. Next base: position 24,862,199 of record NC_134467.1, read on the forward strand.
TCATTTAATAAGAAAATTCTACAATTCTAGTAACATTTTGGTCATCCTTACCGTAAGGGTTGGTCATTCAAAAAATTGTTTCAGACAAAGGTTTTTCATATAAAAGTATTACTTAACGTTTAAAGGACTAATGACCATTTTAAACCGATTCGATAATGTGCCTATGAAGGGAGGTATGAGCTTTTTGTCTTCGAAACCCCATATTTTCTACCCCCTGGAATAATGGTTGAGAATATCAAAAACCTTTACTTAGATATGTTTTAGGCACTTATTCAAAGAATAGTAGGAATTTTAAACGAATTAGATATTTCATTTAATTAGAAAGTTATAGCGATTTTTTTTCCTTCAAAAAAGCCCCCACACTCCGTATCCACCCGCATAGTCTAATTTTGATCATTAACGAACTCGACCGAGATTTTGGGTCGTTATATTTTATGTAACAATTTGAAAGCGATAGCTGCAAAATTACGGCAGTTATTTTGTCGACATCTGGCGTATATATATATATATATATATATATATACAGAGTGTCCCATACAAAACGCAACCCGTCAATCACTCATCCATGAAATTTCAAAAGTCAAGCTTACTCCCCTACTCGTTACTGAAATGGACTCGTGCAACATCTGAACATCGCAGCGACGCAGTAGAACACTACCGATAGTAACAACAATGCAATCATAACGTTCAGTGTATTGCTAGAGACAAGATGGTGTTTTCCCTAGATGAACGTCTTTTCATTGTTGAGTTGTACTTCAGTACGAAATCAGCGGTTGCAGTGCAAGATTTGTTTCGCCATAAGTACCCAGATAAACCGGCTTCTAACAAAACATCAGTATTAAGGTTAGTTGCAAAATTTAGAGACACTGGTTCTGTTAATAACAAGGAACACAAAAGATCTGCGTCAGTGTTGAATACAGATACAGTCGCTGAAATCAAAGACCGTGTTGTCGTATTATCGGTCGAGGCTTGTGGCCACCAATATCTCCAGATTTGACTGCGGCCGATTTTTTTCTATTGGGTTACCTCAAAGAAAAAGCCTACAGCAACAAACCACGAATACTTGAACAATTGAAAGTCAATATTGAACAAGCTGTATTAAATATTCAGCCACAAACTTTGAAAAAAGTTGCAAGAAACGCTGTAAAAACAATTGAAGCTTGTATTCAAGATGATGGCGGCCACTTCTAACATTTACTCTAAATGTTAGGTAATAATAAAAATTACAATTACATTTACATTTACACATGCCTTTTTATTATTTCGATACCTACCAATATAAGGTTGGGTTAAGTTTTATATGGGACACTCTGTATATATAAAAATTTTTATATAAACTTTTGAAATGACGGTTGTTTTGGGGTCTGAGGGATGTAAAACGTGAATATATTCGAAATTTTCCGGAAGCGTTCTTGATACCAATTACAATAGTTAACGTTCTTATGATATCTACTTAAAACAGTTATTACATGATATAAAGAAGACAGACATAAATTTAATTATACGTATAACCTAGTCTGTTTTATTAGTGCTACAAAGAAACACACAATTAAACTAACTGATCTTGATTAAAGTGCATTGACCTTAATATTCATACACTTCCTTGTTGTAGAAGTATAAAAAGAGTTGCATATATATATATATACTATCTTAAAAAATTGTAAATTAAAATATTTTATAAATTTGTACAAAATAATCGACGTAATTTTAAAACAAAATAACTTACAAAGTCATTCTTTGTAGGTCTTGCTAATTTGTAATGCATTAAAAAAAAAAAAAAAAAAAAAAACACTCTTATTAGTCACAAAATTAATTTTATAAACGTTGAAATCGAAAATAAAGAAAAAAGTTTCAATTTTTTAAAAAATTGGGAGCCCCAAGTATCAAACGGGCTTCTTTTTACTTCCTTGTACGATATAAAGGAAGAATTGTGATAGCTAAAAATTTCGGTTTTCAAATTTTAACGGAAATATACATTTTGACCATCGCTGAATTCATTTTGACTAGTTTCGGGGTGACGTCTGTACGTATTTATCTCGAATATAATTCAAAAACGATTAGCTATAGGAAGTTGAAATGTTGGATTTAGTATTGTTGATAGATTTATTTGTGCATCTTCCCTTTTGATTGGATTTGACTGGACGAAAAGAGTCCAAAATAGCCCAAAATCCAAAAAAAATTGCATTTTAGACTTTTTCTTAACTGCATTAATAAGCCCTCATTGAGCGGTTTTCAACTATATATTATAACTGGTACTTATTTTCATTGGTTCCAGAGTTATAGCCAAATAAAATTTGAATTAATGAAATATTTGGATCTTACAGGAGGAAGGTTTCATACCTTTTTTAACTTTTTTTTTTTTTTTAATTTAAATATATATATTTATTAATAATTATTAACCTCTGATTGTAAAAAAAAATACGATAAATAATAATTCAATAATAAAAATTAAAAAAACATACGAAAAAATATCAAAAGTTATTAATGAAACAAAATTTTATCTACTTTCATTAAAAAAAAAAAAAAAAATGGGTATAGGTAATTTAATAAGCGTATAAGGAAATCATGTGGTGTACACACCTGATATTTCCTTCCTAGCAAGTTACATTGTACTCACCATAATTTGTTCTTTGAAAAATAATTTATAAATTAGACCAATATAGTTGAGAAAAAAGCCTTAGGATTATTTTATCGACTGACGTTTTGGTTTTAATTTTTTCCTGTCCGAGGAATTTAGATGTATCGATTTCATACAGTGAGGTATTTATTCCTCCTCAAATTGATGAATCCAGATTACATCACACGTTATTAATATACTAGCTACAATGCATTATCTTCTGATAAAAAAACCTTTGTTTAAAATCAGTACAAATGGAAATTCGAATAACTTTGTGATTTTTATTCTGGTATCTTGGACCTCACGTCGATGACTTTTGATATAGTTCAGATTATCAAGAATAATAGAAGGAATATGGAAATATTAAATATTTCTTTAACAATTTTATGCGATTTTTTAAAAGCATCAACTAAAATTTCCATCGGTATACCACTACATTGAAAATCGATGACACTTTTTTATGCCCGATTTTAACTGTTCTATCAAGTTATAATAATTTGAAGGTAGATTTAGAGATTTGTTATTTTAACATCTACAAGTGAATTTTGGCCGGTATAACACCTTTCAAACGCGTTCGCACTGTTCAAGTGAACCGAAATTTGAAATTAACATGAGAGGTTATAATAATGGAAGGTAATGTTTCCCACTTTAGGAATGAAAACTTGAACGAATGTTTCAATTTATTCGAGTAAATAGTTTTTCTGTTGTGTCAATTGTTTTAATTATTGAATAACTCTTGCAATCTGATGTGGACACTACATGACTTCCCTGTATTAAATGACATATATACATAACATTTTATTTTATTAATCCCTTCTGATTTTTTAATTTTTTATTATTATTATTATTATTATTATTATTATTATTATTATTATTATTATTATTATTATTATTATTATTATTATTATTATTATTATTGAATTATTATTTATTGTAAAACATTTTTTTACAATCAGAGATTAATAATTATTAATAAATCAATATATTTAAATTAAAAAAATAGTAAAAAAAAAGGAAATGAAGTCTGATTCGAACCGATGTGCCTTCCCCTTTTAAGATCCAAATATTTCATTAATTAAACTTTTATTTGGTTATAGCTCTGGAACCAATGAAAATAAGTACGCTTATGATATATCTTTGAAAAGCTCGCAATGAGGGCTTATTACTGCAATTAAGAAAAAGTTCAAAGTCCAATTGTTTTTGGATTTTTAGCTTTTTAGGACAATTTTGGTTCAGTCGATTACAATCAAAAGGAGATGTGCACAACTAGATGTTACAACAGTAATAACTACAAAATTTCAACATCATAGACGTTTTTCAGTTACGCCGAAACTACAGGGTTTCCCATATAAAACGCAACCCATCAATCACTCATCCATGCAATTTCAAAAGTCAAGCTTACTCCCCTACTCATTACTGAAATGGACTCGTCCAACATTGCTAGAGACTAAATGGTGTTTTCATTGATGAACGTGTTTTAATTGTCGAGTCGTACTTCAGTACCAAATCACTGGTTGCAGTGCAAGATTTGTTTCGCTATAAATACCCAGATAAACCGGCTCCTAACAAAACATCAGTATTAAGGTTAGTCGCAAAATTTAGAGAGACCGGTTCTGTTAATAACAAGGAACACAAAAGATCTGCGTCAGTGTTGAGTACAGATACAGTCGCTGAAATCAAAGACCGATGACTCGCCTCCCAAATAAATCGATCAGACGTTTGTCTGCTGAAATTAATTTGTATAAATCGACTATTCATCGGGCTACCGAACGATTGCAATTACGACCTTATCGCATTAAAAACGGTTCATCGACTTCTTGAGCCCGACAAAGAAAAACGGATTTTCACAGATGAAGCGCGGTTTCATTCGGATAGCTACGTAAACAGCCAAAACAGTAGAATTTGGTGCGCTAAAATTCCCCACGTTTATCACGAAAAACAATTAGAGCCGCAGAAGTCGGGCGTGTGGTACGCGATATCGCGGAAGAAAATAATCGGTCCAATTTTTTTCGAGTACACCATTAATGTAGAACGTTATCAGGATATTTTATTTCAGTTCATCGCACTCTTAGAAGAGGAAGATAGACACTGCTGGCTGAACATGACGGTGCGACATCGCACTACGCAGGTTCAACTTCTGATTTCATCGAGGAATTCTTTGGGAATCGTATTATCGGTCGAGGCTTGTGGCCACCATGATCTCTAGATTTGACTTCTGCGGATTTTTTTCTACGGTGTTACCTCAAAAAAAAAAGCCTACAGCAACAAACCACGAACACTTGAACGATTGAAAGTCAATATTGAACAAGCTGTATTTAATATCCGGCCACAAACTTTGAAAAAAGTTGCAAGAAACGCTGTAAAAAAAAATTGAAGCTTGTATTCAAGAAGATGGCGGCCACTTCCAATATTTACTCTAAATGTAAGGTAATGGATAATAATAATAAAAATTACGTTTACATTTACACATGCCTTTTTATTATTTCAATACCTACCAATATAAGATTGGGTTGCGTTTTATATGAGACACCTTGTAGGTAAAATGGATTCAGGGGTGGTCAAAATGGTTATTTCCGTTGAAATCTAAAAACCGAAGTTTTTCACGATTACAATATTCCTTGTAAAAAGTACAAAAATGTTAGTAGAAATGGAAAATTCACAATCTTAAAATAAAATTTACTTTTTTTTTACTAATGACAGAAATATAATAAATTATTTGAAAAGTTATTACTTCACAGTTGGTAAGAGAATAAAACAGCTGATCAACAATATACAATACTGTATTAATATTTAAATCATTATGTTATATTAAGTATATCGGGTTCTGAGAACTATGCTGTCGTTAGCAAAGGTTTTCTTTGAATTTTAGCTTGAACGTGATCGGTTAAGTAATTCCGTACTAATTTAAAATAGAAGAAAAAGCTGTATTCATTTCGTGTGTGTATAATGATAATAGTAAAAATAGGAAACAACCAATTAAATAATTATAAAATATAATATAAATACAATGAAAGGAGAATCACTCTTTTATTACACGTGACATAAAATGTAAATGAATTTTGTTTATAAATTTAATCAATATGCATTATTATAATTAAATGTAGCTGACGTAATAAAATAAATGTTCACGTAAAAGTAAATTTACTACTGTGAATAGAAAACATATTTACAGATCATTATTATCAATGTAAAATAATATTATTTGAATTTAATCATATAGAGTTTATTATAAAACCTTTATTATTGATTTAACATGAAAGTGAGATTTTTTCTTTTTTTAGTACATCTCATTTGATTAGTTAAATGAAGAGTATTTAATAATTTTCTTATATTTTATGCGTTTTAGTCTCAATTAAATAAAAAAAAAATTATTCTCACAATTAAACAGTGTATTAATATGAAATTTCACTGACAGAATCACAAGGAAATGCGTTAATTTATTACTTTTAATTATATTGTTAGTAATTCTAGCCGAGAGTATAAAGGATTTAGAAGAAACAATGAACGGCATAGATGAAGTCCTACGCAAGAACTATCGCATGAAAATAAACAAGAACAAAACAAAAGTAATGAAATGTAGTAGAAATAACAAAGATGGACCGCTGAATGTGAAAATAGGAGGAGAAAAGATTATGGAGGTAGAAGAATTTTGTTATTTGGGAAGTAAAATTACTAAAGATGGACGAAGCAGGAGCGATATAAAATTCCGAATAGCACAAGCTAAACGAGCCTTCAGTAAGAAATATAATTTGTTTACATCAAAAATGAATTTAAATGTCAGGAAAATATTTTTGAAAGTGTATGTTTGGAGTGTCGCTTTATATGGAAGTGAAACTTGGACAATCGGAGTATCTGAGAAGAAAAGATTAGAAGCTTTTGAAATGTGGTGCTATAGGAGAATGTTAAAAATCAGATGGGTGGATAAAGTGACAAATGAAGAGGTATTGCGGCAAATAGATGAAGAAAGAAGCATTTGGAAAAATATAGTTAAAAGAAGAGACAGACTTATAGGCCACATACTAAGGCATCCTGGAATAGTCGCTTTAATATTGGAAGGACAGGTAGAAGGGAAAAATTGTGTAGGCAGGCCACGTTTGGAGTATGTAAAACAAATTGTTGGGGATGTAGGATGTAGAGGGTATACTGAAATGAAACGACTAGCACTAGATAGGGAATCTTGGAGAGCTGCATCAAACCAGTCAAATGACTGAAGACAAAAAAAAAAAAAAAAAAAATATATTGTATAAATGATGACGTAACTCGACACATAAAATTTTAGACAAATTTTTTAAATGAAATGTAATGATTAACAAATGCAATAGAAAGTACTTCAAAATTAACTGCACAATTCTGATATTGAACCTTGGAGAAAATAACTTTCGTAGATTAGAGGAACGGGAATAATCTATTTAAAAAACAATTCGTGCCAATAATTAATATTTTTCTGTTCAGATGTATAAAATTACTATTACTGTACTGCATGGTCCAGTGCAAATAACAGGATTAAAAAAAGATATTTACTCTTAAACCTATAAAATTCGTATTAAACTAATTCCAATTCTACCTCCAATGCAACCTGAATAAAGTTGCACACAAAGAACCTGAAGTTATCTCTAAAGAAAAGACCGTTTCATTGTAAAAAAGAATTATTATAAATATTTTTACTTCTCTTAAACTGCGTACCTTATACTACTTCTATAATCGCCACATGAATTAAAACGTTTATCGTAGCGATTCGCCACCAGCTTCTGTATATCCTCAACGTATTCTTCTCCCACCAATCCATTTAGCAACTGATTAATAGCATTTTTAAGTTCATCGTACCCAGCGAATCGCGTACCACTCGAAAAATTCTTTGAATTTCCCATCCAAATGTTCTCAGTAAATCAAGTATCAGATCCGCAACATCTGGACGTCCATTATCGTGCAACAGGACGACGCCGTCGGTCAGCCACCCACGTCGACGATTTTGAATTGTAACTTAGGTAGAGTTTTGCAGTAGGTTTCTGCATTTATACTCGTTCTACGTAACACGAAATCAATTAACAGTATGCCAAACGAACCCCAAAAAACTATGGCCATCAGTTTGCGTCCAAATGGCTGTGGCTTGACCTTTGATGGTCTAGTCGGTGATTAAGGATGAAGCCATTCATTCACTTGATTGCCGTTTTCTCTCTGTCGTGTAACACAAAATTTATGTTTTATCGCCGGTAACTGTCGAATTAAGAAAAATCATCTCGTTTTTCTGTGTAGCTCATCAAAAATTCCAATGTAGAACCATTCGGATTTTTTTTTGACGTTCCGTTAAGACGTGAAGGCACTCAACGTGCACAAATCTTTCTGAAGCGTAGATGGTCATGAACAATGCGATAGATAACAGCTCTTGAAACATCATGAAAAAAAAGGGCCAGATCGGAAATCGTTGACCGACCATTTTTTCTGATTTAATCATCGATAGGTTTCAACAAGTTTTCTGTGATTATCCAGGACCTCCCCGAACGTTCTTCATCGTCTACATTAATCTGTTATCTCTAAACTTTTCACACTATTTACGATTCACACCAATACGAAAACTGAAAATTAACTTCAAAAATACGTAATGTAAAATAACAGAACAAAATGTACAACTAAATAAATGTACTACAAAATTCAGTTTAATCTAAAGTAAATTTTTTACAAAAAAAAAAACGCATCAAAACTAATAAAAACATCTCGAAACAACTAAAAACGAAAAAGTAACAGAACTATAGGGTGTCCCATATAAAACGCAACCCAACCTTATATTGGTAGGTATTGAAATAATAAAAAGGAATGTGTAAATGTAAATGTAATTTTTATTATTACCATCCATTACCTTACATTTAGAGTAAATGTTGGAAGTGTCCGCCATCTTCTTGAATACAAGCTTCAATTCTTTTTACAGCGTTTCCTGCAACTTTCTTCAAAGTTTATGACTGGATATTTAATACAGCTTGTTCAATACTGATGTTCAATTGTTCAAGTGTTCGTGGTTTGTTGCTGTAGGCTTTTTCTTTGAGGTAACCCCGTAGAAAAAAATCCGCCGCAATCAAATCTGGAGATCTTGGTGGCCACAAGCCTCGACCGATAACACGATTACCGAAGAATTCCTCGACGAAATCAGAAGTTGAACCTGCGTAGTGCGATGTCACACCGTCATGTTGTAGCCGGCAGTATCTGTCTTCCTCTTCCAAGAGTGCGATGAACTGAAATAAAATATGCTGATATCGTTCTGCATTAATGGTGTACTCGAAAATAATAGGACCGATTATTTTCTTCCGCGATATCGCGTACCACACGCCCGACTTCTGTGGGTGTAATTGTTTTTCGTGATAAACGTGGGGATTTTTAGCGCTCCAAATTCTATTGTTTTGGCTGTTTACGTAGCTATCCGAATGAAACCGTGCTTCATCTGTGAAAAATAACGAATCCATAACGTTACTTCCCTCACAGAAATCTACGGAACCGTTGACAATATTGTAGTAGTTTTTCTTTGTCGGGCTCAAGAAGTCGATGAACCGTTTGAATGCGATAAGGTCGTAATTGTAATCGTTTGGTCACCCGATGAACAGTTGATTTACACAAATTAATTTCAGCAGATAAACGTCTGATCGATTTATTTGGCGAGGCGAGTAATTGGTCTTTGATTTCAGTGACTGTATCTGTATTCAACATCGACCCAGATCTTTTGTGTCCTTTGTATTAACAGAACCGGTCTCTCTAAATTTTGCGACTAACCTTAATACTGATGTTTTGTTAGGAGCCGGTTTATCTGGGTACTTACGGCGAAACAAATCTTGCACTGCAACCGCTGATTTCGTACTGAAGTACGACTCGACAATGAAAACACGTTCATCTAGCGAAAACACCATCTTGTCTCTAGCGATACGCTGAACGTTATGATTGCTTTGTTGTTACTATCGGTAGTGTTCTACTGCGTCGCCGCGATGTTCAGATGTTGGACGAGTCGATTTCAGTAACGAGTAGGGGAGTAAGCTTGACTTTTGAAATTCATGGATGAGTGATTGATGGGTTGCGTTTTATATGGGACACTCTGTATTAACGAAAACTGCAATAAAAACCACGAATAATCGGAGCAAGAAAACCACAACCGCAGACATCAAATTACCTACAACTTTACACGTAAACATTAATGAAATCATTTTATGATAGAAAAAAATTATATATTATAAATATTTTACTTACATTCATAAACACACATATAAAGAAAACAAATTAATGAGATGGCTGAGTTTGTTTTTCATTTAAAAGTTTTTCCATATGTGGATCTATGTTAGATACATATACAAAAGCAAATTGTTTTTAAATGATAAAAAAAGATTCCTAAATTTAGTTTTTTGCTCAATCATAGATGGAAAATCCTTTTCACAAAGATAAGATATTTTCAATTCCACTGCAACTAAATTTCCATATTCACTTCGACGGTGAACCAAAATGAATCAAAATCTTCAGATGTGAATTTTTGTTGTAAAGTTTTATCGGTAGAAATTTCGATGAGCTGATCATGAATGTCGAATGGAAATTTATCAAATCCGACAACGTTTTCATTAAATGGATACCGAATCTATCTCTGAATGAATGAACGTTTTTACTAAATTATACTGAATCCATCTTTGAATAAATAAATACTGAACCCAACTCTTCGAGAAATCAACGCACTGTGGCTTTCCATCCAGCAAGGTAAAAACCTATTGTAAATAAAAGTCATTGTACAAATTTTATATTTTTACCGATCGATTCACTTTCTATCTTTTTCCAGTTTAACCTCCGGTAATTACCTTTTAGATAATACTTCAGAGGATGATATGTATGAGTGTAAATGAAGTGTAGTCTTTCTTGTACGTTCTCAGTTCGACCATTCCTGAGATTTGTGGTTAATTGAAACCCAACCACCAAAGAACAACGGTATCCACGACCTAGTATTCAAATCCTTGTAAAAATAACTGACTTTATTAGGAATTTAAAGCTGGAAATCTCGACTTCCAAATCAGCTGATTTGGGAAGACGTTTTCACCAGTAAACCAACCCGGTGGAGTTACCAATCGATTCACTGGATGTAAATGGATCACTTCGTTTTTCCATAAATTTATCCATTTTAAATAAGAATCTTTGGAAAAAAAAATTACACCATTTGACCGCATAATAAAATCCGAAATCTCAATTATTATTATTTCTCATAGAACTATACTTTTAAAAACTTAAAGAAAGGCGTCAAACGCACGCGTTGCATTCGAAAATAAACTCTTTTATACTTCTGAGAGGACGACGTGTTCAAACGTGACGCTCTCAAATCGAATATTACGCAAGCATATTAAATTAAAAGAAACATGTACAGGTAAAGTTGGAACCTGTAAATTGATAATGTTTGTACATTTCTTTCTTTCTTTTTCCTGTTTATCCTTCGGTAATTATCTTTCTATTATCTGTATTCGTTATCCTCATGGTTGTAAAAATAATACTGATAAGTAACAATTAAAGTGTGAAACGAATTTGCTCTAAATTCAAGTCATTTGAAAGGTACTGTTGTAGAATCTTATATTGTTTTAAAAATCTCGGCGATTCTTGAATTAGTAGTAAATAAAAATTTTTTTACTCACAATATATCCCTTTTGATTCCCCTTTCCATTTCCGAACATGACAATACGAACAAAGTTTTGTCTTGACCCAATATGTCTGATCGGTATACTTAATCTGTTCATTACATCCCAATCCCGAAGGGGAAGATACCCGCCTTATGACGCTTCCGGTTGCCACATCTCTCCCGTTCCTAGCCATGATGGACTTCAACGGGATATCTGTTCATTGCAGCTAAATCTACTTCTATCGATGTATGACCATGAGAGTTATAAAAATACATCAGTATGAACTCGTAAAAAATTTAACTGCAACTCGAATTATAAAATATTTGCAGCTCGAATCTCCCTTCCATTTTCCTGTTCATCCTCCGAGAAACACCGTCAGATAATACAGGGTGATTCAAAAAACGGGAAATTAAAAAAATTAACTAACGTTAATGAAACATTTTTTTATAAAATGAATTTTATTTCATGTAATTTTACAAATGTTGCCATTTTAGGATACATACATTTTAGTTTATTTTTTAAAGATGATATCTTGCAGGTGACCTCCTCTTCTACGTAAACACTCATGTGAAGTCTTTTCGTTAAATTGTTCACGGTTTGACGTAACATCTCAACTGGAATTTCTGGAATTACTTCTCGAATCTTTGCCTTCAGTTCTTCGGTTGTAGCAGGTCTACTGCAGAACACTTTGTTTTTAAGGTGACCCCCCAAAAAGTAATCGCAAGCTGAGAGATCAGGCAATCTGGGAGGCCATCTAATGTCACAGTTTCGTGAAATGACACGTTGTCCAAACAATCGGCGTACCGTCGATATTCTTGCAGTATGTGACATTGCTCCGTCGTGTTGAAACCGGGCTGTGTTAAGAATCGGTGGAAATTTCTTTTGTTGTTCCACAACAAAGGTTTCAAGCACAGCTACGTAACGAGCCGACGTCACTGTAATCGCAAGACCATTGTCATCCTCAAAAAAATAAGGGCCTATAACACCGTATCATGTCATAGCACACCACACGGTCACTTTCTGGCTGTGTAACGGACGCTGGTGTAGCTGCGTAGGATTTTCTTGTGCCCGGTATCTGAAATTTTACTCGTTAACAGATCCACTGAGGTGGAAATGCGCTTCGTCTGACATCCACAGTTTGTGAACAAACTCTTCGTTATCGTTTATCTTCTGAAGCATTACATTACAGAATCGTGCTCGCACCACTGCATCGTTCGGTTTCAGTTCCTGAACGATTTGCAACTTGTACGGATGGAATTGCAAGTCCTTCCCTAACATTCTTCGAACGCTTGAACTATGAAATTGTAAAGATGCTGATAGACGACGGATTGACCGATGTGGACTTCGTGTGACAGCATCTTGTAAAGCTTGAACATTCTGTGGTGTACGGACGGTTCGCTCACGGCCTGGAGATTTCTTTTTCATTGCCGAACCGGTTTCCTCAAAATTAGATATCCGTGTTTTAATTGCACGTGCTGATGGAACACGGTCGTGCCGTCCCAGATTAAAATGACTGCGAAATTATGTACACGCTCCCTCCACACTGTTATTGGTCTTGTAAAACGCTTTGATAGCAAATGGACGTTGCGCACTACTCCAAGGATCCATGACAACTAAATGGCAGGTTAGGTTAGAGAGGCTGGCGCCACTTATCAAGTGGTACCAATCGCCCACGGCTACCAACACAACTTTCAAATTTTTCCGTTTCTTTGAATCACCCTGTACTTCAGAGGATGGTATGAGTATAAATGAAGTGTAGTCCTGTAGAGTCTCAGTTCGACCATTCCTGAGATGTGTGATTAATTGAAACCCAACCACCAAAAAAACCTGTATCCACGATCTATTATTCAAATATGTGTAAAAATAACTGACTTTTACCAGGACTTGAACGCTGGAACACTCGACTTCCAAATCAATTGATTTGGGAAAGACGCGTTCACCGCTAGACTAACCCGGTGAGTTAATGTTTGTTTACTTCATATGTATATTCAAACTCTTCGCTATAACCTAATAAATAATTTTAACTAGGTTTCATTGGGTTTTTTTTTTGTGGGAGGGGTCGCGAAATATTCATTGTTTTATTTTTTACTCTTTAGCGGTCGTAGAACTAAAAAAAAATTTGAGAATTACAGTACTAAATTTATCCCTTAATTTTGGTATCAAGAATTATTGTCTTTTTTCTTTTTCCTGTTTTGCCTCCGGTAACTACCGTTTTAGATAATTCTTTAGAGGATGATATGTATGAGTGTAAATGAAGTGTAGTCTTGTACATTCTCAGTTCGACCGTTCCTGAGATGTGTGGTTAATTGAAACCCAACCACCAAAGAACACCGGTATCCACGATCTAGTATTCAAGTCCGTGTATAATTATATGGCTTTACTAGGACTTGAACGCTGGAACTCTCGACTTCTGATTTGAGAAGACGAGTTCACCACTAGACCTACCCGGTGGGTTAAGAATTACTGTCTGCCTTAATTTTACTGAAAACTCAGAAATGAGAAGATAATATTTTGCCAGGTGATCCTATCTTTCCGAACTTTTATTTATATAAAAATATTTCATCATACAACATTTCCTGAAAAATTATTACAATTTTTTTTTTTTTTTTTTAATTACCCTGTAGAAATTTTGAATAAATAATAAATATAATTAGTTTATCAACTCTTGAAAAACTGAAGAAAAAAACGAATAAAAAACATTTTAAGATTTTATTTATTGTAATTTCTACAGATTCTCTTTAAATAGATTCCAGTTTACTATAATAATAAAAAAAAATTAGCAGGTTAATGTTGTATGAAATTCAATTCTTTTCAACGAGTGATTCCTAAGATACAATTCTTAAAAAATAACCCTTTTTTTATTTCTTACCTTATATTATATTTATACTAGATTAACTTAACGTTGTATTTGGATGATAATAGTACCTTTTAGAATACGTAATGGAGAAAGAGGTAATAGGGAAAAGCGAATGAATAAGAAGGAAAGTCGGAGAGAAAGATAATGGTCTCATTGAAGCAGAAAAAAAAGGTCTATCTTATTTTGTGTGTATGTGTGTGTGTACATGTGTGTTTGTGTATTATAGATGTTACGGAATTTGATGGAGAGTTGAGTGAATCATTGAAAAGGATAGATAGATGGTTCGGGTTATTGTAGGTAGATAGCGTCCTTTTCCATCTCTCTCTTATTGTCCCTTCCCAACTGCAGCTGCCTCTGTTGTGTGATGTATAATAAATCATGCAGTGGCATCTGCCCCTTTTGGGTTGTGTGAGATCAAGTGTGCTCGTATGAGTATGACCTATATATATATATATATATATATATCCACTCGATGCCTTCATCATAAATAAACCACCAAGCAAAGAAAACTAAACTGGACTCCTCAACTACATTTTTTCCACCCTCACTTTTATTACTACTTCTTTATCAACCATTTATTAACTTTTTATTTATTTTATTTTTCCCCATACATTATCAACACGTATTTCTTTTACAAACTGCCCAGACGATCACGTAAAACCCATTTTTCTGCGTAATTTTTTTTTTTACTTTTTATTATTATTATTTAAAAAAAATAATAAATACGTTTAGCTTCATAAATTTACGTCCAATATATTGACTGTTATTTTATCAACAATAATTTTGTTTTTTTTTTTTCGTCCGATTCTAAAAGGAAATAATGAAATGGACTGTTTTCTCTTTTAAAAGGTTTTTTAAAAGGAGGAGAAAATAATTAATCTTTCATTATTGTTTAAAAGAAAAGGTTTACAAAAGGTTCAAATAGCTAATATGATTAATGTCATGTATCAGTGTAGAGTTCATTAGGATACTGCAGAGCAGTATAGATTTTCCTAGGGGTTCTCTCTTCCCGCCTACTGTAACACTTTCTATCTTTACATATTTTTCTCTCTAAACATATAAAATTAATTTTTAAACCTATTTTTTTTGTTATAAACTGATTATAAAAATTTATTAATAATTAAACATGTTGTTTTTTGATGAAAATATGTCTATTTAAAAAAAAAAATAAAATCCCCTTTAATTATTAGATGACGTCATCATTTTATATACGATTATCCCTTTGAAAATTCCTTTAATGAAGCATACCTACCATCAAAGATTTGTCGTGTTTTGAACAACGTGAAATTATATTCATATCTGTGGAGCACAAAACACAATTTCCTTTCTCAGTAAAAAGTACCATGACGATCATTCTAAGCTTTTTGCAAAACCTAAGGTTTAGTTTTAAAAATTGTTACTAAACGAAGCAATTAATTAATCACAAGAATATATTTTTACTCCCAAAAACCTTTCGCCGTCTAGATTTTACTTCGTCATATGTATGTAAGAAAACATTTTAAATCGATTACACGCTTTAATATAAAAACGAAAGATAATATGTGGAATAAAGGCGATGAACTGACGAAAGAAGAGTGGATTAAATAAAAATGTTCAGAAGTGGAAAGAGAAATGAACATTGGTAAAATAGACGGAGCATACAGGAAAGTTAAGGAAAATTTTGCGGTACATAAATTAAAAACTAATAATGTGTTAAACAAAGATGGTACACCAATATATAATACGAAAGGTAAAGTCGATAGATGGGTGGAATATATTGAAGAGTTATACGGAGGAAATGAATTAGAAAATGGTGTTATAGAGGAAGAAGAGGAAGTTGAGGAGGATGAAATGGGAGAAACAATACTGAGATCTGAATTTAAGAGAGCATTAAAAGATTTAAATGGCAGAAAGGCTCCTGGAAGAAACAGAATACCTGTAGAATAACTGCACAGTGCAGGTGAGGAAGCGATTGATACATTATACAAACTGGTGTGTAATATTTATGAAAACGGCGAATTTCCGTCAGACTTCAAAAAAAGTGTTATATTAATGATACCAAAGAAAGCAGGGGCAGATAAATGTGAAGAATACAGAACAATTAGTTTAACTAGTCATGCATCAAAAATCTTAACTACAATTCTATACAGAAGAATTGAGAGGAGAGTGGAAAAAGTGTTAGGAGAAGACCAATTTGGTTTCAGGAAAAGTATAGGGACAAGGGAAGCAATTTTAGGCCTCAGATTAATAGTAGAAGGAAGATTAAAGAAAAACAAACCGACATACTTGGCGTTTATAGACCTAGAAAAGGCATTCGATAACGTAGACTGGAATAAAATGTTCAGCATTTAAAAAAAATTAGGGTTCAAATACAGAGATAGAAGAACAATTGCTAACATGTACAGGAACCAAACAGCAACAGTAATAATTGAAGAACATAAGAAAGGGAGTCCAACAAGGATGTTCCCTATCTCCGTTACTTTTTAATCTTTACATGGATCTAGCAGTTAATGATGTTATAGAACAATTTAGATTCGGAGTAACAGTACAAGGTGAAAAGATAAAGATGCTACGATTTGCTGATGATATAGTAATTCTAGCCGAGAATAAAAAGGATTTAGAAGAAACAATGAACGGCATAGATGAAGTCCTACGCAAGAACTATCGCATGAAAATAAACAAGAAGAAAACAAAAATAATGAAATGTAGTAGAAATAACAAAGATGGACCACTGAATGTGAAAATAGGAGGAGAAAAGATTATGGAAGTAGAAGAATTTTGTTATTTGGGAAGTAGAATTACTAAAGATGGACGAAGCAGGAGCGATATAAAATGTGGAATAGCACAAGCGAAACGAGACTTCAGTAAGAAATATAATTTGTTTACATCAAAAATTAATTTAAATGTCAGGAAAATATTTTTGAAAGTATATGTTTGGAGTGTCGCTTTATATGGAAGTGAAACTTGGACGATCGGATTATCTGAGAAGAAAAGATTAGAAGCTTTTGAAATGCGGTGCTATAGGAGAATGTTAAAAATCAGATGGGTGGATAAAGTGACAAATGAAGAGGTATTGCGGCAAATAGATGAAGAAAGAAGCATTTGGAAAAATATAATTAAAAGAGACAGACTTATAGGCCACATACTAAGGCATCCTGGAATAGTCGCTTTGATATTGGAAGGACAGGTAGAAGGGAAAAATTGTGTAGGCAGGCCACGTTTGGAATATTTAAAACAAATTGTTAGGGATGTAGGATGTAGGGGGTATACCGAAATGAAATGACTAGCACTAGATAGGGAATCTTGGAGATCTGCATCAAACCAGTCAAATGACTGAAGACAAATAAATAAAAAAAATAAAAATAATAATTTAGCCTAGTTTGGCTCTTAATGTTTAAGCCAGTTAAGAGATGGTAATAAAATCTAAAAATAACCTGATATTTTGAGTACGGCCATCTTACAATTTCTTATCAGAGCAAAAAATTAAAAAAAATTGTAATAACTTATGCAGATGAATAGTTTTTACGATTTTTTGGTAATTTTGGAAATATATAACAAAAAATGTAAAGAAAATCTATTATATTTCCATCCCTATATAAACTTTATTTGAAGGTTCAGTAATTGAAATACTCATAATAGTACCAGTGAAGAACTTAAGTTCCTACTATGTCCTAAAAAAAACTTGACATTTTGATCCGGGAATAAATACGCTACCCATTTATTTAAATAATTTCAATAAATAGAAGCATTAATGTTCCATATTTAAGGCAAATTTAATTTTTAGGAATACTTAATTTTATAAAAATATGGGCCAGTATAGTCTAACTATGGTCAGGGCTCGCATCGCTCGCTCGATCTTCTAGCCAGGAAGTTCTTCCCTCTGGCCACTCAACGCGTTCGTATTCTCATTTTTATAAGAATATTAAGTATTTTATAGAAATATTTTAAGAAAAGAAATATTAGTATGTTGAGAATATTTTTTTATATTTAAAATAGGAATTATTTAGAGCTTAATTCCTTATTCAAGAAGGGCGATAAGATGGATCCAAACAACTATAGAGGGATCTTCCTATTAGGTTGTACGTACAAGATCTTCGCTATAATACTTCATAACCGTATAAAGGATCAACTGGAAAAAGAATTAGGAGAATATCAGTGGGGATTCAGATCCTGGAGAAGTTGTGCAGAACAAACTATCACCTTAAAACTAATTATGGATATGTACAAGTTGCGACGCAAGGGATTAATCATTACATTTGTGGATTTCAAGAAGGCAAATGACAGTATCCATAGACCATATATGCTTAGGATTCTGAGGAATTTTGGTCTGCACCCAAAACTGGTGAAAATGTTAGAGCTGACGATGACGGGCACCCGGAAGGTGAAGTTCAGGGGGGAGATATCGGAACCTTTTGACATAAAAACTGGTCTCAGGGAAGGGGACGGATTGTCACCATTACTGTTTAATTGCGCATTAGAATACATCGTGCGATATTGGTACGAAAAAAATACAGAGAAAGTAAAAACTGGAAGTAAATTTAACAACGTAAGACTTAACTGCTTTGGCTTGGCAGACTATCTACCGTTCCTTGCAGAAACAGAGGGAGAGGCTGAATACCAGATAGAATCATTGGCCTCTATCGCAGCGAAAATTGGACTTCAGATCTCGTACGAGAAGACAAAGCAATATTCACTAAAAAGACACAGCGGAAAGATTTGGAAATCAACGGTCGCAGAATTAAAATAGTATCAAAATTTAAATATTTGGGTGAATCCATCACATGGAATCTAAACGAGAAAATAGCCTGGCAAGAAAGAGCATACAGACTAGCAATGGCACAAGTGGTCACACGAAACACCTATAACAAGAAATGCATCTCCAAACAAGCCAAGATAAGAAACTATAATACGGTGATCAAACCGATAGTAATGTATGGAAGTGAAACACTGGGACAAATCAAGACAGCATCGAGAACTGAAAAATTAGCCAAAATAGAAAGAAGGATGGTAAGGACCTGTATTGGCGAGTTAAACTTGGTGGAAGGAAAGTGAAGATTACTCCCAAACCATAAAATCTATGAGGTCGTTACACCAATTACAGAAGAAATAAGAAATAAGAGAATAAAATTCTTTGGCCACCTCTTGCGTTTGGAGGAATCAAGGAAAAGTAAACGACTCTTGGAAAGATTGCTAAAGCTAAAAACGCAACCAATGTGGCTCAGTGAGGTGCTTCAAGACATCAAAGAAGCAAGCATTGCACTGCAAGATCTCAGAACAGGATCTGGAAATTATAACAACTTGCCCGGTGTTAAATTTGCAGAAAAAGAAAACGGGAACGGTTTGGATAGAGGAACGGAAAAGGAATTTTTCCAGGAAAATGAAAGAGTATTGGATGATAAGAAAGATTAAACATAAATGACTAATTGGTTCTTCCGGGCCGTAACAAAAAAAAAAAAGGAATTAGGAGCGAGTAGAAAAATTATTACATTTTTAATAGAAATGTAATGTTTAACGGTAAACATATTGATAACAGGGAATTGGTTTGGGAACGCCATTTTCTTCGTTTAGTCATGTATGTTCATGTGAGATTGTGTTAGTTGACAATCCAGGTGCTGTTATTGGCGCAGAGCGGACCACATCGTGCGCCGGCCGGATGCGAACCAACGACTCTAAATAAAGAATCCTTTTTTTTTTGTTGCTAAATATTAACTAGTAACCCCTTTTTTTTTTATTAATAAAATTAAAAAAATAAAATTAATAAGTAAAAAAAAAAAAATACAAATATAAAATATAAATAATAAAAATAATCTATAATTATAAATTAAAATAAATTATCTGTAAATTAATTGCCAAAAAACTGCTTCCGGCGGAAGAGAGTCACCGTGCGCAGCCGCCACGCGGCGCAACACCATTAGTCCGCTCTGCTTCAATAGCAGCTAAAATAAAAATCTGATGTGAACACCACATAACTTCCTTGCACGACTATTAAATTACATATATACATTTGTAAAAGTACATTAAATTTTACTAATAATTTCTGATTTTTTTTTAATATTACTTTTGAATTATTATTTTTATAAAACATTTTTAAAATCAGAAGTTAATAATTATTAATAAATCGATATATTTAAATTACAATAAGAAAAGACTGAAATGAAGTCGGATTCGAATCGACCTTCCCTTTAAGTTCCAAATTTCATTAATTAAAATTTTAATTTTAATTGCAAATCAAAAAAGGAGGTGTACAACTAGATGTTACAACAGTGCTAAATCCAATAATCGAACATCCTACGGCTAATAATTTTTCAGTTATACGAGATACATACGTCATGCCGAAACTAGTCAAAATGGATATTTCCATTGAAATATGAAAAAAACCGAAATGTTTTTCGGTTCACAATACTTCTTTACGTCGTACAAGGAAGTAAAAAGGATTAAAACCAAATTAAAAGCAACAAAAGGCAGTCTTCATACGCTGAATTGAGCATGAATTTTTTAAACATTAATTTAAAATTTAGGGAAAAAAAAAGATATTTTAAGCCTTATCTATCTTAATTTTAAAACTCAAAATAAAAAAATTAAAAACTTTACTGAAACATCAGGTAAATTTCAATTTTTTTATAAAGCTATATAATTTTAATAGAAGCAAACTTTTAGTGTTACAAATTTAGTGTAACAAAAAAAAAGAAACGCTACTAATTCTTTCACCATTTACATTTTACTTTAATGACATCTTTGTTGGACGAAAAACTACCTCATTGTCTTGAAATGGTGAAGTAGGTGGTAGGTGTGTGTGTGTGTGTGTGTGTGTGTGTGTGTGTGTGTGTGTGTGTGTGTGTGTGTGTGTGTGTGTATATCTGAAATGTCAGCTACTAAAATTAATGGAATAGCAACCGTACGATGTGGTGACGAAAAAACGATCTTCCAAGAACACTTTACAATGTTTTCTAAAAGCCTCCTCACCCAAACTAGTTACGTAACTCCACACTGGTAGATATATATGTCTCTCTCTCACCCTCTGACCCTCTCTCTCACTTTCTCTCTTTCTCTCTGTCTCTGTCTCTCTCTGTCCTTCTCACTCACTCTCTCTCACTCTCTCTCTCTCTGCCTATCTGTCAATCTCTCTTTCTCTCTCTCTCTCGCTCGCTCTCTCTCACTCTCTCTCACTCTCTCTCTGTCTATCTGTCAATCTTTATCAACCTCTCTCTCTCTGTCACTGTCTCTCTCTGTCTCTGTCTCTCTCTCTCTCTCTCTCTCTCTCTCTCTGTCTATCTCTGTCTCTCTCTGTCCCTCTCTCTCACAGTCTCTCTTTCTCTCTGTCTCTGTCTCTCTCTGTCCTTCTCACTCGCTCTCTCTCACTCTCTCTGCCTATCTGTCAATCTCTCTTTCTCTCTCTCTCTCAGTCTCTCTCTCTCGCTCTTTCTCTCTCGCTCTCGCTCTCTCTCTCTCTCTCTTTCTCTCTCTCTCTCTCACTCTCTCTCTGTCTATCTGTCAATCTCTCACACTCTCTCTCTCTCTCTCTGTCTATCTGTCAATCACTCTCTCTCACTCTCTCTCTCTCTCTGCCTATCTGTCAATCTCTGTCAATCTATCGCTCTCTCTCTCTCTCTCTCTCTCTGTCTATCTGTCAATCTTTATCAACCTCTCTCTCTCTCTCTATCAGTCAATCTTTATTAACCTCTCTCTTTCTGTCTCTGTCTCTCTCTGTCTCACCCTCTCTCTGTCTATCTCTGTCTATCTGTCAATCTTTATCAACCTCTCTCTCTCTGTCTCTCTCTGTCACTCCCTCTCTCTCTCCCTCTCTCCCCCTCTCCCCCTCTCTCTGTCTTTCTTTCTCTCTTTCTCTCACTCTCTCTCTCTCTCTCTCTGTCTGTCTGTCTGTCAATCTTTATCAACCTCTCTCTCTCTGTCTCTCTCTCTCTCTCTCTCTTTCTCTCTCTCTCTCTCTCTCCTCTCTCTCTCTCTCTCTCTCTCTCTCTCTCTCTCTCTCTCTCTCTCTCTCTCTCTCTCTGTGTGTGTGTGTGTGTGTGTGTGTGTGTGTGTGTGTGTGTGTGTGTGTGTGTGTGTGTGTGTGTGTGTGTGTGTGTGTGTGTGTGTGTGTGTGTGTGTGTGTGTGTGTGTGTGTGTGTGTGTGTGTGTGTGTGTGTGTGTGTGTGTGTGTGTGTGTGTAATTAATACACACACTTATTATTGTCTTATTATTAATTTTTAATCATAATACAAAATAAATTAAACCACAAATGGAGAGAATTTTAGTTTAAAAGAAATATTTTTTTAAATCAGATATTTTAAACAAAGAAAAAATTAAGAAAAATGAATTTATACCTTACTGCATAATAAGATATTGTTTTATATATACTAGCAACCCCGTCGCGGCTTCGCCCGTTCTCACTATGTTTACTTGCGTTTCTTGTAGTGGTAAATTTTTTTTTAATCTTGTTTTTATAAGCTTTTTTTTAACTTGCTTTAGTTATAATCAAATCTTGCAACTGCTATATCTTTTGATCTATCAAATGAAAATCAATGAAATTTGGTACACGTATGTAACTTCGATGACAATACAGCACTACGGTGTCGGAATTTGATATGACCCACCCCCACGACCTCACGCGCTACTCCTACCCTAAATTCATGCATGTTGCTTAAAATTTTTATTTCTCATCAACTACCGTATGAAAATCAATGAAATTTGATACACGTATGTAACTTCGATGTGTAAAAATAAATATTTTTACTTTTTAGTCTTAATAAACAAACAATAATATTCAGATATAAATATTATTAAGAAATTTTTTTTTGGATGTAAAAAGTTTATTGTTCATTAAGACTAAAAAGTAAAAAATAAAATAAAAATTAAAAAAAGATAAAAAAAATTACAAAATATATTATTATAAAAACTGCCCCACGCTTTTATATAACTAAATATTTTCATTACTTTTAATTTTAAAATTTAATAATTATTACATTTATTTATTGGTTATTTATATAATTTATTTTTTACTTTTTAGAGGGTTTTTCTAATTTGTTTCCTTTTTTTATTAATGTTAATATTAGTTAAATAAAAGCTTTTTTAAAAAATAATTTTTTATATGTAATCAAATATATTTTTGTAATTTTTTTTTTTAGTCAAGTAAACGGAGCAGGTATAGTCAGTTGCGCCGAACATAAAGTAATAGTGACAGTGGCTGTGTTGGTTAACCCGCCGCGCCGTGCACAGTCGTATCCCTTAAAAATTTGAAATTCAAAAAAAAACCACGAAACACTTTTTAGATATTTATCAGAAGATTAGCAAACCCAAATCGACTTAATATATCGTTTAGTATAATCGATAATAGAAAAAATTTGCAATCATTCTTCAAAACTATTTCCACCATCTTCATCTTTTTATACCTTTAAATTTCGAAAATCATGAAAATGGTTTTAAAGATTCACGTGAAGATTACGCACACCAAAAAACAAGTTGATATCCACATTTACTACCTAGAAATTAAAGAAAATCTTATGTGGACACTAAATATGATTTCCTTGTACAACAAATCGATGATATAAGTGATAAACTAATATATTAAAGGAAGACAGCTAGACCTCGATCTGTTGATAATCTTCAAAGAAAAAAATAAATACACTCTAACGTGATTCCTTTGTTATATCAACCGATTCGGATTAAGTAGTAATTACATTAGTAAAATTGAATAATCCTATTACCGCATTTAATAACGTTACTTAAATTTATTATTTTTTATTGATTTATTGGTTTTTAACTTTTTTTTTCTTTTTTAAAGAAAAAGATTAAATAGATGTAAATTTGTCAAACAGCTTAAATTTAGTACTTTTACAAGAAAATTACATTGACTAAAGTCGTCTGCATATTGATTCAAAAGAGTCGGAAAGGGCGATTGACGTAGGAGTGAGTGGAAGGGAAAAAAGAAGCGGATTTGTTTCCCATCAGTATTTTTCTGCTGACACGATGTAACCAACCACTCTTTTATTAAATAATCTTGAAGCTTTATATATATATATATATATATATATATATATATATATATATAAAGCATGAACATTATATAAGAAAATACTTTTAGGGACATATTAAACATGTATAACAAAAGAACCACATCAAATAAATAAAAAATTATAATAATAATGAAAAAAAATAAAATAAAAAATGTGACATTACTTACTAATTTGATGTATATATCACTTATAAAACCACCGCCTTATTTATTAATTCTACTTTCCTATCTAAATAGCGTTACAGTAAAGCTATACTTGTATAAAAGAAAGTATTGTTATAGGTCCAATCATATACGGTTTTTACCGGTCGGATCTTCCCGTTTTAACACCTAAGAAACCATAAAAACCGAATGGAAATTTTTCCGGATATTAATGTACTTATGTACATATGTGTGTTCCATGTTGGCATCTAAATCACTTTATATATCCAGAACTATTGGACTGATTATGAATAAACTTAGCCGGAGTACTTCAATTTATAGAGCATAGACGCCATTAAATTTTCTACTTAAAAGATCAAGGTAAATGAGACTGTAGAGCAGAGGTTACCAAACTTATTTTTCTCGTAGACCACTTTCAAAATTTTACTTGTTCCGGTGGATCCCCTGCAGCTAGTCTACTAGCTCCGGTGGACCCCCTGCAGGTAAGTACTTACTACTTTTTCCGACACTGGCGAACGCTAACATCTATTCACTTTACTTTTCTTTTCGAAATTCCGGAAACAAATGAGTAAAGTTTATCCTTGGCAATCGTATTTATATTAGTGAAGAATCAAACAAGTTCATGCAAGATTGCTAGCACACACACCACAAGTCGTATTTCGTCGCTTTGCACGTCTGAACAAGCGTTGCGGACGGCGACGGCGGCGGCGGCAGCGGCAGCGGCGGCGCTTTGCAAGTCTCGACACGTTCGTTGTACTGAATATGGAATATGCAAGTTTTTACAAGTAACAGTCGCTGAGCTTCCCAAAACATTATCTGCCTAGACTGATACGCAAAGTCAAGCCAACATTTTAGTTCTTCACTATCGAAACCAGATGAATTTTCGTAGACCCCCGCTTACGAATTGTGAACCCCCATTTTTTTGTCACGCCAACGTAGATCTCCCGTGGACCCCTGGGGGTCCACCTGGACCACTTTGGGAATCAATGCGTGTAGACCAAGGTAATCCTCAATATCTTGAGATTTCGCCAAATTAAGATAATATTTTTTTACGTAAATTTATTAACAATTAAAACGTAACAATATTTGCAAAACATTTTTTGCATAATCAAACCCCCACCCTAAAAAAATACTTTAAATTATTAGCTAGGTGGGTATACTGCGTTGTAGTACCCCCCCCCCTCACAACTATAAAGAAGTGTCGCAATCCACTATCATAAAATTTCCCTTTTTCCTTGTGGGAAATACCATTTTCCCTCTTTTTCTTGGACCAAATAATTTGAAATTCCATAAGGTTCCCGACTAAATTATTTTCTACATTTAAAATATTAATTATTTTACTTTATTTAATATTTCAAACGTTGTTAGAACTGACGTACAATTGTTGACTAGTCGTTTGCAATGTTGTGACGTCACAGGTGAGCGGTAAAATTAAATAAGCGAATAATATTTAAAGTAGTAAAAACGTAATTCGATCTGGCTGGGTCTCCAACTCGATCGACCGGTTGACTCGATACTTGGTGTGTGAAACCTCGTGACTACACCAGTCTGCGACTGTATAAGCGAAATATGTTCTACCTTATTTGTGAAATCACATTATTTTATTTAATGCCGATGGTTGCCGCTAGGACTGCCACAGCCACACAAATTAAATATGGATTGCGTGCGCGCTTTAGTTAAAATCATTGAAATTAAACGATTAAATATAAAATGAATAATATTTTTAATTATGGTGTGTGTGTGTGTGTGTGTGTGTGTGTGTGTAGGTGTGTGCCAGAGAGAGAGAGAGAGAAAGAGAGAGAGTGAGACATAGTGAGGGGTAGAGAGAGAGAGAGGGAGGGAGAGAGAGTGAGGGAGGGAGAAAGAGAGAGAGAGTGTGAGAGAGAGTATGAGAGAGAGACACAGGGAGGGTGAGAGAGAGAGAGAGAGAGAGAGAGAGAGAGAGAGAAGAGTGAGAGAGAGTGAGAGGGAGTGAGGTTGGTCTAGTGGTAGTAAACTCGTCGTTGTAAATCAACTGTTTTGTTGATTTAACTGTTTTATTGAGGGAGAGAGAGAGAGTGAGAGAGAGGTTGGTCTAGTGGTAGTAAACTCGTCGTTGTAAATCAACTGTTTTGTTTCTAAGTCGAAGTTTTCAGTTTCTAATCGTAATAAAGATAGTTGATTTATTTTTTTATTTATTAAAATAAAACAAATTAAATAATAAATATATTTGGAAAACTTACCAAAAGTAATATTAATGATAAACGGGCAAAGAAGATAAACGGGAACTCTTCACATCCGGAATACAATATTTAGAACTAAAACAAAAAAAAAGCAAAAGTTAAACAAAAATTTAATTCAATAAGATATAATTAAAATAAGCACATTATCGAATCGGTTTGAAGTGGTCGTTAGTCCTCTAAACATTACCTAAAACGTTTGTCTGAAATAATTTTTGATACGACAAACCCTTACGGCAAGGGATAACTAAAATATTGCTGAAATTGTAAGAAGATTGGGCTGGTATGCAAAACATGTAAAACTCTTTTCACACGCAACCATTGTCGTATTGAGTAAATTTGAAGTTTATTCTTAATTAAGGTGGAAATCTTTTTTATCCCCTACTTAGCACCGGTGAAATCTACCTCCGCCTTCCGGCGTGCAGAAAGGGATTTCTTTTTGATTTCTCATCTGGTTCATACACAATCACTGCTTTTATTAGCACACAGATTACACGTTAATTAAATCAAAAAAAAAAAATCTATTTCATCAACAAGTATCATATTGTTTTTATGTTAGATTGTTTGAATGTTATAATCTAATAATGATAATTACGTGGGGAAGGCTATAGCCCCATTAACCACTAGTTCACTACGTGGGTGCTGTGTTGGTTGAGCTGCTATGCCGTACACCGTCGTATCTCTTAAAAATCGAAATTTAAAAAACGCGGCAACTGTTTTTAAATATTTACTTGAAAAGTATATGCAAGCCGAAATCTAACGAATATCTCATTTAGTTAATCGGAAATGGGAATTTTTACATTCTTATAATTTTTTTTTTCATTTCTATACCCCTTTACGTCGAATTTTTAAAAAAATGTAGAAATTAGTTTTTAGATATTAACATGAAGATTACACACTATAAAAATTAATTTGATATCTTCAATTATACCGAAAAATTAAAATAAACATCCTTAAAATTAAGAATTTCATAAAAACTAAAATTTAGTTTTTAAATATTCAAATCAAACTTAGACACACCAAAAATCAAGTTGATACCTACATTTCTTACCGAGAAATTAAAAATCGAAAAATCCATTTTAATCCTTTAAACTCGCCCGTCCTCCGAGGCGCGAGTGATAACGTCTCGGCCTTTTGTATAAAGGTTCCGGGTTCGAATCCCGGCCAGGCAAGGTATTTTCACACGCTAAAAAGATTGTTATTCATCTCATCCACTGAAGCCATACCTGACGGTGGTCCCGGAGGTTCAAAAAAACTCTTTAAACTCGTAATTTCCAAAATTCTTTCTTGGCGTTCACTTATATCGTAGGGAAAAAAATTTATATAAATTTATTTTTAGTAGTTTGTCTGGGCGTAAATGATGAGTCAGTCAGAATATCTTTTATTTATCCCACCGGGTTGGTCTAGTGGTGAACTCGTCTTCGCAAATCAGCTGATTTTGAAGTAGAGAGGTCCAACGTTCAAATCCTAGTAAAGGCACTTTTATACGGATTTGAATACTAGATCGTGGTTACCGGTGTTCTTTGATGATTGGATTTCAATTAACCACACATCCCAGAAATGGTCGACCTGAGTCTGTACTAGACTACACTTCACTTAAACTCATACATATCATCCTCATTCATCCTGTTAATACCTGACTGTGATTCCCGAAGGCTAGACAGGGGAAAAAAGTACGTCTTATTTTATACGTTATTATTATTTGTATAATAATAATAATAATAACAGTAATAAAATTAAAATTTAATTTAATTTACCCAAGAAAATAATTAGAAATCAAACTGAAAATAATTCTCGGAAACTAATAAAATAAAGAGTAACATTATGAAATATAAAATACCGCATAATAAAAATTAATTGTGGACTTTTAAACAGATGAAGTCGAAGAAGAAGAAACAGAACAAGGGAAGTATGAAACAAAGGAATATTATGAAATAAAGGATGAAAATAGGCTGTAAATGTGGAAGGAAAAGAGTATGTAACACTTAACATCATACAGCATCTGTCAACGAAGTTTTACTTTTATTTCTTTTCTTTTACCTTTATCATTCTCTACCTTACTTACTGTTCTTTTACTCTATTCACAAATAAATCTTTTCAAACAACCACCAACCAACCGTATTTTGAGATGTAGTAGAGAACATCCCTCCCTTCAGCTGTATAACTAAACCTACCCGACAATCCAATATATGAGGCCTCATTCAATGAAGAATTATATATATATATATATATATACACTGCATTATAATCTAGTGCATAGTGTTGTTTCTTTCAACCTCTATGTATCTACCACTCACGAAACCACTTTTATTTCAGTTTCACCAACCTTGGCTACCACTCTTCGCTTATATACTTTAACAACTTCAGATTTAATATAAATGCTTTACAGACGGTCTCAAATCGGATAAATCCATTCAGTCTTTTTTTCCTTACCTTTTCAACATTTTTATTACATTTTAATTCAGTTATTATAGTACTTAGGTACACATTCATATTCATTCTTATGTATGTAACATAATCATTGTTTTCGTTCTTTCTTTAATGAATTTCATTCCTTTTATTTTATATTTTGAAATTTTAACTTAATTATACATTTTTTATCGATTCATTTTTTTTGTAAAAAAACTACATATAATGTTTTAAAAAAATCCATTATACAACTTTCCCTTATTTTAAGATTGGTAATTCAAAAAGAAGTTACAATTTTAAAATCGTATAAAAATTTATTTTGATAACTTACAAATTCGGTTAAGGTCTCATTTTATAGCAAAACACATCAAGTTTTGATTCATTTAAATCATTAGAACCGAATTTGGATACCAGCGCTGTCATGAGGGTAGTTAAAAATGGATAAATTTAGTGGTACGATCTGGGTTTACGATCTGTTGTCCGCAAGTGCAGTTCAATTTAAGTTTCGTAGATAGTACGGTAGGGAGCGTCCTAGTAGGAATATAATTTATTCTTGGCCTCAAATCTTCATTGAGAAAGGTTGCTCTAAAAGCACTAAACAAATAAAAACTGTACAGTCCATTTTCTTCCGGGAGGCAAATAGTATTGTTTATCTGAACATGTTTAAAAATTTTTTAATTCCTCTGTTAGACGATGATGAACAAGATGGAACCCATTACTATCAGCAAGGAACCACTTCACTATCGCCTAGAAATCTGAGATTTTCTTGATATTCGATTCCAAATCGGTGGGTCGGTCATGAAGGTACAATAGCACGGCCACCTCAATCCCTAGATTTGACCCCACTAGATTTTGTTTTGTAGTTCATTAAAGATCGGGTTTACGTACCGCTTTCGCTAGTTCATCTTCTTGAGTTTAGACTTCGAATTAATGCCGGAGCTGCAGAAGTAACGCTCGATTTGCTGGCTATAGTCTGGAATGAAATTCCAAGTGGGATGTTCATTATAAATGAAAACTATATCAAACCAGAGTGAATGTTGGATGACAAACTTCATGTGCTTTTCTATGAAATGAGACCTCAACCAAATCTGTAAGTTACCTAAATAATTTTTTATATTCTTTTAAATTTGTAAAGTCCTTTGTGAATCACACGGTACGATAAAGGTTATAATGTTATCTTTAACTTCCTTGTACAAAGTAAAGGAAGTATTGTGATCGCGAAAAATTTGGGTCTTTACATTTCAACGGAAATATTCATTTTCACCATCACTGAATCCATTTTGACTAGTTTCGGCGTGACGTCTTTACAAACGTAACTCAAAAACGATTAGCCGTAGGATGTTTATATTTCGTTTTTATGACTGTTGTAACATCTAATAATGCACCTCCCCTTTTTATTGCATTCAACTACAGTAATGGTGTCTAAAAAACCCAAAATCAAAAAAATTGGATTTTGGACTTTTTCTTAACTGTAGTAATAACCCGCATTAAACGATTTTCAACGATACATTATTAGAGTTATAACTAAACAAAATTTTAATTAATGAAATATCTGGATTTTACAAGGGGAAGGCATATCGTTTCAAATCCGACTTCATCTATTTCTTTTTAACTTTATTTAAATAAAAACAACAAAAAATATCATTATTCCTGACCGGAATTTGAACCAGGGACCTCAGGATTTAAAAATCGAAACGCTACCACACCACCACGAAGATCAGCAAAATTTCTTTTAAAATATAATTGATTGAAACCTGTAAATTCATGCATTATATTAAACTTTATTTTCAATAACGTTATTTTAAAAATATATGAAATAAAATTATTACTGCAATTTTCAACTCGATTATATATATATATATATATATATTTTGTTACGAAAGAGCGGGTTCAACAGCTACGGTCCCGGTGAAAATTAGAAAGCCTATGAAAATATACCATTCCTGACTAAGATTCAAACCCGGGACTTCCGTAGAAGTGTCGAGATACTATCTACTCAATCATTCATGTCGGCTCGATTATTAATAAATATTATCACAAAATAACAATATACTAAATCAACAGATTACGAATTTTAGTAGACGTCCTAATACCAGAATACGTTAGAACAGTGTTACCAACCTGTGCAGTATGGAACACTGAAAGCTCCAAAGCCTCTCAAGGAAAATAAAACAAAAATTGAATGAAATTGAAGAATGAAAAACAAAAAGTAAAATCAAAATGAGAAAAATAGAAATTATATTTTGAACGAAAATTTATCCACCTTACTTTCACACCCTTCCCTAACAGATGACGCTTGTTCATTCTGTTGCCATTAGCTCCGAAATTACTAGCGTGAGAAGTATAAACGATGAGATATAAAGAGTGCCACCCTATTCTGTGCAGCGTTTAATGAACCTTTTTGCATCTAATATCGGATTTTTGTTTTCTTTTCAACCTCGGGGACCACCGATAGGTATTGCTTAAGAGGATGAGATTGGTTAGCTGCCATTTCTCCCGCCACCACCCCATTCGGTCGCCCTAGAGCATAGACCAAATGTACCGTGCCAAAAAACGGCTACTGAGCCTCGAAACAGATTTGCGACCTCGTTCACCTAATTGCTCCTAATGAGCTCCTATCTTGCGTGAGCGGTTAAGCTGGGCGCCGTACAGCACCCGCCTATGTGTCCCTACCGCTCACTTGTCACATTAAAACTAAATCGGGGAGGCGCACCCCTTGTTACAATTAAAACTATATACGTTATAATAATAAAAAGACGGTAATTTAAACCGCCACGCCTCGGTCGCTGTTTGCCAGCTAGTGTCTGTCCACCATTTAAGCGCTTGGAGCTTATTGGCTGATGGCAGCCATTATTTCCAGGAAGGTTTTCCACCGACACGCCACAGGAATCAGTAAATCCCCATTAAAATTAAACTTAAACTACCGATGACGGTTGAACATCGCAACCTCATCGAGGAACTCCCACACGGTCCGACAATGCGGCTCACGCCACATTGACTCGCCGTTTATGAGCGGCCAGTTTTCCCCCTGACCTCTAAGTTCCAGGGTGGCCCGGTCTCTGGCCCCCCCAAGAGCAGGGTAGTCGAACATTAGGTGTTCGTTCGACTGGACCTCCCCACAGACGCACAACTCATCAGCCGCTAGGCGAAACCTGAACAGATATTGCATCAAATTCACGTGGTTGGTGAGCACTTGGGCACCCGCCGCCCTTAAAAATGAACTTGAGGCATACCATCCCCCCAGATCCTGTATAAATCTATACAGAGATCTTCCCTTAGACGTGGTGTGCCATTCATGCTGCCATGCCTCCATCGCGAGGCCCCAAAGCCTCTTCCGCAGGCGGGAAATGGGCAACTGTTCGAAATTTAGACCCGGTGCATTGTGACAACCGTTCCGTTCCGGTTCTAGCCCGGCCCGAAACCGCATCCCAAATACCTCGGTTTCCCGACCTCTTCGCAACTTCCACATGGCTGCTCGAACTTTCACCACTAAATCGATTGGGAGAGCCTTTCCCAATACGGTAGTAGCCTCATAGGAGGTTGTTTTAAAAACACCAGTGCATACAATTAAGGCTCTGCGCTGGGCACTCCTTAAATTTAGAAGCAGTGCTCTATTTCTATCCAACCTATGCGCCCAAACTGGCGCCGCGTATGCGATCATACTCTCGAAGACACCTCGGTACACTAAGTACATTTGGCGACCAGAAAGCCCGTAGTCTTTCCGAGCAATCCTTCTAAGTTTGTGCATCACAGAGACAGAGAGGATGAGATGAATGTCTTTTAGCGTGTGTGAAAATGTCTGAACGGGATTCGAACCCGGGATCTCCGGATGAAAGGCCGAGACGCTACCACTCGCGCCACGGAGACCGGTAACTAATTTCGGATTGAGTTCTTCCATCTGCACATTCTAGAATTTCTCACTCATCCTGCACCCTACGAGAATTCGTGGAATCTACTCGAACCTTCTCAAAACTTAGCCCCATATAAATACAGCAGATCTCTTTTTAGGTTACATTCTCTAACCGTCTATCACTTCTCCCCTCCAGTCGGATTATTATTCCTGGATACCATTATGTAAGATATAGGGAAAACCTTAAGGGAACCTATAGGGAACAGATTCTCTAAGGAGGGCTTCTCAAGTTAAATAATGGTTGGGAACCGCTGCGCTAAAAGAACTCATCTGTAATACAATACCTGAAAAATGTAATATTAATTATTTTGTAGGAAGGTCACAGTCTATTTTTCCTTTTATCAATCTACCGACGTTAATTTTGGAATTTAATGCCAATTACACAACAGTATTCCTTGTTTCCAATCAAGATTCTGGACAATGATGCATAGTATCACTTCGTAAACACCCAAACTCAGTGTAACTATTTGTTCCGAATTTTCTCATCATATTTGTCGAACTGCTCCGCCAATGAGCGAATTAATAATAGGGACCTGAACAAGCATAATTCTTCTATTTAGTATATACTGATCAACAAATTTAAATGGAATACAGAATAAAATTCACCATGGGTTCGAAATCACAATTTTTTGTCTCCTCTAAGCGACAATTAATGAATCAAAACTTTAATTATGTGAAAAAATAAACATTATATCATACTCTTCTCATTTTTGTAACTGGGTTTAACAGAATTTTAATTGTAAAAAAAATTTTGGTTGTTTATACAGGGCAGATTTAAAAGCAGTTGAAAGCATTTTCTTCTGAATTTATTTTTTTGTGTTTGATCTGCTCTCCTTTTTTTTCACCTGTAATGAAAAAAAAGAAGATTTTAATTTATGAAGATCGAGTGCTTTATTTGATGAGAATTTTGAAAATGTTTTTTCATAAAAATAAGAAGAATCTTATTATTAATAGATATCTAGTTACTGACTAGATTTGATATATCGTCTAAAATTTCACAGAATTTAACGAATGAACAGAAAACAAAAAAAACAAAAACAGATTATCAAATATTCCAAAACAATAAAATTTGGAGATGTGTTCACTTTCTAATTGGTCAAAACGATACAAATTGTATGTATGTATGTATAAATATATATATGTATATATGTACCTACGTGTATGCGTGTAAGACATAAAGCCTGTAATATTCTATTCAAAGTCAAGTGAAGTTCTTGCCAACTTGTACTATATATATATATTTACAAGTTTTAATTACTAATACAGTATTATATAGTGTTTACAAATACTTCAAGTGTTACTTTTATATATATATATATATATATATATATAGAGAGAGAGAGAGAGAGAGAGAGAGAGAGAGAGTTATTATAAATAGAAGTTTTCTGTGTAAGTAAATTTTATCTAAATACAGCTAAATAGCTATTGTAAATAATTACAAAAATATATGGGATAAACTTAATTTAAAACTATAGAAACCGTACGGGTCAGTTTAATATCAAAACTCCCAAAACAATAAAATTGGTAATGTTTCGGCGAAAGTTTGCCGTCAATTAAAAATATCAATAATCAGAAATCAAATTTCAACAACTGATTTATTTATAATTCTTCAAAATGACATTGTCCGAATCAGTAAAGTACAGATATGTATGAAAGAAGAGATAATAATTTTTATATATTTTTCCAACTTAATTTTCTCAAACACAAAAATATACATTGTTAAATATTTTCTAATATTTTAACTAAATGGTAGAACTTTTTTAATATAAAAATAATACGAAATCATCGAGAAATAATTGGAGATAAACAATTTTTTTGTATACTTGTATATGTACTTAATAACAACACAAATTATATAATAAAAAATTCGTCAAATTTTCTCAAATATGTTGATTGAAAATGCAAAAGTTCTTCCAGGCTGGATCATGAATTATTAGGACTTATGAAGTTGTTTAAAGTGTGAAATCGGGTCGGCAAGAGGTTTAGCATTTTCAATCAACATATTTGAGAAAATTTGACGAATTTTTTATTATATAATTTGTGTTGTTATTAACTATATATACAAGTATACAAAAAAAATTATCTCCAATTATTTCTCGATGATTTCGTATTTTTTATATTAAAAAAGTTCTATCATTTAGTTAAAATATTAGAAAATATTTAACCATGTACGAGGTGTGATCAAAAAATACGGTGAATGAATTTTTATAGCGGCAACTGCCGACGCTACATCCATATGCTGTAATTTGTCCAATAGCGTGATCAACTGAGACAGGCAGGGACAAGTTGTAACACATTCGAGCTTGCCAGTCAGCTTCCAGAGCCGCTAAAGTGAGGTTGTGTTTATCGTGTCTGTCGCGCAACATGGATTTTGAACAACGCATTAACATTAAGTTTTGTTTTAAGTTGCAAAAGAGTGACAAAGAAGTTCACGAAATGTTAGAATCGGTGTACGGCGATAATGTGGTAACTTTGAAGACTGTGTACAAGTGGTATGACCGATTTAAAAACTGAAATGAGTCCGTTGAAGACGACAGCGTGCGGGATATCCAGTAACATCAAAAACAGTTGAAAAAGTGCAAAAAGTGGAAACAATGGTTCGTTCAAACAGGCGAATGACTATTCGAGAGCTATCGGAAGACCTTAACATCTCGTACGGATCCGTTCAAAGCATTTTAACTAATGAATTGCAAATAAGACGAGCGAGTGCAAAATTTGTTCCCAGATTTTTGAGTGATGAACAGAAGGAAAATCGTGTGTCATTTACACGGAGTTGAAGGGTCGTCTTCATGCAGATCCGGACTTCATGGCCAAAATTGTAACTGGAGATGAAAGTTGGGTCTACGAGTACGGCTATGACCCTGAGACCAAAATGCAGAGTTCCAATGGAAAACTAGTTCATCTCCTCGCCCTAAAAAGGCACGTCAGTCAAAATCCAACATCAAGGTCATGCTCGTTGTTTTTTTCGATAGTGAGGGCGTAGTGCGAACAGAGTTCGTTCCAAGGGGAACAACTGTAAACTCTGAATTTTATAAGGGTATACTGCAACGTTTGTGAAACGACGACGTACGAAGAAAGCGACCAGAAAATTGAACCGATGTCTTCCTTCTTCACCACGACAACGCGCCGTGTCACACCTCGCTTCTCATTCGCGAATTTTTGGCCAAAAAAAGTGTTCCTATCTGTCCACATCCGCCATACTCACCGGATTTAGCACCATGCGACGTTTGGCTCTGCCCAAAAATTAAAACTGTGCTTAAAGGAAAACGTTTTGACACCATTGCTGATATTGAGAGGGCCACGACCGAGCAGCTGAAAGCCCTTCTGAAAGACGCCTTCCAGAAATGCCTCCAGTCATGGAGTCAACGTTGGGATAAGTGCATTGCTAGCCAAGGACAGTACTTTGAAGGAGATTAAATCGAATTCTATGTAACCTTATTATTTTTTTTAATAAAAAAATTATTCACCGTATGTTTTGATCACACCTCGTATATTTTTCTGTTTGAGAAAATTATGTTGGTAAAATATTTAACAATTATTATTTCGCCTTTCATACATATCTGTAATTTTTTGATTTGGACAATGTCTTTTTGAAGAAATATGAATAAATGAATTGTTGAAATTTGATTTCGATTTTAGATGTTTTTAATTGATGGCAAACTCTCACCGAAACATTACCAATTTTATTGTTTTGGGAGTTTTGATATTAAACTGACCCGTACGGTTTCTATAGTTTTAAATTAAGTTTATCCCATATATTTTTGTAATTATTTACAATAGCTATTTAGCTGTATTTAGATAAAATTTACTTACACAGAAAACTTCTATTTATAATAACTCTCTCTCTCTCTCTCTCTCTCTCTCTCTCTCTCTCTCTCTCTCTCTATATATATATATATATATATATATATATATAAAAGTAACACTTGAAGTATTTGTAAACACTATATAATACTGTATTAGTAATTAAAACTTGTAAATATATATATAGTACAAGTTGGCAAGAACTTCACTTTACTTTGAATAGAATATTACAGGCTTTATGTCTTACACGCATACACGTAGGTACATATATACATATATATATTTATACATACATACATACAATTTGTATCGTTTTGACCAATTAGAAAGTGAACACATCTCCAACTAACATTTGAGGGAGCAGTGAACTGGAATGAATAGCCAACCCCAGTATTACTTCATCTTTCTCTACCAACCAAGAAATTTCCCTCTCTTATAATGAAGAAAGGAGGGGGTAAACCCCTCCCATCAAGATTTCCTATGTAGCTACTCTCTTTCTCGCGCCAGACCAACTTGTCATCATTTAAACTCTATTCAAGAGCAACATCTTTATATATATATATATCGTTATATATATATTTTTCTTGTGTGCGTGTGTATGAAAATGAACTTCTCCTAAACGGCTGGACTGATTTTGATGAAATTTTGTGTGTGTGTTCAAGGGGATTCGAGAATGATTTAGATTCACAATTTGGTCCACTGGAAAATGTTTTTTTAATTAATCTTTTATTTGTAAGTAGTTGTTGATTTTGGAATGTTTTACATTGGATCCGGCAGACTGCACTACCATCGCAGTATCGAATATTCAATAATATTCTATTTTAATTTTAGTTTGTCCCGACAGTTGGTGCTGCGATCAAATTGACAAAAATATTTCGTAATTTTGTGTTATTATTGTGTTACAAAAAATCGCTAGAAAACAGTTTTTTAATAAATCAGATGGAAATGTAAACAAAGGAAAACCAATCAGATCAATGCAAGATGGCAGCTGTCAAACACAACGACCAATCACAAAGAGCCCGTATGGCCGTTGCCAATGTAAACACAATCACAACTGATTAAGTAACAAGTAAGCAGCACTGCGATCGCGTTTAGAATTGTGCGCGTATTGAGAAATATTATATTATTATTTATTGACATAACGTTTTAAAATGTATTTAAATATATACATTGTGCATATTCGTAAGGTAGAGAATTGAAGTGAAAATGTTTTTTTTTATTTGTTTATGTGTTGTTGATCTTGGGATGGTTAAGGTTCACAAATGGGTCCGGTAGGCAGCGTGTGGGTCCGGTAAGCAGAGCTGCGATCGCGTTTTAAACGTTTTTTTTTTTAATTTTTGGTTTATTAGTCAAACCCGGTAATTTTTGCTGCTTCCTTTTTTACAGTGCTTTAATTTTTTTTTAATTGATTAATTATGCTGTTACATGGTTATGAAACATCAAAATTATTAAATTAAAAAAAAAATATGTAGGAGGTACTTTTTTAGAATGATGTTAAGTGACAATTAGTAGTAATGTGGATGAAAATTTATTAATTACACTAATTATTAATTTTACGACGTTTCGATTTTTTAATTCAATTTTCATTTGACATCTCAGTATTTGGTGAAAATAAATATTAACCATACTACACATAATTAATCAATAAACTCAATACAATAATGCAACAATCACAAACTGATAATATCATACTAATAGTTATTTTAATGAAATTTAGAACACATTCCTGCTAATTTTAACTTAAGTTATTTATATTTATGTGTGTGCATTTATTACAGAATATTGCCGCGTCAGGACAACGTCTTGCGGGTCCGCTAGTATATATATATATATATATATATATATATATATACAATTTTTTTATGTATAATAAACAAAAAACAAAACGTAATTTTATTCTCTAATCGTTCATGTAATAATTTATTTATTATTATAATTTTGTTATTTCCTTCATCATACAATATCTAGTCAAGCAACCGCCTCTAAAAGCAACATATGTGGCTCTCTCCAAGAAGGGAGTGCGGCTTCAGTGGATAGAATAAAGGAAAATTACGTCGGGAGAAAGATGGAAACATCTTGCTAATCTTCCAAAGAATAACCAGAGTAAAAATATTTTCCAAAATACGTTCTACAAGGGATCGTAAACGAAATCTCAATCTTCATCCATCTTAAAACCAAACTAAGATATCCATCATTAAAAAAATTAAATACCCAAAAGATAACTAGAAAAATAAAGGGAGCATAAAGGGAACGATGAAGTTCCTTTCCGGCCGTTAGGAATAACCATTCGGCTACACCAGCTTCGTCATTGCATCTCTCAAGCCTTATACAGGTTAAACATATTCTTTTGAGTGTAAAAAATTATTGAAAACATTTTCACTTGGAAGCGACCATTCCAGCATGGTGATCGGCAAAGTTCCATGCTGACAATAAAAATACCAGTGTCGTTTTAGAAGAAAGCTGCCATTGGATAAAACTAAATGTTTATATATCTGGTTCCTGCACAATTAGTTTTAAAAGCTCCATCGAGTAAATTCAAGCATACTAATCTTTTCCGAAATTAAAAATACAATGATGTGAGTATACATATTACATTGAAATCTTTAACCGCTTTGAACTCCTACAGTTAGAAGCACGATGAGATAAATCATTATTCTGATACGATATTTTATAGAAATACAGAGTGTTACAAGTAAATAAATTTCACTTTATTTAATATAAAATGAGAAAGTGTTGTTCTTTTAGTGGTTTAAAAGAAGAGTAGTTAAGAAGGGTCGATCGGAGTAAAGTGTATAAGAAAAGATGTGTATGTGGCGGGGAGAGGATTGCGGGAGGGTAACAGTAAGTCCTGTCGTATTTACCCCCGGAATACAGCAGCCGGTGAGAGGTTGAGTGTAGTATGTTACAGTGTGGTCGGCGCCTGAAGTGTTTTGATGCTTGCAGGGGTTTTCGACTCTCAGGTAACCATTTACCAGTCTACTACTGATTGCTTTTGGCCGCCTGGGGGAATTTAATTCCCTTGGCAGATCTCACAGAGCATCAAATGTGGTTACAATACAAGCAGGAGAGAAATAGGGGAAATGGGTATAAAATAAACTCGTAAAAAAAAGGAAGAAAATTTTTTTTAAATTAAAGTAAAATTAATTCCTTTATAATTTTGTGATAGATATAAAAATAATTCACTAAAAAAGATTTTAATAGTAATATAGAAGAAAAAGTTATTTATAACAGTAACAGTACATACAAAATAAAATGTAAATACAATACAACTAAATTGGACAAACGGGAAGACACCTAAGATCTTTTAAAAATCAAAAACAGGATTCTAATTATGCAACACATTTAATAAAATAAGGGCATACCCCAATGAAAATGGAAAAATCAAAGAATTCAAAAATGTGTTAAAGGAAAAAGAAAAACATTTTAGAAAATTAAGAAATCTTCAAATTCAAAACAATCTTAAATGAATTTACTGAAAACAGGAAATAGATAAATAAAAATAAAAGTATACCCATTAATAACAAATAAATAGAAAGAAGCCCAGATAAGGAAGGACGTCAACTAAAGGGAAGGGCGTTGATTAAACTTTAGAATAATAGAAATTTAAAAGTATCAGTACAATAAATTTTAACAATGGAATTATTTCGAAACGCGTCAACATATAATAAAAGTATGAAGCTAAAATAGGTAAACAGTACTCAACATAGATAAACGTTCGTTACTGAATTCAATACGTATGTGTGTGAATACTTCCCATATCATAATATTTCTCCCACCACCACTCCATTTGATCGCCCTAAAGCACAAGACCGAATGTCTGTGCCACAAACGGCTACTGAGCCTCGAAACAGTTTAGCGACCAGTGTCCTAAATAGTTCCTAGAGCTTATCAACGTGAGCGGACTAATCGCGGTGCCATACACTCCCGGCTTACGTGTCCCAACCGCTCACTTGTCATACATTTACTAAAATGGGTACGCGTACCCCGTCAACTACTAAAAATATATATGACATCCATAAATTAAAATTTACTTTATCTAAACAGCGATTCGCTGCCACGCCTAGGTCGCTAAACAGCGGCAAGTAATTGTCCACCATATTAAAACGCTTGGAGCCTTAATTGGCTGGTGGTCAGCCATATATCTAGGTTAGCTTCCCACAGCAGTACGGTAGGAGTCTTTCCCTTAAGTAAACTACTGATGTCAGTTGAACACAGAAACCGCATCAAGTAAATCCCACACGGTCCGACAATACGGCTCTCGCAACATTGACTCGCCGTTAGAGTAGTTACAGGATTACAAAATTACAGGAATGGTCACGATCGGCCACCGAGTTCACCTCAAAGTGGTCACCAATATTCAAATTTTGTGATAATCATTACGCAATAACGATATAAGCTAGCAAGTTGCTTCAAACGCATTATTTTAAGATTTAGACTATAATATATGTAAAATCTAAAGTGGGTCCTCCCTTCCAAGCTTCCGTCTTTTCCTGTTTAACCTCCGAGAATCACCGT
The DNA here is from genome assembly GCF_047948215.1 of Lycorma delicatula. Classification (NCBI taxonomy): domain Eukaryota; kingdom Metazoa; phylum Arthropoda; class Insecta; order Hemiptera; family Fulgoridae; genus Lycorma; species Lycorma delicatula. The sequence continues at coordinate 24,903,305 of NC_134467.1, forward strand.
CAGGTATTACATCAGAGAATAAAATGTAAGTATAAATATAAGTGAAGTGGATGTAGTGTTTTTCAGTCTCAGGTTGACCATTTCATACCCCGAAGGGGAATCGATAGTAGGATACGCGGATGATATCGCAATATTAGTAGAAGACAGAGATATTAATGAACTGGAGAACAAGGCAAACCAAGCGCTTAGAACAATAGATGAATGGATGGAGGATAACAAATTATAAATAGCTCCTAATAAATCCTGTTGCCTGGTCCTCTCAGGTAGAAGACCATTAAGAAGTGTGAATCTAAATATCAGAGGACAGAGAATTGATGAAGTAAAACAAACAAAATACTTGGGGGTACTTCTGGACAAACGTTTAAGGTTCAGCAAGCATATTGATATGATTTGTGGGAGAGTTACTCCTGCTGTAAAGGGATTAAGAGGATTATTTCAAAACCACGGCACACCTAAAATGGTTATTCGAAGATTGATAACCGCGGCTATCACTTCGACGGTACTGTATGCGGCTCCCATATGGGGGGCGGCAATGAACATACAGCGAAATAAAAAGAAGTTGAGAAGTGTCCATAGACTGGCATTGCTGCGTGTAGCTGCTAGTTACTGTACGGTATCGTATTACGCGCTGTGCGTACTGACCGGGGTCCTACCCATAGACCTTCAGATAAAAGCCAGAACCCTCAGACACAGCGGTACGTCGAAAGAAGAGATGGAAAGGATTATAGAACAAGAATGGCAAGAAGAGTGGACAGGGTCCAGAGTGGGAGAATGGACCAGACGCCTAATCCCTAATATTAAAACCTGGAATAACAATAGACTCGGAGATGTCAATTTTTACATGACACAATTACTGACGGGGCACGGCTCTTTCGGTCAGTATCTGTATAGGATCGGGAAGAGAGCCACCCAGCAGTGCATCTATTGTCCAGAGAACGACGATGCCGAACATACGTTGTTCATATGTCCAAGATGGGCCGTTAACAGAGGTCAAATAGTAATTAATGGTCTTACACCAGAAAATCTCATAAACTGGTTGGGGTACAACAATGAGAACTGGGAATGGTTCCACAGGTTCGCCGGGGAGGTCGTGCGGGCCAAAGAGGATGAAGACAGAAGAATGGGAGTACAAACAGTAGGGTAGGGCGGACAGTCACTCCATGGAGGGCCTGTACGCCTTGGTGTGCGGGTACCTGAGAAGGGAGTGAACTCCAGGGGAGTTTGAGTTTGGGTTAAAATAAAAGACCAAGTCCCGGTCGGCGGGGTCGTCCCTGCGGGAGCCTAGGCTCTTTGTGGGGTCGGCGCTGTTGATTAGAGGCCAAAGGCGTAAAGACCGAGTCCCGGTTCCCTGCTGAGGCGCTGGGGGATGGCATAGCCGGACCTTGGCTCTAAAGCGGGGAATTAGAGGCAGGCAATGTAAAACAAAAGATCCGAGACCGGGGAGGCCAACCTGCCGTGCCGGACGTATAGCCGGCGGGTGGGGAACGCCTCCTTTGAGAGTAAAAGGACACTCTCCTCGACTGAGTATACTTAATTGGATATCCGGTCGGGGAGAGTAGGGAAAAAAAAAAATGGAATTGAAACCAAACCACCAAATAACACCGGTATCCACGATCTAGTGTTCAAATCCGTGTAAAAATGAGTGACTTTACTCGGACTTGAATGCTGGAATTCTCGAATTTGTAATCAGCTGATTTGAGAAAACGCGTTCACCACTAGACCATCTCGGTGGGTTCCTCCCTCCAAGCTGCCTCTACCTTTCCCGCTCTTAGCAACCAGTTGCATGCGTAACACGTGCAACTGGTTACTACAAAAATAATGCGTGTGTGCTATTAAATAATAATTTTCGTAATTAACTACGCCAGGTTAAAGAAAATTATAACAGCCTGCAATATATAAAAAATTAATTTCATTTACTTTGTAATACTGCATAGTTGTGTTGTTAATTTATTACAAAATCTTAGCCTAATATAATTGAAAAAAAATCGGATTTGGACACCACATGACTTCCTTTTACCCCTATTAAATTATATAAACACATTTTTTAAAATGAAAAAATTACATAAAATTTTATTTTATAACTTCTGATTATTTTTAATTACTGTTAATTTCCACTGTCCGTGGAAAATGGAAATTCGAAGAGATGTTTACTGAAGCAATTTAGTCAAAACGTTGTTACAGATGCTATGTTACCAGTTGAGATTCACGACAAAGCTCATCGAAAACTACAATTTATATTTGAAGATTGAGATACGTTTTGGCTTGCTTGTCGAAGTGAATATGGAAATTTAGTCTCAGAAGCATTGACATGTTAACCTTTTTCCCCCAAATCTTTTTGTAAATGGTTTTCCGTCTGTGGTTGTGCTAAAAAATAAATCTAAGTATAGTCTTTTACCACTCGAAAACAATTAGCGTTTATTTGTCTCTAATGTAGATCTACGTAATTTTTAAATGAAAAATAAACGCCATCATTACATTAATTCAATTTTTTTACATGTGTATTTAAAAAAAAAATAAGTAAAATGTTTATAATAAATGATCTTTTTCCCTTATAAAATTATTGTTAACGTGTTAATTCTTAGCCTAATTTCCCGATCCTCCTTTCATATCATCAAAACCCCCTGGGGGTCACGACCTCCAGATTGAGAAAGGCTCCGGCCTCCGCGGCGCAAATGGTAGCGTTTCGGCCTTTAATTCGGAGGTCCCAGGTTCGAATCCCGGTCAGGCATAGAATTTTTACACAAGCTAAAAATCATTCATCTAATCCTCTGAAAAGAAAAAAAGGTTGAGAAACGCTAACCCACCGGGTTGATCTAGTGGTGAACGCGTCTTCGCAAATCAGTTGATTTCGAAATCGAGTGTTCTAACGTTCAAATCGTAGTAAACGCAGTTATTTTTATACGAATTTTAATACTAGATCGTGGATACCGGTATTCTTTGAAGGTTAGGTTTCAATTAACTACATATCTCAAAAATAGTAAACCTGAGACTGTAAAAGACGGCACTTCATTTACACTCATTTATATCATTCTCTGAAATAATACCTGACAGTGATTCCCGAAGGCTAAACAGGAAAAAAAGGTTTGAGAAACGCTGGTCTATATGAATTAGTTTTACTGTAAAACATAATTATTTACGAAATAACCGGATACCCCATTTTTGACATGAACTTTATACTTTCTTCTTTAATGTAGTAGTTCTTCTAACTATATACAACGGAAAATTGAAAATAAAAAACTAATAAAGAAAGAAAATAACAAAGTTTTTGTGTAATGTAATTATATTACCGGTAGACTTTTTATTATTGTTACAAAATGAATATCTGAAAAAAAAACTTTTTCTAACTTTTTACGGATGAGACCTTAAGCATTTTATAGCTATGTTAAACTCATAAACTTCAAGTTTTATTTATTATTATTATTATTTTTTTTTTTTGGATGAATTTATCGGTGTTTATTATTCATACAATGATAATAATTTATCTTTGATAATGTCAAAAATATGTAAATTTTTCACGTAATATACTTTTTAGAGATATGGGTTAAAATCTTTTTTTGGGGGGGGGGGCGGGTGAGATTGCTTAAAACTTTTTGAAACATCTAACAAGAAGTCATAACTATACAATGAAACTTTTTCCATAAAAACTTTTTGTATAATACTTTTTTTTTCAGATTCAAATATCGTAGGTGTTGAAATTTTTTATTTTTTTATTTAGGTTAGTGAAAGAAATATTTATATAATAAAATATTCTGTTTCAAATAAGGCACTAGATAAAATTAGAATCGTATAATTTATATTTTAATATAAAGATTTGTAATTAGATTACATAGATTGAATCTTGTTTATATGAAAATCTTTGTAGTGAATACCCTTTGAGTAAGTAAAAGGTTTATACATGGTGTCCCATATAAAACGCAACCCAACCTTATATTGGTAGGTATTGAAATAAAAAAAAGGCATGTGTAAATGTAATTTTTATTATTACCATCCATTACCTTACATTTAGAGTAAATGTTGGAAGTTGCCGCCATCTTCTTCAATACAAGCTTCAATTCTTTTTACAGCGTTTCTTGCAACTTATTTCATAGTTTGTGACTGGATATTTAATACAGCTTGTTCAATATTGACTTTCAATCGTTCAAGTGTTCGTGATTTGTTGCTGTAGGCTTTTTCTTTGAGGTAACCCCGTAGAAAAAAATCCACCGCACTCAAATCTGGAGATCTTGGTGGCCAAAAGCCTCGACCGATAACACCATTACCGAAGAATTCCTCGACGAAATCAGAAGTTGAACCTGCGTAGTGCGATGTTGCACCGTCATGTTGTAGCCAGCAGTGTCTGTCTTCCTCTTCCAAGAGTGTCATGAACTGAAATAAAATATCCTGATATCGTTCTGCATTAATGGTGCACACGAAGAAAATAGGACCTATTATTTTCTTCCGCGATATCACGCACCACACGCCGGAATTCTGCGGGTGTAATTGTTTTTCGTGATAAAAGTGGGGATTTTCAGCGTTCCAAATTCTACTGTTTTGGCTGTTTACGTAGCCGTCCAAATGAAACCGTGCTTCATCTGTGAAAAATAACGAATCCATAACGTTAATTCCCTCACGCAGAAATCGACGGAACCGTTGACAATATTGGAGCCGTTTATCTTTGTCTGGCTCAAGAAGTCGAAGAACCGTTTGAATGCGATAAGGTCGTAATTGTAATCGTTTGGCCGTCCTATGAACAGTCGATTTAGACAAATTAATTTCAGCAGACAAATGTCTGATCGATTTATTTGGCGAGGCGAGTAATCGGTCTTTGATTTCAGTGACTGTATCTGTATTCAACACCGACGCAGATCTTTTGTGTTCCTTGTTATTAACAGAACCGGTCTCTCTAAATTTCGCAAATAACCTTAATACTGTTTTGTTAGGAGCCGGTTTATCTGGGTACTTATGGTGAAACAAATCTTGCACTGCAACCGCTGATTTCGTACTGAAGTACGACTCGACAATGAAAACAAGTTCGCCTAGCGAAAACACCATCTTGTCTCTAGCGATACACTGAAAGTTATGATTGCATTATTACTATCGGTAGTGTTCTATTGTGTCGCCGCTATGTTCAGATGTTGGACGAGTCCATTTCAGTAACGAGTAGGGGGGTAAGCTTGAATTTTGAAATTTCATGTATGAGTGATTGATGGGTTGCGTTTTATATGGGACACGCTGATAGAAGGAACCATTAGATCCGAATTTCTCTGTTCTTTTGACTGAGTGTGACCAATATATTAAACAGCATCAATATTTCATATTTAGAAATCAAATTTATAAGTCAAATTATATTAAAATAATTTTAACTGTTCTGAAGATACCTAGCATATAACAGACCATTATACATAGTGATAACAAATAAAATATACAGCTTGTATATTTTCGATAGCTTGTAAAAAACTATTTTTTAAGAGTTATTGAAATTATTACAGTAAATAACAATAATTACTGAATTTATTAAATAAACAACCAAAAAATTACGGTGGTAATTAGTCAAGATTAGCGAGCGATGCGACCGTAGTTTAAGTTTGGTTAAATTATATTTATAAAATAAATATATTAAAATTAATAAAGAGACTGTTTTGAATCCATGTTAAACTCTATATCGGCGCATTTTCCACCGAAATCCGATTGACTACTTTGTTTTTAAATAAAGCTGTAGCTGCGGTGGCGTTAATACCTAAGTACCGCTTTCTCTTGTACATAATGCCATAAAAAGTGGTTGCAAGGCTTTAAGTCTTGACTACGTGGTGGCCAACGCTTAAACACCGTTGTTTTCCTCACTTTTTCAGCCAATCAATCAAACGATTCGAACTTGCGACTAGCTTTCTAGAAATTGATCCATGTAAGTGGTGCGAAAACGAAGATTATTTGGCTGTTTTGAATCGTGTTAAAAATCTAAAGGTCGTCAATGATTGCTCAGAAAGAACGGTTAAGTTGGTGAAATAATTTAGATGTAAATTCACTAGAGATGAAAGTCAATTGTAATATATACTACAAATTGTAAATGATCATCGCAAAAAACATCCAAATGTATATAATTACATTACATATGTAATGTAATATAATAATAGAAATAGAAATCATAAAATTTTAACAACATTATTTGAATAATTATATACATGAATATAAAATTTTTTAAATAAAATGAGAGTTGATCTTTTTGAATCTATCCTTCAAATTTTTTTAATTGACAACGACTTTACAGTTTTAATGTGTCAAAACAATTTTATCACTTCAAATTCGTGTTCTCCGACCCCAAAAACCCTAATTAACGTTGTTTGTAATGTCTAACATTGATTTTTCTACATAAAAAAGCTAGTTGTCAATTGATTGACAGCGATTTTGACAGTTACAATGTACCAAAATGAGTTTTTTTACTTCAAATTCGTGTTCTCCAACCCCAAAAACCCTTATATACGTTATTTTTGAAGTTTTGTGTTGAAACATGCAAGCGCTATATCGGTAACGACTTGAAAATAACCTAAAACCCATGTTAAATCCCCTTTAAAATTCAAGTGGAGTGGGGGATGACTTTTTTCGAACGGAAAGGGTTCATCAACGCGTCAAAAATTTTGTTTTTGAGAGTACTTTTAAATCAGGGGGTGCACGTTTTTCGACAAAAATTTTGCCCTATTTGGACCACTCTAATAAATACGTAAATTTCTTTCTACGTCGAATCGCCTCATACTTCTGTTATAAAATAATTCTTTAGGTTTTATATTTTTATCTCATAAAAATATTTTTTTAAATTTCATTAAACAACCTTGACAGCTATATTACACAATTTTTCCTCTTGTTTTTATCGATTATAAAAATTACAACATAAATTTATACGTTTATTTTTTACATTTATTAATAATAGTAATAAAAATTAATATCTCAATTTATTTCATATAATTACCTACAAGAAGGTATAATTTATATTTCGATTAAATATTTAATCGAAATGTTCACTGGCCGTAAGCAAAGAAAGAAATTAATATTTTACATCCCTCATACCACCTATCTTACTCTCTTTCACTCTACGAAAAACAACTCTCTCACTCTCTCTCTCTCTCTCTCATATATATATATAAATATCACGGTAAAGGAGTTTGTAAAATTAAAATCCTGTTAAACTTAATGAAAGATATTTCCTTATTGGAAGTGAGTTATTGTGGTAAAAAGGTATTTCATAAAATGAGGTTTATATAAAATGAAAAAGAAAAAATATATATAAATATAAAAATCATTAGCCTATATTTTTCATTGTTTTAATTGATACTAAAAATAGATTTTCAAATTGTGTTTTTTCTTTTAACAATTCTTAATTCACAAAAAAATTGTAGAATATTGTACCGCGCGCGCGCGCCCACACACACACACACATATATATATATATATATATATATACGCACGCGCGCGCAGGTGTTACAATTAAAAATTGATATCTGGCAAATTACGAAATTATCCAGTGAATGAAGACACATACGAAATACTTTGGTGAAAGATCAAAATATTTGCTTATTCGGACCTTTGCCGGTATACGTCGACAAACACAGATAACCTTTTTTGGTGGAGATCGAAACTGTAATTATAAATATAAAAAGAATTAGCCAATATCAATCTCTAAGATAAATAGATTACGAATAACCCTCGTAAAAAAAAATTACATTTAAATTTTGGCCAAAAATCGCCTAAGCTCTCTTCGCTCGCTAACCTCCTCTGATTAACATTAAATACACAAATTGTGTCTATTATGATCCAATATTGTAGACACAAATTCACCGCATTTATAAAAAAATTTAATAAAATTTTCAACATTTTATAAATCAGGATATACAAAATATGTTAATTGCACGGATGAATAATAACGATATAGATAAATGATCAGATCGTTTACCATTTTTTTCAATTTTTTTATAAAAATATTTTTATTCAACATTAACCATCAGTGCATGCAATGATTTAGACGAGGTTAAGAAGTGAAACAAGTGTTGGTTATGCTGGGCTTAAATTTAAACTTTCCTTTTTTTACGAGCGTTTCTCGTAATCTATATACTTTAGAGATTTGTACCCTGTGATATATATACAGGGTGTCCCATATAAAACGCAACCCATCAATCACTCATCCATGAAATTTCAAAAGTCAAGCTTACTCCCCTACTCGTTACTGAAATGGACTCGTCCAACATCTGAACATCGCGCCGACGCAGTAAAACACTACCGATAGTAACAACAATGCAATCATAACGTTCAGTGTATTGCTAGAGACAAGATGGTGTTTTCATTGTTGAGTCGTACTTCAGTACGAAATCGGCGGTTGATTTGTTTCGCCATAAGTACCCAGATAAACGAGCTCCTAACAAAACATCAGTATTAAGGTTAGTCGCAAGATTTAGAGAGACCGGTTCTGTTAATAACAAGGAACACAAAAGATCTGCGTCGGTGTTGAATACAGATACAGTCGCTGAAATCAAAGACCGATTACTCGCCTCGCCAAATAAATCGATCAGACGTTTGTCTGCTGAAATTAATTTCTCTAAATCGACTGTTCTACGGGCGACCAAACGATTACAATTACAACCTTATCGCATTCAAACGGTTCATCGATTTCTTGAGCCCGATAAAGAAAAACGGCTACAATATTGTCAACGGTTCCGTCGATTTCTGCGTGAGGAATTAATGTTATGGATTCGTTATTTTTCACAGATGAAGCACGGTTTCATTTGGACGGCTACGTAAACAGCCAAAACAGTAGAATTTGGAGCGCTGAAAATCCCCACGTTTATCACGAAAAACAATTATACCCGCAGAAGTTGGGCGTGTGGTGCGCGATATCGCGGAAGAAAATAATCGGTCCCATTTTTTTTCGAGTACACCATTAATGCAGAACGATATTATGATATTTTATTTCGGTTCATCGCACTCTTGGAAGAGGAAGACAGACACTGGTGGGTACAACATGACGGAGCGACATCGCACTACGCAGGTTCAACTTCTGATTTCGTTCAGGAATTCTTTGGTAATCGTGTTATCGGTCGAGGCTTGTGGCTACCAAGATCTCCAGATTTGATTGCGGCGGATTTTTTTCTACGGGGTTACCTCAAAGAAAAAGCCTATAGCAACAAACTACGAACACTTGAACGATTGAAAATCAATATTGAACAACCTGTATTAAATATCTAGCCACAAATTTTGAAAAAAAGTTGCAAGAAACGCTGTAAAAAGAATTGAAGCTTGTATTCAAGAAGATGGCGGCCACTTCCAACATTTACTCTAAATGTAAGGTAATGGATGGTAATAATAAAAATTACATTTACATTTACACATGCCTTTTTATTATTTCAATACCTACCAATATAAGGTTGAGTTGCATTTTATATGGGACAACCTTTATTTTTAATTTCTATTTACCGTTTACAACCCCGCCAGAGCTTATCTTAGTTGTGAACATATACCGGCCAATGTCTGAATGTTTAATAATATAAGCAAATATTTCGGTCTTACACTGATGTATTTGGTATGCGTCGTCAAAATTCACACGAGAATACAGATATTCTCTAATTTCGGTCTTTCACGGTAACACACACACAAATAAATATATATATGTAAATGTTCGTTTGTTCAAAAACTTAAATCTCCGAAAGTTCTGCACCGATTGTTTTGAAATTTTGACACAACGTTGCATTCGAATACGCGCGTGTTTTTATATACCTACTATTTATATACCTAAGATTTCACACCTGTGACAGGTAAAAACATACTTTTTTGAAAAACAGCGCTATCGTGTTGTTGAAAGCAACACACGCTATACTAAATATTTTACGATTCCCTTTCAATATTTCCGATATGTGTGTCCGCTATACACTAAAAAAATACCGAACCAATTTACGCGCGGGGAAAAAGAGATAAAGGGAAAAATTGGAAAAGGTAAAAGGGAAAACAGGGAAAAGGAAATAGAAAGGGGAAAAGAGGAAGGGAAATAATAAAAAGGGAAATTGAATTAAACGAAACGGAAAAATGGGAAAAGGGAGAGGGAATATGGTAAAAATGAAAATTGGAAAAGGAGCATATGGGAAAGATATAAAATTAAAGAGGGAGAGGGAAAAGTGATAAATTGTGAAAGGGGAAAAAGGGAAATGTTTTAAATTTTTTGAAGTTACGTAATGTTAATTTTGTTAATGTTTAATCAAACTTTCAATTCTGTTCATTTGATCTATATATGCACTCAAATCTAGCAATATCGAAGCTTTGCCAGGTCTGCTAGTTTATTATAAAACAACATTTCTTGATTTATTCATTCAACGCCCAGAAAAACTACTGGGGATAAATTGTTGAAAATTTGAAAATTTACGTACACGTTCTTCATACTGTGTAAGTGCACACTAAAAAAAGAATTTTTTTTGAAATTCCGAGTTTAAACAAATAAAATGAAGTAACCATGATTTTTTTCCTTTTTTTAGTAATAAATGAAAATATCAACTTGATTTTTAGTAAGTGTAATTTTCATGTAAATATCTAAAAAACAATTTAAAATTTTTCGAAATTCCACTATGAAACGAGTGAACACAGGTGAAAAACATTTGAACAATGGTATCAAATTTTTCCTTTTTCCGGCTACACTAAACGAGATATTCACTAGATTGGGGCTTGAAAATATTATTCAGATAAATATTTAGACAAAGAATTTCAGGTTTTTTTTAAATTTAAATCTTTAAAGGGGTGTGAGAGTGTACGACGCGGCGGCTCAACCAACATAGCTGCTGCCATTGTTATTGTACGCGTAAAGCGAAACTGTTCCTGATTCCGGTTGCTTGACTAAAAAACATAAAATAAAAAAAATCTTGACCGGGATGAGAAACGCAAGTAACCATATAAAATGGGTGAAGCTGTGGCTGGGATGCAAATATAATATATATATATATATATATATATACGACGAGGCTCGGCTAATAAATTTTGCTCACTATTGGGCTACAACGCAGACAAAAAATACTATCGAGTTGGTTGTAGCAGCACACAATAGCTAAAATCCCCTTCTACAAACTTGCGATAATGCGTTGAAATCCGTTTACCGGTTTTTTTTCCAGCAGCGGTTAAAATAGAGTCGAGTACGACCAATATATCAGCATGGATAAAACAGCGCGCAATGATTGAATTTTTAACAGCAGAAAATGTGAATCCTACGAATATTTCTTATCGTTTAAAAGCGGTTTACGGTAGTGAAACTGTTGATGAAAATATTTTGAACAGGTGGACGTTGAAATTTCGCGATTGTGAAGCTGGTAAAGCGACAATTGAGGACGCACCTCGCAGTGGACGAACAGTTTCTGTGATTGACAAGAAACATCGAAAGGAGATGAACGATTTGCTTCAAAGTGACCAGCGAATCGCTTAGCAATACATCTCTATTCAGTAGGTATATCTAAATAACGAGTAGGCCACATTGTCGAGCGATTGGGTTACCATAAAATCTGTGAACGATGTATACCGCGCAAACTCTTTGATAGCTCTTCGCAAGCTGAAGTTTGAACCTATTCCGTATCCGCCATATAAGCCGGATTTGACTCGATGCGACTTCCACTTCTTCCCTCATTTCAAGAGGGATCTGAAAGGTAATCATTACACCAACGACGATCGATGAGGTGAAGGAAGCTGTGGCCACTTGGACCCGAGAAAGACCACCGGAATTTTTCAGTGACGGAATGCAAAACCTTGTCACAAGTTGGGAAAAGTGTATCAGTGTAACGTGAATTATGTTGAAAAATAAATACTGCATTTTGTAGCTAAGGTGTTGTAATTTTACTCGTTTTTTAGTTCATTCTAACATCTCTTTTTATTCCCATGCTACGCATATACATGCAACATTTTGTCAGCCACGCCTCGTGTATATATATATATATATAGATATATATATGTGTGTGTGTGTGTGCGTGTGTGCGTCACAAACAGCCGGAAAAGAAAAAGAGATAAAAGAGCGAATAACAAATAATACGGATGATTGACATTCACATAATCAATATTCTTTTATACATACAAGTTAAATAACTACATAAAGAGTAGTTAACATAGTTATTCGTGCATGAAAGTACGTGTTACATGACATTTCAACTCGACTGTAATAATCTGCAGGAAGTTCTTTCAGAATTTCAATGTAATAACGTAAAACGTGACTTCATATTTTAACCCATTTTGAGGGTTCCTTGCTTTGGTGCATTAGTTACTTCATAATATTTTCTTTAATTTACAACTATTTTAATCCTGAATTTTCTAAAAAAATGAAAAACTTTTTTTAATTGAATTTTAAATATTAATTGATTTATTTATGAAAACGTAACCAAGAAAATTTTTATCTGTATATTAGCTGATGGTATAACAATTTATAACCCAGAACTTAGACTTTGTAACTTTATTATTCCTATTTATTATTCCTATGAACAATATTCTACATTTAAACAGGAACTTGTTGACAGAATAAGATTTATAATTATTTCCCTTGAATAATTTCATATCCTACTTTAAAAATTATTTCCTTTTATAAAATATATATTTTCAGGAAGATAATATTATTAATTTTATTTAAAAATAGAATGGAACATAAAATATATTACAGAAAAAAAATCCTACACAGTTCTACGCTAGGAGTCCGAATTTTCGTTAATCTACTTTGGTTTTAATATATATAATTTTTTAATTTGGTTTAATATTGCTAATAATAGATACAAAAGATAAAGAAACATAAAAGTTCCAATTTGCAACATCATAACGAACCACGCTTCTAACTTGCCCCACTCAAATATTTTTGATCTTAAATTAAACGTAACTTAAGAACGACTCAACCAATCTTCATCAAAGTTTATATTCACAACTTTACATACGTTACTAGAATATCACAAAATTTCATTAAAAAAATTATCCAGTAGTTTTTGGAGATTTTTAAGCCAAAAATTGTATAAATGCATACAAATATATAAGGAAAGTTTAAAAAAACATAATAGAAGAATATACACATGGAAAAAGCCAGGTGAGACTGGAAGGTATGAGATAGATTATATCATGGGTTTAACAAAGATTTCGAAATCAACTCGTTGACTGCAAAGCTTATCCTGGAGCAGACATTGATAGAAACCATAATTTAGTGATAATGAAATGTAAATTAGGGATTAATAACCTGAAGAAAAGATGTCAGATGAATCGGTAGAATTTAGAGAAGCTTGAGGAAGAGGAGGTAAAGAAGATTTTTGAAGAAGACATCGCAAGAAGTCTGAGTAAAAAGTAGAAAATGTAGAAGAAGAATGAGCTAATATTAAAAAAGGAAAATTTAAATCAGTAGAAACGAACTTCGGCAGAACAAAGAACTGGTCGAAAACCTTGGAATTCAGAGGATATAGTGCGGTTGATGGATGAACGTAGAAAATATAAGAATGCTAGTAATGAAGAAAGTAAAAGGGACTATCGACGATTAAAAAAAACACTATAAACAGGAACTGCAAACTAGCGAAAGAAGAATGGATTAAGGAAAAGTGTTCAGAAGTGGAAAGAGAAATGATCACTGGTAAAATAGACGGAACATAGAGGAAAGTTAAGGAAAATGTTGTGGTACGTGTAAAACAAAGATGGTTCACCGATTTATAATACGAAAGAAAAGGTCGATAGGTGGGTGGAATATATTGGAGGAAATTATTTAGAAAATGGTGTTTAAGAGGAAGAAGTGGAAGTCGGAGAGGATGAAAGGGGGGAAACAATACTGATATCTGAAGTTTTAAGAGATCATTAAAAGATTTGAATAGGAGAAAGGCTCCTGGAATTAACGGAATACCTGCAAATTTACTGCGCAATGCAGATAAAGAAGCGATAAACAGATTATACAAACTGGTGTGTAATATTTACGAAATGGGGGAAGTTCCGTCAGACTTCAAAAGTGTTATAATAACGATACCAAAGAAAGCAGGAGCAGATAAATTTGAAGAATACAGAATAATTACCTTAACTAGTCATGCATAAAAAATATCAATTAGAATTCTGTACAAAAGAATTGGGAGGAGATTGGAAGAAGTGTCAGGAGAATACCAATTTCGTTTCAGGAAAAGTATAGGGACAAGGGAAGTAATTTTAGGCCTCAGATTAATAGTAAGGAAGATTAAAGAAAAATAAACCAACATACTTGGTATTTGTAGACCTAGAAAAGGCATTTGATAACGAAGATTGGAATAAAATGTTCAGCATTTTAAAAAAAATTAGGGTTCAAGTACAGAGATAGAAGAACAATTACTAACATGTACAGGAACCAAACAGCAACAATAACAATTGAAGAACATAAGAAAGAAGCCGTAATAAGAAAGGGAGTCCGACAAGGATGTTCCCTATCACCGTTACTTTTAAATTTTTACATGGAACTAACAGTTAATGATGTTAAAGAACAATTTAGATCCGGAGTAACAGTACAAGGTGAAAAGATAAAGATGCTACGATTTGCTGATGATAGTAATTCTAGCTGAGAGTAAAAAAGATTTAGAAGAAACAATGAATGTCATGGATGAACTAAGTCATAGGAAGATAAAAGATTACGGAAGTAAAAGAATTTTTATATTTGGATAGTAGAATTACTAAAAATGGACGAAGCAGGAGCCATATAAAATGCTGAATAGCACAGTCGAAACAAGCCTTCACTCAGAAATACTTCAAAAATTAATTTAAACGTCTAGAAAACATTTTTGAAAGTATATGTTTGGAGCGTAGCTTTATATGGAAGTGAAATTCGGACGATTGGAGTACCTAAGAAGAAAAGATAAGAAGTTTTTGCAATGTGGTGCTATTGGAAATGTTAAAAATAAGACGAGTGGATAAACTGACAAATTTAGAGGTGTTGCGGTAAACTGATTAAGAAAGAAGCATTTGGAAAAATATAGTTAAAAGAAGAGACAGAATTATAGGCCACATATTAAGGTATCCTAGAATATCCGCTTTAATATTGGAGGGACATATTGAAGGGAAAAATTGTGTAGGCAAGCAACCTTTGTAATATGTAAAACAAATTGTTAGGGATGTAAGATGTAGGGGGTATACCGAAATGAAACGATTGGCACTGGTTAGGGAATCTTGGAGAGCTGCATTAAACCAGTCAAATGACTGAAAACAGAAAAAAGATATTGTTAATTCTAGTATTGTAAATAAGTATGAAATTAAGTAATAATTTTCTCACATTAGAATGTAATATTAATAATAAAACAACAGATATTAATTTTTCACTTTTGAATAATTTTACACAGCGACTATACTGCTGATCATATTAACAATGTAAAAAGACAATGTACATTATTTAAAAATAAAACCATATTTTTTTAAAGTAATTTAATTCACAACAATTTATTTGTGAGTGTTTGTTTAATATTCAATGACCTTGATTTATTATTTAATTTTTGTTGTTTTATCATAATCGAGTTAAATATTCTTTTGCGGAAATGTGTGACATGTATGTAATGTATGGTTTAGTAAATTGTAACAGGGCTGAAGTAAAAAGACTGTATGAAAGCAGATTTCCTAATAGATGTGTATCAAGTGAAAAAACTGCTTGCTTTCATGAAGCAGATTGATAGTTAAGTGGTTGACGTGATTTTCTTTTTGCTGTTGGTATTCAATACTGCGCTGTTTCACAACCTTACGAGCCGTCAAAAGCTCCAGATATTCATGAATTTCATCATTCCGTATGAACCATAGTGTCTCTGCAATTGTACTCATTACCGTATTTGGAAGGTTTTTTTTTTAACTCCGGGACCACCGTTACGTATAGCTTAAAAAGATGAGATGAACGATTTTTAGCGGGTATGAAAATGCCATATCTGACCGGGATTCAAACCCGGGACCCCCGGATAAAATATCATATGGTGCCGATCATATGGTGCGAGCTACCACTCGCACCATGAAGATCGGCTTTTTGGAAGCGTAGTATATCTACTTTACTATTACTAGTTGTTCCCCAAACGCCACGCAATAAGTCCAGATCGGTCGTAGGACAACTTTTTAAATCAGAATTTTATTGGACAACGTGAGGTTCTCCGTAGCAGTCAATACCAGTTCCCTACTTTTCCCGTTCACTTGTTTTCTTTTCATCCTCATGTGATACTTCCAGATCAAACGCTGACCTAGGTGAAATCTTAAGTACCGCACACTCTTTGCTTGCGGGATCAAGATACTATCCATGTAGACTACACACTGGGACAGTCACCCGTTTTCATGTATGGTGTGACATGCTTTGATTTATCCCGATTAATGATATCTTTCCATTCGTTCTGTCATGCGCAGAAAGTCTTTTTAAAAAATTATTATTATTATTATAAAAGAGCGGGAATCAACAGCTATGATCATTAGAACGGTTGAAATTGGTAGCGTATGAAAAGATGTTACAGGATTCGAACCCAGGACCACCCTACGAAATACCTAGACGCTACCTACTCAGCCATAGAGATTAGCAGTTTTTATTTTAAAATTCTAGATATATATATTTTTATTATAATTAATTTTTTACAACGATTTTTCCTTTTTTTATTTTTTTTTATTACTTTTTAATATTCTTTGCTATAACCTAATACTATGTTAAAAAAGCTAAACGAAAGATTTACTTATAGAATAATACACATATTATGTTTTTATTTAACTCGCTTTAGGAATAATCAAATCTTGCAACTGCTATATTTTTTTTATCTATCGTATGAAAATCAATGAAATTTGGTACACGTATGTAACTTCAATGACAATACAGCACTACGGTGCCGGAATTTGATGTGACACCCACCACGCGCTACCCCTACGATAAATTCATGCATTTAGTTGAAAATTTTCATTTCTCATGAACTATCGAATTAAAATGATTGAAATTTGGTACACGTATGTAACTTCGATGTGTAAAAATAAATATTTTTACTTTTTTTTAGTCTTAAAAAAAAAATACAAAAAAAATTATAAAAATATATTTGATTACATTAAAAAATTATTTTTTAAAAAAGCTTTTATTTAACTAATATTAATATTAACATTAATAAAAAAAGGAAACAAATTAGAAAAACCCTCTAAAAAGTAAAAAATAAGAATTAAATCAAATTGAGAATTTTAAACAAAAAAATATAATATATTAACAAATATAAAAATGCACTGAAAAGTAAAAAATAAATTATTTAAATATCTAATAAAAAAAAATTAATAATTATTAAATTTTAAAATTAAAAGTAATGAAAATATTTAGTTATATAAAATCGTGGCGCAGTTTTTATAATAATCTTTTCGAATAAGTATTTATAGACATTTGCTGTATTTTAAAATATATTTTTTGTTTAATGAGGTTGTTTAGTATATGTATATACTTTATTTATCTGTAATAAAATAACTCAAGTTTTAATTCTTTGATGGTTCAAATTTGCACCGAGATGACCTTTAAGGATTAATTAGATTAAAAATAAAAATTAAATTTAGAAATCTTGCACAAAGTTATTACATTTTGACGGTAATCTGAAAAATTATTAATTATTATAATTCATAATCGTAATTCATTAAATAAAAATTCATAATTAATAAAAATGAAACTTTTAGCGGAAAGAGTGCGTTCAATTTGGCTTAGATTACAAACAGAATTTGAAGATAAACTTCAACTGTGTGAGAACACGTACAAAGAAAGCGAGTGGGTGCATTTTCCCAGGTTGTTACTTGTATCTAGTCAGTTTCAACTGGAGAAGTCCTTTCTTTTTCTTTTCTTTTCCTGTTTAGCCTCCGGTAACTACCGTTTAGATAATACTTCACAGGATGAATGAGGATATGCTGATGACATTGCTATCCTAGTAGAAGACAGAGAAGTTAATAACCTAGAGGATAAAGCAAATCAGGCGTTACGAATAATTGATGAATGGCTGGTAGGAAGCATGCTACAGATATCCCCTAACAAATCCTGTTGTTTGGTGTTTTCAGGTAGAAGACCTATTAGAAACCTCAATATAAACATTAGAGGAGAGAGAATTAAGGAGGTCAAAGAAGCAAAGTATTTAGGGGTTCTTTTGGATAAAAGCCTGAGATTTAGCAAACACGTAGAGATGATTTGTAACAAGGTCACCCCTTTGATTAAGGCATTGAGGACTCTTTTCCAGAACCACGGTACAACGAAAATGGTAATAAGGAGACTGATAACTGCGGCTACCACGTCAGCAATTTTATATGCGGCCCCGATATGGGGAGATACAATGAATATTCAGAGAAACAAAACAAAATTAAAAAGAGTACACAGGCTTGCTTTACTGCGTGTAGCCGCGGGATACAGAACAGTGTCATACGACGCGTTGTGTATACTAACGAAGGTTCTACCCATTGATTTACAAATTAAACGAAGAACATTTAGATATAGGGGTATGTCCAAAGATGAGATTGAACGGCTAATTGATCAAGAGTGGCAGGATACATGGACACACTCTAGAGTTGGGGATTGGACCAGGCGACTAATCCCCAACATAAATATGTGGACTAGTAATAGAATAGGTAATGTAGATTTTTATACAACACAACTGTTGACGGGGCATGGCTCGTTCGGCCATTATCTGTTTAGAATTGGAAAAAGACCTACCCCACAATGTGTGTACTGCCCAGAGACTGATGATGCGGAACACACTGTGTTTGTATGCCCAAGATGGGCTCCAAATAGAAGAGAAATTTCGGACAACGGACTTACACCTGAAAACCTCTTAAATTGGATGGTCTATAGTGACGATAACTGAGATTGGTTCCGTAGGTTTGCCGGGGAAATCTTACGCACCAAGGAAGAAGAGGACAGAAGAAGGGGTTTGTGAAATTAGGGTAGGGAGGACAGTCCCTCCGTGGAGGGCCCGTACGCCGTGGTGTGCGGGTACCTGAGAAGGGGGGGAACTCCTGGGGAGTGTGGGACAAATAAAAGACCGAGTCCCGGTTGGCGGTGCCGCTCCTGCGGGTGCCTCGGCGCTTAGTGGGGGCGGTACCGCTGATTAGAGGCAAAGGCATAATGACCGAGACCCGGTTCCCTGCTGAGGGGATGGGAGGTGGCGTAGCCATACCCCGTCACCGAGGCGGGGGATTAGAGGCAGGTGAATAAAATAAAATTAAAGATCCGAGACCGGGGGAGCTAACCTGCCGTGCCGGGTGTACAACCGGTGGGCGGGGGACACTCCCTTAGAGTAATAAAAGGACACTCTCCCCGATTGAGTATACTTAAATGGATATCCGGTCGGGGAGAGTAGGGAAAAGAAAAAAAAAAAAAAAAAGGATGAATGAGGATGATATGTATGAGTGTGAATGAAGTGTAGTCTTGTACATTCTCAGTTTGACCATTCCTGAGATGTGTGGTTAATTGAAACCCAACCACCAAAGAACACCGGTACCCACGATCTAGTATTCAAATCCGTTTAAAAATAACTGGCTTTACTTGGACTTGAACGCTGTAACTCTCGACTTCCAAATCAGCTGATTTGGGAAGACGTGTTCACCACTAGACCAACTCGGTGGATCAACTGGAGAGGTCCAAGCAGACCTTTCCGCCTCTTCGCGTCGTTATTGAAAACAAAAATGAAGATTAATTGTTGTAAAAATAAATGTTGTGTTGTTTTAAATAAATTATAAAAACTGCGCCACGCTTTCATTTAACGAAATTTTTTCATTACTTTTAATTTTAAAATTTAATAATTATTACATTTATTTATTAGATATTTAAATAATTTATTTTTTACTTTTCAGTGCATTTTTATATTTGTTAATATATTATATTTTTTTGTTTAAAATTCTCAATTTGATTTAATTCTTTTTTTTTTTTTTACTTTTTACAGGGTTTTTCTAATTTGTTTCCTTTTTGTTAATATTAATATTAGTTAAATAAAAGCTTTTTTAAAAAATAATTTTTTATATATAATCAAATATATTTTTGTAATTTTTTTGTTTTTACCGATGAATATATACAAAAAGTAAATTCGCGTTTGACGAAGTGATAGCATCTTTGTCTTTTTTATCTGGGGGTTACGTGTTACGAATGGAGTTTTCATACGCTACAAAATTTTATTCACATATTATCATGTAAAAGTTTCAAAGCCTATCTGATGAATAACTGAAGTAATCAACCAAGAAAAAAAAAAGAAAGAAATCTATTATACGTAAATTATAAATATGAATAAAAATTAGTCTGTCGTTTGTTTTTTTACCTTTTTCATACTAACGTTTAGTTATAATCTGGTTAAAACCAAAGTTTTTAAAAAAGGTTTTAGCAAAGAATTTTGTTGTTAAAATATCATGTTGTTATTACTCTTTCGAAATTTCCTCCCTAGAGAAACAACCCACACGAGAAACAGATTTAAAAAATGTTTGATTTTTTAGGTATCAACTACTTTGGTATAAATTTTAAAAGTATTTAAGGTACATAAAAGTAACTTTTAGTGGATTTTTTTATTTCAATTTTTTTCCTGTTTCATTTTTTTATTGCAAAGGATTTTTAAAAAATCTGATGCGTAAACCCCACATGACTCATTTTACGTCTATTAAATTCATATACACATTTTTTTTTTTAAATGAAAAGTACATCAAATTTTATCAAAGGAAGATGTTTACCCTTAGTGCAGTAAAAAAAATTTATAAAATTTTTTTTAATGGTTTTTATTGTACGGAATGTGCTCTTTTTAACTGTGTTTTCTCCGTTGATCACAAAAATTTAAATAAAATAAATTATAATCCTGTTTCAATTGCAATATTTATATTTTCTCCGTGTAAAATACGAAATTCAATAGCTTGTATCTCACGAATGAAAAATGATAGAAATATGAATAATTCACCACTTTAAACGTCGTTTTTATTCTATATAGTTCACATTTCATCCAGGTTACACCACTTTCAAGTTCACAGGACATTACTAAAATTATGCGGTACAATCGGAATATATTGCAATATATCATATTACAATATAGTATGTTGCAATTTTTAATCTCTGTTTTCAGAAGACTGTTTTTTTAACATTTCTCTGTTTCGTTATAATTTTAAAAAAAATCATAAGTTTAGTTTCAACTGAGATTTTTTTTTTTGTCTTCAGTCATTTGACTGGTTTGATGCAGCTCTCCAAGATTCCCTATCTAGTGCTAGTCGTTTCATTTCAGTATACCCTCTACATCGTACATCCCTAACAATTTTTTTTACATATTCCAAACGTGACCTGCCTACACAAGTTTTTCCTTCTACCTGTCCTTTCAATATTAAAGCGACTATTCCAGGATGCCTTATTATGTGGCCTATAAGTCTGTCTCTTCTTTTAATTATATTTTTCCAAATGCTTCTTTCTTCATCTATTTGTCGCAATACCTCTTCATTTGTCACTTTATCCACACATTCTATTTTTAACATTCTCCTATATCACCGCATTTCAAAAGCTTCTAATCTTTTCTTCTCAGATACTCCGATCGTCCAAGTTTCACTTCTATATAAAGCGACACTCCAAACATATAGTTTCAAAAATATTTTCCTGACATTTAAATTAATTTTTGATGTAAACAAATTATATTTCTTACTGAAGGCTCGTTTAGCTTGTGCTATTCGGAATTTTATATCGCTCCTGCTTCGTCCATCTTTAGTAATTCTACTTCCCAAATAACAAAATTCTTCTACCTCCATAATCTTTTCTCCTCCTATTTTCACATCATCAGCAAATCGTAGCATCTTTATCTTTTCACCTTGTACTGTTACTCCGAATCTAAATTGTTTTTAAACATCATTAACTGCTAGATCCATATAAAGATTAAAAAGTAACGGAGATAGGGAACATCCTTGTCGGACTGCCTTTCTTATTACGGCTTCTTTCTTATGTTCTTCAATTATTACTCTTGCTGTTTGGTTCCTGTAAATGTTAGCAATAGTTCTTCTCTCTCTGTATTTGAACCCTAATTTTGTTAAAATGCTGAACATTTTATTCCAGTCTACGTTATCGAATGCCTTTTCTAGGTCTATAAACGCCAAGTATGTTGGTTTGTTTTTCTTTAATCTTCCTTCTACTATTAATCTGAGGCCTAAAATCGCTTCCCTTGTCCCTATACTTTTCCTGAAACCAAATTGGTCTTCTCCTAACACTTCTTCTACTTTCCTCTCAATTCTTCTGTATAGAATTCTAGTAAAGATTATTACTGAGATAACTGCATGAATTTTTTTTTAAGTTGTACAGAAAATAATGTTCTAGTTGCAAGTGTATAATTATAAAAGGAGGTTGTTGAAATAAAATGGGGATGATTTTTTGTCTATACAAAAGGCACTAGATACTTAATTTTCTATTTATTTTGGTGCTTTTTCTAAGTTTTATATTTAGTAACAAATGAAATAAATTTATTCTTGTCGAGAACTGTTTTTTTCACCCCCAACTTTAAGAGATAAAGTCGGGATTTGAACCGATGTGCCCAAATAAGATCTTACAAGAACCCTTGTATGATCCAAATATTTCATAAATTGAAACTGTTTTTTCACTCCAAACCCTATCTAAGGGGTTTTAGTGAATGTAATTATTTGAAAATTTAGAAAGTACTGTTCATTGTATGCTAAATAAACTGACCAAGTATAAACTTCATATTTCCAGTTCTAAAGAAAAAAAAATATTTTGGGTAGTCTCCCCACATTTAATATCTTTTGATTTTTTTTTTTATTATTATTGAATTATTATTTATCATAATTTTTTTTACAATCAGAGGTTAATAATGATTAATAAATCAATATATTTAAATTAAAAAAAAGTTAAGAAAAAGAGATAAAGTCGGATTTGAACCGATGTGCCTTCCCCTTGTAAGATCCAAATATTTAATTAATTAAATTTTTATTTGGCTATAACTCTGGAATCAATGAAAAAACGTACCACTTGTGATATATCGTTGAAAAGTTCTCAATTAGGCCTTATTACTACAGTTAAGAAAAAATCCAAATGCTTTTGGATTGTTAGCTTTTTTGGACATTTTCGTTCCAGTAGATTGCAATTAAAAGGGGAGGTGCAAAACTAGATGTTACAACAGTATTAAATCCAAAATTCCAACATTCTATCGGTAATAGTTTTTGAATTATATGAGATACATACATTCGTACAGTCACGCCGAAATTAGTCAAAATGGATTCAGGGATGGACAAAATTGATATTTTCGTTGAAATGAGAAAACCTAAATTTTTCACGATCACAATACTTCCTTTACTTTGTACAAAGAAGTAGAAATTATTTGACTATTTAAAAAAAAAAATATTTTATCTTATTTTCTTTGTTAAAAGAAACTAGGAGAAAGGTTGAGTTACGGAATAATACGGTTTTAATTAAAACTTGTGTGTAAAAACAAAAGGTAAACTCCAATTACAGTTTCCCATAAATTTTACTCTTGCACGTTTTATTACCCAGAAAAATCTTCTCTTGTGATTTATCATTCTTCTTTTTTTTAGAATTCATAATTTGAATTTTAAGACGTTGATAAACACATATAAAAGCATTTCTCAGATCATGTTTCTGATAAATGGTTTTATTTGTTTTTCAAGATTATAATTTTAAAATTTAGTTTAATTATAAAAATAAAGATTTCTTGCCCATTATTAAACCTAAATTATATTATTACAAAAAAATTAAATATATTATTAAATTTGTCCTTAATATCATAGAATGTAAAATTATAATATAAGATAAATAAAATGTTACAATTACATAATTTTCTTCTTGTAGTGTTAATTATTTAAACTAAAAATTTTATTTAGGGAATAGAATTTAAAATTTATCCATGTTTTTTATATGATAGATTTCAAACGGCAATCATCTTAGAAGAGTGATAGTATTTCAACCAATACTTCCAGATTTCGAATTCCAATCAGACTTGATATTTTTTTTTAACGCTAAAATATTTCCTCATCATATTCCTTACGCAAAAGCTTTAAAACATATTTTGTGAATTAATAATTAAAAAACATGTTATAAATCTGTTACAAATTAAAAAGCCCGACTGCCAAAACAAAACTAGAAAAAAAAATCCCTTTTGGCACGCCGGAAGGCTAAGGTAGATTTTACCGGTGTCCTACCTAAACAGGGGATAAAAAAAAGAAAAACTTCAAATTGTTTTAATGATAATGGTTGCATGTGAAAAAAGTCCCGTCTTCTTGGTGGCATGGGCGGGTTCAGCAATGGCCGCATGGACCAGAAGAATTATCCCGGACCTGGATGCTAGGCTAGATTGCTGTCATGGCGAATTAGATTACCACACAACGCAACTCATGTCAGGAAATGGTGCGTTTGAACAATACCTGCATAAGTTTTGCAGGAGAGAGTCACCCATCTGCTGTTACTGCGATGCGGTTGACGATACCGAACACACTATTTTTGTCTGCAGACGATGGTAGGAACATCGTATAAATACAGCACTGATGCATACCCGACCGGAGCAGCTCTAGAAGTAGCTCTTAGCTATGTCCGGAAACTGGCATAATTTTGTAATATTTGCAAGAGCAGGCCTCAGAATAAAAGAAGATAATGCAAGACGACTGGGATACTGAAGGTTTTAGTTTATAGTCCAGTTCCTGAGAGTTCATATGCCCTGGTGTGTGCGTTCCCGTGATGGAGCGGGGACTCCTGGGGTCCGTTAGGTGTGAATGAATGAAAAGGCCGAGACCCGGCCGGCGGTGTGGGTTCCCGGATACGCTTTGGCGGCTTCGGCTCCTGCACCATCGGTTTGAGGCTGGCAAAAGGAAAGACCGAGACCCGGTCTCCGGCGAGGGGGTTGGGAACGGCATAGCCGGGCCTGGTTTCTTCCTTGGAGATTAGAGGCAAGCAATTAAAAGATCCGGAAAGAACACGTCCCCGAGGAGAATTGGATGTCCGACTCGTGGATGTAGGGGAAAAAATTCCATCTTCTTACAATTCCAGCAATATTTTGGTTATCTCTTGCCGTAAGGGTTGGTCATATCAAAAATTGTTTCACACAAAAGTTTTAGATACACTAAGAACCACTTTAAACTGTTTTGATACGGTGTTTATAAAGGGAAGTATGATTCTTGTTTGTCTTCGAAACCCATTTTTTACCCCATGGGCCAATTATTTGTGGTATCAAAAAACTTTACTTATATACGTTTTGAGCCCTTATCCAAAGAATAGTAAGAACTTTAAATGGATTCGATATTAACTTAATAAGAAAGTTATAATTTTTTTTTTTTTTTTTTTAATAAGCTCAGCCATTTCCAGCCCCCATCATCCGATTTTCCCATTAATGAACTGGATCGAGATTCGAACGAAAGTCATATTTTATGTATCAATTTGAAAGTGATAAGCGGAAATCATGGGATTTTTCGTGTCTAAGTTAGCGAAATATATGTATTTATAAACTTTTGAACTAAGGGTAGTTTTGGGGTCTAGAGGATATGAAACGCGAAGTTATGTCGAAATTTTTCGGAAGTCGAATAATGGTACCAACTACAGAGTGTCCCATATAAAACGCAACCCATCAATCACTCATCCGTGAAATTTCAAAAGTCAAGCTTACTCCCCCTACTCGTTACTGAAATGGACTCGTCCAACATCTGAACATCGCGACGACGCAGTCAAACACTACCGATAGTACCAAAAATGCAATCATAACGTTCAGCGCATTGCTAGAGACTAAATGGTGTTTTCATTGATGAACGTGTTTTCATTGTCGAGTCGTACTTCAGTACCAAATCAGTGGTTGCAGTGCATAATTTGTTTCGCCATAAGTACCCGGATAAACCAGCTCGTAACAAAATAAGGTTAGATAAAGAAGGTTAGTCGCAAAATTTAGAGAGACCGGTTTTGTTAATAACAAGGAACACAAAAGTTCTGCGTCAGTGTTGAATACAGATACAGTCACTGAAATTAAAGACCGATTACTCGCCACGCCAAATAAATCGATCAGACGTTTGTCTGCTGAAATTAATTTGTGTAAATCAACTGTTTAACGGGCGACCAAACGATTACAATTACGACCTTATCGCATTCAAACAGTTCATCGACTTCTTGAGCCCGACAAAGAAAAACCGTTACAATATTCTCAACAGTTCCGTCGATTTCTTCGTGAGGGAATTAATGTTATGAATTCGTTATTTTCACAGAGGAAGCATGGATTCATTTGGATGGCTACGTAAACGAAAAACAATTACACCCGCAGAAGTTGGGCGTGTGATGTGCGATATCGCGGAAGAAAATAATCGATATCAGGATATTTTATTTCAATTCATCGCACTCTTGGAAGAGAAAGACAGACACTGCTGGCTACAACATGACGGTGCGACATCCACACTGCGCTGGTTCAACTTCTGATTTCGTCGAGGAATTCTTTGGTAATCGTGTTATCGGTCGAGGCTTGTGGCCTCTAAGATCTCCAGATTTGACTGCGGCGGATTTTTTTTCTACGGGGTTACCTCAAAGAAAAAGCCTACATCAACAAACCACGAACACTTGAACGATTGAAAGTCAATATTGTATTAAATATCCGGCCACCAACTTTGAAAAAAGTTGCAAGAAATGCTGTAAAAAGAATTGAAGCTTGTATTCAAGAAGATGACGGCCACTTCCAACATTTACTCTAAATGTAAGGTAATGGATGGTAATAATAAAAATTACATTTACATTTCCACATGCCTTTTTATTATTTCAATACCTACCAATATATGGTTGGGTTGCGTTTTATATGGGACACTCTGTATAACAGAAAGTTTTTTTTTATGAAATCTACCTAATTGTACGCTCTTTAATTATCCTATATTAAAGAGGAATGTTTTTTTTTTAGGCAGTCGTTTTTTTAATAATTTACATCTTGTTTTTCTTTAATGAATATCTTTAATTCCCAGAACAAATATACAAAAAAGGTTCGGCTTTGAAATATTTTTAAAATAACCTTTGTTATATTTGATAAAAGACTGAAATTTTTCGATATCTATAATTATTAGGGTTAAATACATATCTAGATCTTGTAGTGAACAGATGGAAGTTGTTACGAGTAAGGTTGGCTGCATTTTGAAGGGTTTGGTATGATTAAACGCAACAATAAATCTATGTATATTACATGATATTGGTGTATGTTTGTCATACCATACAAGCCAATTACTGTGTCTAATACGCATAACAGGTGCATTGTTTGAAAACCATAATTAATTTTTTAATATTAATTGAACTGAAAAAGTCATTTATAAAATTAATATTACTTTATTATTTATATTTTCATACTTTTGTTAATCTACTTTTAATTACATTTTTATTTTTTTATATTAGTAGGTGTTTGTAAATAAAAAAAAAATAATAATAATAATAAAGACTTATAACTTAAACATATCATAATAAATTGTTTTTACGTTTTAGTTAATTAGTTTTTAATTATCATATTTTTATACTGGTTTCCGTAACGAGCAGTATCATGTTTTTTTTTTTTAAATTTACATAAACGTCAATTCTTGTCTATACGTTAAGTAAAATTCTATTTTTGTTATATATACGAATAAAATTAAGTTAAGAGAATTATATTTTCTCTTCTGTGCTTATCTCAGACGTATAGTTTATCCATATCAAATATTAATAATTTCAATGTGTATAACCCAGACACATCAAGTTGAATTTGTTTTTCATTTTTTTTTTTTTTTCTTTGTCTTCAGTCATTTGACTGGTTTGATGCAGCTCTCCAAGATTTCCTATCTAGTGCTAGTCGTTTCATTTCAGTATACCCTCTACATCCTACATCCCCAACAATTTGTTTTACATGCTCCAAACGTGGCCTGCCTACACAATTTTTCCCTTCTACCTGTCCTTCCAATATTAAAGCGACTATTCCAGGATGCCTTAGTATGTGGCCTATAAGTCTGTCTCTTCTTTTAACTATATTTTTCCAAATGCTTCTTTCTTCATCTATTTGCCGCAATACCTCTTCATTTGTCACTTTATCCACCCATCTGATTTTTAACATTCTCCTATAGCACCACATTTCAAAAGCTTCTATTCTTTTCTTCTCAGATATTCCGATCGTCCAAGTTTCACTTCCATATAAAGCGACACTCCAAACATACACTTTCAAAAATCTTTTCCTGACATTTAAATCAATTTTTGATGTAAACAAATTATATTTCTTACTGAAGGCTCGTTTAGCTTGTGCTATTCGGCATTTTATATCGCTCCTGCTTCGTCCATCTTTAGTAATTTTACTTCCCAAATAACAAAATTCTTCTACCTCCATAATCTTTTCTCCTCCTATTTTCACATTTCAGTTTTCATTTTAAGTAAATTAATTTTTATTTAATTTGCATCAACAATTAAAATTATTGACTTCTAGAATAAAACTTTAAATGTACCTACCTATAAATGTGTTTAGTCTTGAATAGAATCAGACCGACCATTCCTGAGACGTTTAGTTAATTGAAACCCAACCACTAAAGAAGACCGGTATCTACGATCTAGTATTCAAATCCAAATAAAATCCTTTTACTAGGATTTGAATCTAAAAGCTTTCGCTTAAAAATCAGATGATTTATGAGGATGAGTTTTACCAGTAAACTGACCCACCGGGTTGATGGTCTAAGGTTCAAATCCAGTGGAGTTCTAAGGTTAAATCCTAGTAAAGGCAAATACCTTTATACGAATTTGAATTCTAGATCATGGATACCGGTGTTCTTTGGTGGTTGGTTTTCAATTAACCACACATCTCAGGAATGGTCGACCTGAGACTGTACAAGATACACTTCATTTAGATTGCTACGATCATCCTCATTCATGCTGTGTAGTAATACTTTACTGTGGTTTCGGATTGGTTTGCTTGGCATTTCTCCTAACACCAACCCATTCGGTCGCCCTAAAGCATAAGACCGAATGTCTATGCCACAAACGGCTACTGAGCCTCGAAACAGTTTAGCGACCAGTGTCCTAAATAGTTCCCAGAGCTTACCTAATAGCGTGAGTGGACTAAGCGCGTTTCTATACACCACTGGCTTACGTGTCCCAACTGCTCACTTGTCATACATTCACTAAATGGATAGGTGCACCTCGTTAACTACTAAAAATATATATAACATCCATAAATTAAAATTTACTTTGTGTAGACAGCGATTCGCTGCCACGTCTTGGTCTCTGAATACCAGCAAGTACCTGTTCATATTGAAACGCTTGGAGCCCTAATTGGCTGGTAGTCAGCCATATATCTCAAGGTTAGCTTCCTATAGCAGTGCGTAAGGAGTCTTTCCCTTAAGTAAACTACTGATATCGCTTAAATATAGAAACCGCATCAAGGAACTCCCACACGGTCCGAGAATGCGCCTCTTGCTACATTGGCTCGCCGTTTATGAGTGGCTAATTTTCCCCTTGACCTTTAAGTTCCAGTGTGGCCCGGTCTCTGGCTCCCCCACAAGCAGGGCGGTCAAACATCAGGTGTTCATTTGACTTGACCTCTCTGCAGACGCACAGTTCATAAGCTGCCAGGTGGAACCGAAACAGATATTGGTTCAAATTGACATGGTTTTTGAGCACCTGGGTACTTGTTGCCCTTAAAAACGAACTCTAGGCACACCTTCCCCCCTGATCCCGTATAACCTTGAACAGGGATCTTCCCTTAATCGTGGTGTCCCATTCCAGCTGCCATGATTTCATCGCGTGGCTCTGCAGCCTCTTCCGCAGGCGGGAGATGAGCAACGGAACGAAATTTTTAACCGGTACATTGTGATCACCGTTCTGTTCAGGTACTGGCCCAGCCCGAAACCGCATCCCGAATACCTCGGCCTCCCGACCTCTTCACAATCTCCACGATTCGGAAGTTAAAGAGAAAAATAAAAACTCGGTGGGTTAATAATAATTTTTTTCTTTTATTACTTTGTTATTTTTATCTTATATCTTTCGATCGCACAGTGAGATTGAGGATTGGAAATGAATTTTTTTTTACGTTTTGGAATATGAGGAATACTATAATACCATTCATGTAAAAAACATTAGTGGTTCTAAAATCTACAAAATACTATTCATATAACAAATTTTGTGGCTCGAAAATCTCTATACTGAAGCAGTTTTTTTGAAGTTGTTCATGTTAAAATTTGATAAAGATTGATGAACATGACTAGTTAATGGTGTATTTTTCATACGCGATTTTGTTTGCAAAAGCGTGTGGTGAAACTTTGATGGTTGCGTGTAAGGTCTACTCATTAATCGAAGGTATTACTGCATTATCCCCTGAAAATCAGTACGTTTCGAACTGAGAAATAGTCAAACTGTCGGAAATTAAAAGTCGGTGTTTTTAAATTAACAGGTTTTTAAATATTCCAATTAAAATATATCTTGACAGTGAATTTTATTTGTTCTTTGGTGATCTGTAACTCTTTGGTGAATATAGAAACTGAATTTTTTAGGGTATGAAAAATTCTATGTCTAACCGGGATTTGAACCCGGGATCTACGGATAAAAGGCAGAGACGCTACCAGTACGCCACGGAGATTGGCATGGCGAAATGGTAAAAGTTTTTTTTTAAATAAAAAATGATTGAACTATTGAAATTAAATTTCTTAAAACCGAAAAAAAACGAGTTATTTTTTAGGGCTAAATTTTCCATACCTACTGGTTTTTGTTTAAACAAAACAGAACTATATATATATAATTTTTTTTTTCACCAGTGTATTGTTCCCTTTTAATATTAAATGACTTTCATTTCAAATTTTTTATCTTCTTCTCCCATATTCAGTTCAAAAAAAAAAACAAAAAACAATGAAATTATCTCATTTGAACTAGATTAAAAAAATATTACGGCTTATATTCGATAAAAGATTTTGTATTATGTTTTTAAATCATTTCATACTACTGCAAGAAATATTATAAAATAATTTTATTTATTTAAAAATTTTTATAAATTTTTAAAAGATTAAAAAATTATTTTTTATATTTTATAATTAAAATCATGGAAATAAATAAAATCATAATGGTAATAATAATTTACAAGTGGGTATTCGCAACTTCGCACGCTTTTTAACGTGTAGCTTTGAATACTCATTTATTTTATCTTCAATCTTTGCTATTTTAATTTCAGCTTACGGGTTTTTTGTTGTAGCCTGTATGTTTCTCCGATAAAAAAAAATTTCGAAATTTATTCGGTAGTTTTTGCCTGATAGAGTAACAAACTTTCATATTCATACATTAGTGTGACTGAAAGCAATTTAAAAAAAGGATTTTTTTGTATATAGTATTTGAATGTAAAGTATTTTATTTTAAAATCTGTTTTAAATAACAGACAGAGAGAGTGAGAGAGAGAGCGAGTTGGGTGTGAGGGTGCGAGGGGGGAGAGAGAGGGCAAGATGGAGGGATGGAATGGCTGGGAAAGAGAGGGGATGAGTGTGAGGAGGGTTGAGAGATCGTGGTGTGAGGGGGCAGAGAGAAAGAGAGGGTCGAGAGAGGGTGAGTGGGAGGGGGCGAGACGGAGTGAGTATGAGAGAGAGCGAGGGGCGATTGAGCGGGTGTAAAGCGGAGCGATAGGCGTGGCAGTGAGGGTACAGCTAGAAAGAGCTGGCGTGACGGTGGGAGAGGGTGTTAGGAAGGAAATAGAGGGAGGAGAGAGATGGCCGCTGTGAGGGGGCAGAGGGAGAGGGAGAGAGAGCCTATGACATTCCCGGTAACGTAATGATTCCATCGCAGGATCATACATCTAAATCGGTTCAGCCGTTGAGAAGCTACAGTAGAACAAACAACCAAACAAACATACATACATACACTCTAAATATATTAAACTATTTTATGGGGTCGTGTAATAAGGTCCATTTTTTGAGTATATCAATTAATTTTTTTCTGCTTTGATTCCATCGTGATTTTGAATTGTACTAGAAAATACCCCGTTTGTATTTGGAAAATTGGTTGCGAATATATAACAACATTTCCGAATAATCTGTTAAATCTGGAATGTACATGATGAACGCAAAAGTTAGCCTTCAGTCAACAAACAAATACCTCGTTCCAATTTTGAAAATCGGACCATTGTTTGTAGAGATATTATAAGAGCATCCCATTGCCCCTCCCAAAACAACGCTT
This sequence comes from Lycorma delicatula, assembly GCF_047948215.1. Lineage (NCBI taxonomy): Eukaryota > Metazoa > Arthropoda > Insecta > Hemiptera > Fulgoridae > Lycorma > Lycorma delicatula. The sequence goes on from NC_134467.1 coordinate 24,935,355, forward strand.
TAGGGGCATCCTATTTGCTACCAATAGATGGTGATGATTGTTCTAGCCTCGCACGAGGTGCTCGCTTAGCCTCACCACTGTAGCCTCATACGCAGTCCTCACGGGAAGCCAATTATTACTAACAGACATATTTTAATAAATTTATTTTATTTTATTTTTAATTTGTTTATTTATTAACCGATTTTCAAAAAAATAAAAATAATTTTCTTCAAAATAAAACGCTTCTTACTTTAGTAATTAACATAAATTTTGATAAAACTAAAATATTTATGTAGATATAACGGATTGAAAAATAAACATGGCCGCCATTTTTTAATTTCCGAAGCTATTTAAGTCCTGATTTTTTTCTGATTTTACAACTTTATTACAAAGACGCTTACCAAATATTAATGCGATTCCTCTATCCGAACTTGAAATATAAATTTTTATATAAAAATAACAAACTGGCGGACAGTGAGAGAACGAAGGAGAAATTGACATTTTTCCTAAGAATATTTTTTGTTTAGTTTTACAAGTAGAATCCAAAAAAGTATAGCCAGCACAACATTTTAGAAACACTCTGTGTATATATATATATATATATATATATATATATATATATATATATATATATAATACTCCCGGTAACATAAGGATTCAAACGCTGGGATCATACATCGGTTCAGCCGTTAAGCTGGTACAGTGGAACAAACACACATACCATACACTCTAAATACATTACGTTACCGAATTTGAACTCGGTGAAAAGGTAGTGGTAATATCTCCTTTTTGGGTAGACCTTTTTGAATTGGCTAGTAACACTTTTAAGGCCGGTCACGTAAAAAGATTACTTTACTTAATTATTATATATCTGTCAACATGGAAACAAAAATAAGTTATGAATTTTTCGTTACCAAAGGTGTGCGTACTTCAGTAGAATCATAGTTCCTATTATTCTATCTTTTATAATTCAGTTTCTTTTTCAGGTTTCTATAAAGCCTGACATTTGGGGTAAAACATCACACACAACCTCCAAGAAAATCAAAACTGGAATGAAAGAATAAATAAACTCATCAAAGCCGCAATAAAAACACAAAACATCTATAACAAAAAATTAACGTCCATAAACACAAAAATAAGACATTAAAATTCGGTTATCAGAACAGAAATAATTTACGGATTCGAAACCGTATTTGGACCGTACCATACAAGGTTTACCGACAAACTGGAAAAAAATTGAAAGACATATTCTACGACGATACATCGGGAAAAACATTAAAAAAGACGTGATTTGGAGAATTATTCCAAACGAAGAGATTTACAAAACGATCATACCGATAATTAATAAATTTAGAAAGAAGAGAATTTCCTTTCTAGGACTTTTTTTCAGAATGGAAGAAACCAGACTTATCAGACGGATAATCGAACTTTTCTGGAACGAGAAAAGCAGACCGAACTGGTTATACGAAGTACAGAAAGATATGGAGGAATTAGACATAACCCGTGAAAACCTAAAAACGTAAACCGGAAACTATGAGAAATTAAAAAATAAAGAAACAAGATTCGTATCAAAACCTAAGAAAACAATAAGCCGGGTGTACTCTGTACAAGAAGATCTGAAACCCTTAGAAATTACTGGCAAAAAAAAAAGCTGAAAAACAACAAATCAGCAAGAAAAGAAAGAACTTGCCATAAAAAATGAATTAAAGTGATCCATTATGGTCTTAAAAGTAAAACAAAAAAAAAAACGTTTTTAAAAAAAAAATTATACTGATATAAAAAAAGGTAAGACACTACACCTTTCTATTATCAAAATCTATTATTAATTTATAACTTTCTTTAAAAAAAAAAATAAATAAATGTTAAATTTAAGTAATAGAAAAATAGATATACAATAATAGATAATAAACAATGTTTAAGCGTTCCATATAATAAGAAAAAAAGAAAAATTTGTTACAATCCGTCCCGATTTCATTTATATCGCTCTTTTTTTTTATAAGTAAAAAATATGATTAGTTTATTAAAAATAAAAAAATTAAATTAAAAACTCTAAGTTTAATATTAGGCTTATAATACGGAACTTATTTTCAGTTCAGAAACAGGAAACAAAGCCGACTCGCTGTTTTATTCTGTAACAGAAAAGGATGACACAATATACAATAAAGAGGGGAAGAAATGTTATACATCACGTGCCAGCATACACTAGAACTAATTGTCGTAAGAAGTGTAGGTCAATGTGTCTTTATAACCTTCTCAGCTCCTACGCATAATTTTCGTTATGTCTATTTGGGTTTATTTGCAACAGTAAACAAAGCCATTGTTATTCTTTCCTTACAATTTTTATACATACGTTTAGTTTTTATACAATAAGTTTTAGTTTTTATTCAATTTAGTTAGTTGTTTTTATACTCTTTTTGTTTTTTGTTTTTTTTAAATATCGAAAGTAGATTAAAAAAAAAATTGTCATTAGGTTATAAAATAAGGCTCATAATGGAAGTAGACTAGGGAAAAAACAAAAAAAACGTGATCCCATCGGAATTCGGTTAACGTGTCTTCCCAAATCAGCTGATTTGAAAATCGAGAGTTACAGCGTTCAAGTCCTAGTAAAGCCAGTTATTTTTATACGGATTTGAATACTAGATCGTGGATACCGGTGTTCTTTGGTTGTTGGGTTTTCAATTAATCACACATCTCAGGAATGGTCGAACTGAGAATGTATAAGACTACACTTCATTTACACTCATACATGTCATCCTCTGAAGAATTATCTAAACGGTAGTTACCGGAGGCTAAACAGGAAAAAGAAAAAGAAGAAGGTATACCATCAAACACAGCTTACAAAGATTTACAAAAACTGAAAATTGTTTTAGAAGACTTATCCTTTGTTACTCAGGAGGCGTTATCAAGAGTAAAGTCTGTCAAGTATTCCGATGTTGAAAAAAAGCGTTTTAAAGTGATTTAAAAATAGGCGATTTTACATGAAAAAAACCGTGTACTTTGCAAGACAGTTCAATTGTAATATTTGTTTATTTTAGTTCACAGATAGGAATGGAATAATTTTTTAAAAATGTTTCTAGTGAAAGTGCCAATGTAAATTAAGAAATTTTTAATACATGGATAAACAGTTCGCTAAAAGAAATTATAAGTACATATAACAAATCGGGCATTTTTAAAGCTGAAGAAATTGGATTATTTAAGAAATATTAATCTGACAAAACTTAAACTTTTAAAGGTGATAACGGTGGGAAACAAAGTAAAAACCGCATCACAATTCTTTTAGGTATGAACATGACTTGGAAAGAAAAGTTGAAACTTCTATTAATTTTTTTTTCCTCCTCCGGGAGTAAGGGATTATTTTTATGTTTTAAATTTCATTTAGGTCACGTTCCATTCTTTTGGTTACCGATCAAATCAGTTCATACATATTAAGTTACATCATTACTATTTTTATATGACCATGGTTCCTTTTCGGTTGCCGATTAAAAATAATACATTTTTCTATATATATATTTTTTTTTTTTTAATCTGAAGGTGTAATGAGTATTTTTATCGTTATAAATTTCTATTGGGGTCCTAGATATGCTAAATTAATATAATTTATTTATATCGTATTTTACCGCCTTTATTAAATAGCCAGTTTTACTGTCATTTTACCGCGGTTTTTACACTTGACTTATAAAATTTATACATTTTAATAAACCTTACATTACTATGTTTAAATAAAATTGATAGATTACATCGTTTTTGCATAATGATTATTACAAAATTTTAATTTTGGCAACCATTTTGATGTGAACCTGACAGCCAATCGTGTTTTTTTTTTTTTTTTTTGTAACCTCTACTGATTTTCAATCCGAATTAAAAAAAAAAGAAAATTAGAAATAAAAATTAAATTAAAAAATCTGATGTGGACAAACACATGACTTCTCTGTACGCTTATTAAATTACACATATACGCAATTTTTTTTTTTTACATGAAAAGAACATAAAATTTTATTTCATTAATAACTTCTGATATTTTTTAAAAATTTGTTTACTGTTATTGAATTATTATTTATGTGAAAATGTTTTTCCAATCAGAGTTTAATAATTATTAACAAATCAATATGTTTAAATTAAAAGAAAAAAAGGTTAAAATATATATATATATATGTACATAGTCTGTTCGAACCGATATACCTTCCCCTTGTAAAATTCAAATATTTCGTTAATTAAAATTTTATTTGGGTATAACTCTAGAAATAATGAAAATAAGAACCACATATGATATGTCGTTAAAAATCTCTCACTGAAGGCTTATTACTGCAGTTAAGAAATAGCCCAAAGTTTACATATTTTATTTGGATTTTAGGCTTTTTGGACAGTTTTGGTCTAGGTGATTACAATCGAAAGGGGAGATGCACTACCAGATGTTAAACAAATCCTAAATTCAAAATTTCAACACCATACGGCTAATCGTTTTTTGAGTTATGCGAGATACATATGTAGATACGTACAGGCATCACGCTAAAACTAGTCAAAATAGATTCAAGGATGGTTTCCATTGAAATTTGAAAACCGAAATTTTTCGCGATAACAATACTTCTTTTACATTTTACAAGGAAGTAAAAAGATGATGTTTTTTCACAAAATTTTTAATTTATAAAGTTGAATATCGTGAAAACTATGAAAGATACACTTTTTGATCTGTTTTTTCCGAATTTTCAGGTCTAAAAACATAAAATTGCATCAAATGTACCACTTTTATTATGCTTTAAAAATTTCAGTATGATTTTATTTCGTCGGGGGAAATGGAATCCGAGCGAAATTTTTCCCTAGCTGTAATTGAAATGTAAAGCTTTTTCGGATATATGTTTTCAAGAATTTTTTTCTTTATTTCAAGCTCTTAAATCAGTTCTCAAATTATTTTTATTTTTCCTCCTAAATTAATTTGTATTATGTATCATAAACGTTTGAAAATCAAAACGTGACAAAAACGTTTTTGTAATGATACAAAGGGAAAGTACAACAAAAATTAGGTAAAATTATAAGAAAGCTAATCTTCCTTGTATTTCGTATAAGAAAGTATTAACTGTTCGTTCATTGATAATATATACACAATAAATTCTATATAACTTAATGTACTGCTAATAATACACACCAAAATATTTTAATCTGACAGGAAAGTATAAATATGTAAGACCCCAGTACAAGCTCGTATAATGGCTAGTTTCAAATAGAATATAAAGTGGAAAAAATTATTTAACAAATAGTTTAAATAAAATTAATTATAAGATGTAAAATTTGTAAGTTATAATTAATAATTATAACAAAATAAAAAAAATATATATATAATAATTAAAAAATAAAGCAAAATAATAAAAATACCTTAAGTATAAAGAATAAATAAGTCGCCATGTTACACTAAAACCAACGTTTCGTTGCATTACATAACTAAATAGTATATCTAATAAACGCTTCGAATTGAACAGTTGTGTCTCATAATAATTAAATAATAATAATAATTACAAAAAAATAAAATGTAATGATATATCATTTGTTAAAAATAAAATAATTAAAAAAAAAAACTGATAAGCAACCGCTTCTTAATAAACAATAACGCACCGGACCGCTTCTGTTCGTTTAACTACATACACAACAAGAAACATCGGACTGTACCTCCGATTTGACAAAGCATCGGACTGTACCCCCACCCCTAGGTTACGCATTGCTTTAACAAACGTTTCTGTGTCTTATACAAAATGATTTGACTAGAAGTCACCTTTCTCTCTCCATCGTATGTATACATATATATTAGACATAGACTGGAGTGAGAGGAACTGACAGTAGCTATAAGACACAAGTTGATTTATATAGTATTTAATTTTCAATAAACAACAGATGTACGTCTAGTGGCAGACACAATTTTTAACAGTATTACGAAATGGACGTGTTTTAACCTGTCTGCATTACTAACACTGAAACAGATGTTCATAAATGTTGTAAGTTTTTAATTATTTATTACATTTTTCTTATGTAATTAATTGTATACTGATTTATTATTTCATATGTTTAAATTTGTATTTATTATTATATATATATATAATTTTTTTTTTTTTTATTTAAATATACCTAGATTAATTTTAATTTTTTTTTTTTTTTTTCATTCAAACCTCATAAAGTCATTTGCTAATCACAATAAATGTATTTTTCATTAACGGAAAAATGTAGGTAGATACACACACACATACACACACACACACACACACACACACACACACACACCCTTATATATATATATATATATATATATTAGTCCGTCATCAATAAATTACAAACTTTTTAGGTTATTGTTAATATCACCAGATATAACATTATATTACAATTTTTATAAACATTTATATTTATTTATTTTATAAATATAATTTAACCAAACTTAACCACGGCTCGCTTCGCTCGCTAACCTTGACTAATTAACACCGTAATTTTTTGAGTATTTATTTAATAAATTAAGTAATTATTTATTATATTTAAATAATCAAAACACTCCTGTTATAATTAGTCAACGTTAGCGAGCGAAGCGAGCGTTTTTGGTTAAATTATATTTTAAAAATAAATAAATATAAATAACCATTTATTAAAATTAATAAAGAGACTGTTTTGAATCTATGTTAAATTCTATATCGGCCCATTTTCTTCCGAAATCCGATTGACTACTTTGTTTTTTTAAAATAAAGCTGTAGCTGCGGTGGTGTTAATACGTTAGTACCTCCGGAGGTCCCGGGTTCGAATTCCGGTCAGACATGGCATTTTCACACACGCTACAAATCATTCATCTCATCCTTTGAAGCATGGCTAACGGTGGACCCAGAAGTTAAAAAAAAAATTATTTATTATTTTTTAAGTAATCAAAACATTACTGTTAATTAGTCGAGGTTAGCTAGCGAAACAAGCGTATGTTAAGTCTGGTTAATTTATATCTGTAATTATAAGAAGTACACTTTTAATATATTGTTAATATCACTCGATATTACCATTTTAGGTAGATTTCATAAGAAAGCTACCTATTGTAATGGGTACCATTCCGAAAAGTTTCGACATATCTTCACGTTTTATATCTCGCAGACCCCAAAAGCACCCTCAGTTCAAATGTTTATATATATATATGTGTGTGTGTGTGTGTGTGTGTGTGTGTGTGTGTGTGTGTGTATCTAACTACATTTTCCGTTAATGAGAAAATACATTTTTTGTGATTAGCAAATGACTTTATGAGGTTTGAATAAAAAAAAAAATAAAAAAAAAAAATTAGAATTAATCTACGCATATTTTCTGTATCAGATTGATACAGAAAATATAACGACCCAAAATCTCGGCCGAGTTCGTTAATCGGCAAAATCGGACCATGGAGGTGGAAATGGGGGGACTTTTTTGAAAAAAACAAAGTATCGCTATAACTTTCTTATTAAGTAAAATATCGAACTCGTTTAAAGTTTCTACTATTCTTTGGGTAAGGGCCTAAAAATGTTCTAAGTGAATTTTTTGATATCACAAACTATTGGCCCATGGGGTAGAAAAAATGGGGTTTTGAATACAAAAAAAATCATACCTCACTTAATAGACATAATATCGAATCGGTTTAAATTGGTCGTTACTCCTACATACATTACCTAAATATTTTGTCTGTAACAATTCTTGATATGACCAACCCTTACGACAAGGGATGACCAAAATATTGCTAAAATTGTAAGAAGGCTTGTCGTATCCTAAACATGAAAAATCATTTTTCACATGCAACCATTGACGTATTGAATTGGAAATCTTTTTTATTCCCTACTTTTTTTTTAACCTCCGGGTCCACCGTTAGGCATGCTTCACAGGATGACACGAATGATTTGTAGCGTGTGTGAAAATGTCATACCTGACCGGGATTCGAACCCGGGACCTCCGGATGAAAGACCGAGATGCTACCACTCGCGTTACAGAAGCCAACTTTTTTATTCCCTACTTAGCACACCAGTGAAATCTACTTCCGCCTTCCGGCGTGCCGAAAGAGAGTTTTTTTATAACCATTTATTTATTTTATAAATATAATTTAACCAACGCTCCCTTCGTTCGTTAACCTTGGATAATTAATACAGTAATGTTTTGAGTATTTAAATAATAAATTCAGTAATTATTATAATTATTTATTATTTAAATAATCAAAACATTACTGTTAATTAGACGAGATTACAGAGCGTAGGTTAATTTTTATATCTATAATTATATGTAAAAATGCTTATATTTTTAATATGTAAAATATATTGATCCTGTAACATTGAAGTATTTTCAAAGTTACGGGATCATATTATGGTTATGGTCGACGGGCTGATACTTAAGTACCAAACTGTATGCTTATCATGAATACATTGTTTTGACAATTTTTTATCAAAAAAAATTTTTTTACCGACTTTTCCTTAAAAACTTTTTTTTTGTATAATCGACATTTTAATATCAAATTTTTGTTTATACCGACTTTTCGAGGAAAGTTCGGTATTACTTTCGGTCATATGTTTTGGCGGGGGGGAATTTAATTTTATTTACGTTTTGAAGTATGAGGAGTGTGAAAATACCATTTATCATAATTGGGGTTTCCATATGTATTTATAAATATGTATAAAAAAATATTGTGGCTCAAAGATCTCCAAAACTCCTTGTCCAATTTCATTGAAATTTCGATATGCTATTGTAGTGTATTTGAAGTTATGCATGTAAAAATTTAATAAATATTACTTGAATAGTTCTTAAGTTACGCTCAATTTTAGTCGAACAAATTTGCACGGAGCAAGTTGGAAGGTTGATATTTCTCTGCGATGTCTATTATTAGCAATATTAAACCAAATTAAAAAGAAATATTGAAATATTAAATTATAAAAAAGTCGATATTGTTGCGTAGAACTGCGCAAGATTATTTTGAAATTAAAATGTTCGAATTTAAAAAGAACAATGAAATTTTGAAAAATTATTCCCTTGAATACATTTTGTTTATTGTGTTATGTGAATTTAAAATTATGTTGGAATTTTTAAATAAATTATTTAAATTTTAATTTCTTCTAAAAATAATATTTTTTTATTACCAAATTACGAGTTTTTTCCGTTATCCTCACCGCGTTCCTTGACTTTCCCGTCTAGATAGTGCTGTAGTAGTAGAAGGGATATTGTAATCGGTCCAATTTGGGCATATGCGGTTTTCCCTGGATCTTGACGTTTTCACACCCAAAAAAACCGGATGGAAATTTTCCGTATGTTAATGTTAGTATGTACGTGTGTGTTTTCGCTGTCGCCTTCTAAGAAATATATTTTTTTTTTCATCCTTCTGCCCCCTGGAAAGGATCCGCATTCAAGGAACTAATACCCAATCCCAGGAGGTATCCCTCCGACTCTAACGGGCCCCCCGCCTATCGGCTGTTAAGTCCAATATGACAGGTTGGCCGGTTCTGGATCATTTCTCCTTCACCGTTTGCCTAAACGGTGATGGAACTAAGTCAGCTGTGCTGTTCCCAGGAACCATCAGCAAGAACCGGGAGTATCTTTTGATTTTTTTCCCATCTTTTCTTTTACTTGGCGTTACTTGGCGTTTATAGACCTAGAAAAGGCTTTTGATAACGTAGATTGGAATAAAATGTCCAGCATTTTAAAAAAATTAGGGTTCAAATACAGAGATAGAAGAACAATTGCTAACATGTACAGGAACCAAACAGCAACAATAACAATTGAAGAACATAAGAAAGAAGCCCTAATAAGAAAGGGAGTCCGACAAGGATGCTCCCTATCTCCGTTACTTTTTAATCTTTACATGGAACTAGCAGTTAATGATATTAAAGAACAATTTAGATTCGGAGTAACAGTACAAGGTGAAAAGATAAAGATGCTACGATTTGCTGATGATATAGTAATTCTAGCCGAGAGTAAAAAGGATTTAGAAGAAACAATGAACGGCATATATGAAGTCCTAAGCAAGAACTATCGCATGAAAATAAACAAGAACAAAACAAAAGTAATGAAATGTAGTAGAAATAACAAAGATGGACCACTGAATGTGAAAATAGGAGGAGAAAAGATTATGGAGGTAGAAGAATTTTGTTATTTGGGAAGTAAAATTACTAAAGATGGACGAAGCAGGAGCGATATAAAATGCCGAATAGCACAAGCTAAACGAGCCTTCAGTAAGAAATATAATTTGTTTACATCAAAAATTAATTTAAATGTCAGGAAAAGATTTTTGAAAGTGTATGTTTGGAGTGTCGCTTTATATGGAAGTGAAACTTGGACGATCGGAGTATCTGAGAAGAAAAGATTAGAAGCTTTTGAAATGTGGTGCTATAGGAGAATGTTAAAAATCAGATGGGTGGATAAAGTGACAAATGAAGAGGTATTGCGGCAAATAGATGAAGAAAGAAGCATTTGGAAAAATATAGTTAAAAGAAGAGACAGACTTATAGGCCACATACTAAGGCATCCTGGAATAGTCGCTTTAATATTAGAAGGACAGGTAGAAGGGAAAAATTGTGTAGGCAGGCCACGTTTGGAGTATGTAAAACAAATTGTTGGGGATGTAGGATGTAGAGGGTATACTGAAATGAAACGACTAGCACTAGATAGGGAATCTTGGAGAGCTGCATCAAACCAGCCAAATGACTGAAGACAAAAAAAAAAAAAAGTTAGCAAAGACTGTCACCACCAGTACCACTACACCCGCGCGAATTAAATACGCTTGTGCGCATGCACTTTATTTAGAATCATTGAATTAAATAAACGAATAAAATATTATATTTAATTAAAATGATAAACATTTTAATTAAGCTCTCTCACTATCTCTCTCTCTCTCTATCTCTCTCTCCGTTTGTGTGTGTGTGTGTGTGTGTGTGTGTGCGCGCGTGCGCGCGCGCACGTGTGTAAACCGTACATCCGTATGAAACCAAAGTTACAGGTCCTACAACTGCGTTGTCAGCTTTTTTTTTATGTATTATTTATGAACTTAGCTGATTTTTTAACCTTTGGATACGAATACCTATTTTATTAGATTTTTCAGGTTAAATAATAATAAGAAATCGTTAATTCTGCCTCTTAATTAACGTTCTGAAAATTTCAGTACGACTTCATTTCACCGGGGTAGCTGAAATCCGAGCGAAATTTTTCACTAGCCGTAACTTACAAACGAAGCATTTTAGAACATATGTTTATATGAACTCTTCATGCCTAAAATCGGTTATGAATGTATCAGGAAAACTTCGTATATATCTATATATAATATAACGTGTAATTATTTTTTTTATAAAAAATTATTAACTCGTTTACCAACAAATATTTGTATAAATTTACATCTTAGCGTTTTCGTAAAAATATTTTCATCTTCAGGGACGTATTGTGTAATTAATTGTACATAACTATAAAAATAATGTTGTAAAATAACAATTAATCGTCAACTATTAAAATCAAGTCATACTTAAAGCGTTTTGTCTGTGTAGTAGTCACAATGTTTATTATAAGGAAATCAGTTTGGCCAACATAAAAATGAATAATTATCGTTTAAAACTTCCGTGAATAAATTATTTTCAAATTTGGTTTACTCGTTTATCAGTTTGATGTTATTGAATTTTTTTTTTTTAAATGTTTGTTTTTCCTTATGTTATTGGAATAATAAAAGTTATTAATAAAATTGTTAGGGTCGTAATAAATGATAAGTGCATTACGTATGAACTGATTTTTTTTAAAAATTGGCGATCAATTGTTATATTTATACAAATATATTTTTATTTACCTACTTCATGTAGTGTGTATTATTATTAAATTTAAAATTAGTTACAATACGTCCCTGAAGATGGAAATAATTTTTCGAAAGCGCTAGGATGTAAATTTATAGAAATATTTGTTGGTATGCGGATTATATTTATAATGTTTTATATATATGCTAGCGTACCCCGTCGCGACTTCGCCCACAAAAAATAGATGTACCTTCAGTCGCAATGCTTTTTTAATAGCAAACTTATTTTTGTATAAATAAAAAATATTTAATCGACAATATTATATTTAGATATTTCATTAAATCCTGATAAAACGGTAAATAAAAATTTTTATGAAAAATACTGAAGGAATATACGATAAACAATGAATTGTTGCCCAAAACTTAAATAAAGGAAAACAAAAAAAGGAAGATAAGAAAATAGAAAAATATTTGATACATAAATTCATTTTATGAACGAATTAAAATAGTTCAATATAAAAGTCCAATAAAGATAAACAAAAAATTTATTACAATCCCAAATCTAGAATCCCCATCACGGCTTTGCCCGTGCTATATAGTTATTTGCGCTTCCCGTCACGATCAGACGGTCATGGCTCATTTTGCTCTCCCTTTCCGTTTTCTCCCGTTTCCATTTCCTTCTCCCGTTTCTCCTTCCCTTACTCTCTTCCTCTTTTCTTTTTTCCATTTTACATTTTACCCTTTTTACCTTTTTCCCTATTTCCCTTTCACTCTTCTTTCCCACGCGTAAATCGGTCCAGTAGTTTTTTAGTCTATAGCGGACACACATATCGGAAACATTGCAATGGAATCGTAAAATATTTAGTATAGCGTATGTTGCTTTTACGTCCAACAGATAGCGCTGTTAACACGAAATTTAGTTTTTTATCGATTTGTACCCCTTAAAATCAAAATTTCCCAAAATTCTTTCTTAGTGCACGCCTATTTAAAGATACGAAGATACCCTGAAAATTTCTAAAGTCTCTACTTATAATAGTTTTGTTTGTAAGATGATTATATGAGCCAGTGAATCAGTAAGGACATTCTCTTTTATATATGATGATGTTTATAAACAATAAATAACAATATTCATAATAAATTTTATTAGTAAAATTTACTACCGTAATCCATTCTTCAATATCGATTGATCTTAAAACACTAATATTTTCGACATAAATAAATTGATAGTGAAAATACTATCGATTATTAATTTTAACCCCTTAAATCATTCATTTGAATCCCTTAAAATCAAAATTTCCCAAAATCCTTTCTTAGTGCACGCCTACTTAAAGATATCCTGAAAATTTCAAGTCTCTACCTATAATAGTTTTGGCTGTACATTGACATTCTCTCTTTTATATATATATATATATATATATCCGATCGAGTCATATTAAATAAAATTAAAGTAAATTGATTTTTTTTTATCAAATATATATATATATATATATAAAATACATTTATATTTCTTTTCTAAAGGCGTTTAGGTATTTAAATCCTTTTTTGTTTATCATTGCCAGACGTTTTTTTTCTTCGTTTATTTACTCTTTTTTATGCACTATTTTTTACATTTTCATTAACATAAAATACACTGCTGTTTAGTAATACTACGTTGCAACTTAAAAAGATCTCAATATACATATATTTTTACGCTACTTAAAATATATATATATAGAACAAGCATTTGTTAAAAAGCTATACACTTTGATGTCTATATGTAAGTACGTGTTATCTTCATGTTCTATTTTATATACCTCTTTACTTAAACGTTAAACTTTTCACTATAAAAGCTTAGGATGTTTGAGTAAAATTATACAGGAGAAAATTGTTCACTTTTAGATATTCTTTTGTTAATTCTAAACTGTATATGATAATTTACGAAATATTTATTAAATCAGTTAAATATAAAATGAGTTATTTATAATCAGGATTACCATTAATGTATTTCTTTAAATATTTTAAAATATATTTAACCGTTGTAACTGATTATTATCTATTTTATTTTCCTGGCGAATTTATATTGAATAGCTGATATATTAAAGGGGAAAGTACGGTGATCGTGGTAAAACCGGAGTGGCAGTTTTTTTTTTTCAAATCTGTACACTTTAATGTCCAACTAGTTCATCTAAAAAAAAAAAAACATACGTGTGTCGCAATGCTTTTTGTCTTATATCTCTGGGTTGACCGGACCGATTCTCTTCAAATTTGGCTCAAATATTTCTTCTATATATGGGGCATCAATCATATTATAATTTTAGATAGATTTCATAAGAAAACACCGGGTTAGTCTAGTGGTGAACGCGTCTTTGCAGATCAACTGATTTCGATATCAAAAATTCCAATCTTCAAATCCTACTATTATACGGATTTGAATAGTAGATTGTGGATACCAGTGTTCTTTGGTTTTTTTTTTCCCCTACTCTCCCCGACCGAATATCCTATTAAGTATACTCAGTCCGGGAGAGTGTCCTTTTACTCTCAAAGGAGGCGTCCCCCACCCACCAGGCTATACGTCCGGCACGGCAGGTTGGCCTCCCCGGTCTCGGATCTTTTGTTTTACATTGCCTGCCTCTAATCCCCCGCTTTAGAGCCAAGATCTGGCTATGCCGTTCCCCAGCGCCTCAGCAGGGAACCGGGAATTGGTCTTTACGCCTTTGGCCTCTAATCGACAGCGCCGACCCCACAAAGAGCCTAGGCTCCCGCAGGGACGACCCCGCCGACCGGGACTTGGTCTTTTATTTTAACCCAAACTCAAACTCCCCTGGAGTTCACCCCCTTCTCAGGTACCCGCACACCAAGGCGTACAGGCCCTCCATGGAGTGACTGTCCGCCCTACCCTACTGTTTATACTCCCATTCTTCTGTCTTCATCCTCTTTGGCCCGGAGGACCTCCCCGGCGAACCTGCGGAACCATTCCCAGTTCTCATTGTTGTACCCCAACCAGTTTATGAGATTTTCTGGTGTAAGACCATTAATTACTATTTGACCTCTGTTAACGGCCCATCTTGGACATATGAACAACGTATGTTCGGCATCGTCGTTCTCTGGACAATAGATGCACTGCGGGGTGGCTCTCTTCCCGATCCTATACAGATACTGACCGAAAGAGCCGTGCTACGTCAGTAATTGTGTCATGTAAAAATTGACATCTCCGAGTCTATTGTTATTCCAGGTTTTAATATTAGGGATTAGGCGTCTGGTCCATTCTCCCACTCTGGACCCTGTCCACTCTTCTTGCCATTCTTGTTCTATAATCCCTTCCATCTCTTCTTTCGACGTACCGCTGTGTCTGAGGGTTCTGGATTTTATCTGAAGGTCTATGGGTAGGACCCCGGTCAGTACACACAGCGCGTAATACGATGCCGTACAGTAACTAGCAGCTACACGCAGCAATGCCAGTCTATGGACACAACTCAACTTCTTTTTATTTCGCTGTATGTCCATTGCCGCCCCCCATATGGGAGCCGCATACAGTACCGTCGAAGTGATAGCCGCGGTTATCAATCTTCGAATAACCATTAGTGTTCTTCGGTGGTTGAGTTTTAATTAACTATACATCTCAGGAATGGTCGACCTGAGATTGTACAAGATTAAACTTCACTTACACTCATACGGATCATCCTCTGAAGTTACGTTACCTGATGGTGATTCCCGGAGTTTAAACAGGAAAAAAAAATTTCATAAGAAAGCTATATTTTGTAATTTATACCATGATTTGACTTCCGGAAAATTTCGACATTCCTTCTCGTTTCACATCATCCAGACCCCAAAATCACCGTCAGTTCAGTTCAAGTTTATATATATATATATATATGTGTGTGTGTGTGTGTGTGTGTGTGTGTGTGTGTGTGTGTGTGTGTGTGTGTGTGTGTGTGTGTATACAGAGTGTCGCATATAAAACGCAACTTATCAATCACTCATAAACGAAATTTCAAAAGTCAAGCTTACTCCACTACTCGTTACTGAAATGGACTCGTCCAACATCTGAACATCGCGGCGACGCAGTAGAACACTACCGATAGTAACAACAATGTTTTATATGGGACACCCTTTATATATATTTCACTTTTTTATGGACACTATAACTGCCGTAATTTTCCACCAATCATTTTCAAATTGATACGTAAAATTTAACGATCAAAAATCTCAGTCGAGTTCGTTAATGGGCAAAATCGGTCCATAGGAGTGTAACTGGAGACGTTTTTGAAAAAAAAATAATCACTATAACTTTCTTAATAAGTAAAATATCGAATTCGTTTAAAGTTCCTACTATTCTTTTGGTTACAGCTTAAAACCTATCTAAATAAAGTTTTTGATATCACCAACCGTTGGCCTAGAGGATGGAAAAAATGGGGTTCGGAAGACAAAAAAGTCAAACCTCTCTTAATAGGAAAAGTATCGAATCGATTTAACGTGGTCGTTCTTGCTCATTAAAACATTACCTCAAATCTTTGTCTAAAACAGTTTTTGATACCCTCAACCCATACAGTAAGGGATGACCAAAATTTTACTGGAATTGTTAGAAGATGGGGTTTGTCGTATGCAAAACATGGGAAACATTTTTCACATGCAACCATTGTCGTATTGAATAAATTTGAATTTTTTCTGGAGTTTAAGTTGGAAATTTTTTGTAGCTCCTACTTAATACCGTAACTCCGTCTGTCTGGGTCTTGAACTGAATAGCTCAGTCGACTCGGTACCTGATGCGTAAAGCCTCGCTGCTTCACCAGTCTGCCGACCGTGCAAGTGTAATCTGTTCTGTGTAAGTTGTGAAATTACATTATTTTAGTAAATGCCGACCGTCGCCGTTAGTACCGCCACAACCGCGCGAATTAAATATGCGGGGGCACTTTAGTTAGAATCATTGAATGAAATAAACGAAAAAAAAAATTATATTTTAATAAAATGATAAATATTTAAAAATATGTTTGTATTTCGTCTATCACAAACAATTGTACTTACTTAACCGTACTTACTTTGCCTGTTTAGCCTCCGGGAATTAACGTTCAGGTATTACTTCAAAGGATGATATGTATGAGTGTAAATGAAGTCTAGTCGTGTACAGTCTCAGTTCGACCATTCCTGAGATGTGCGGTTAATTGAAATCCAACCACCAAAGAACACCGGTACCCACGATCTTGTATTCAAATCGGTATAAAAGTAACTTCCTTTACTAAATCTTGAACGCTGGAACTCTCGACTTCAAAATCAGCTGATTTGGAAAGACCCGTTCACCACTAGACCAACCCGGTGGTGGGTTGTATTACCTTTTGTTTAACCTCTGGGTTTGCAGTTAAGTATTTTTTCCGCAGAGGATAATATGAATGCTTTGTAAGCTGTGTGAAAAATGTAATGCCTCCGGGATTCTAACCCAGGATCTCCGGGTGAAAGGCCGAGTCGCGTCACGGAGATTATTTAAAATAATCTAAATAAATTAATTAATATAATCCACCTTACCAGTACGTTGATATGTTCTCTAGATCTTTCGGCTTACTTGGAGGCTATCCTCAGGAGTTAAAATTAATACGTTAAAATCAAATTTTAAATAATCATAAATATTAAGTATGCTTATAAAACCGGGACAGTCATGATTGTTTTTAAAATTTTAACTACGATTTTTAAACTTTGACTTTAATGCAATTATTTTAATTCCTGATGATGGTTTCTAAGTAACCCGAAAGTTCTACAGAACTTTGTCAGCATTTACAGCACCACGTGCTGGTAAGGCGGATTATATTAATTAATTAATTTATTTAACATATTTAACATAAGAATTGAGAGGAGAGCGGAGGAAGTGTTAGGAGAAGACCAATTTGGTTTCAGGAAAAGTATAGGGACAAAGGAAAGCAATTTTAGGCCTCAGATTAATAGTAGAAGGAAGATTAAAGAAAAACAAACCAACATACTTGGCGTTTATAGACCTAGAAAAGGCATTCGATAACGTAGACTGGAATAAAATGTTCAGCATTTTAAAAAAATTAGGGTTCAAATACAGAGATAGAAGAACAATTGCTAACATGTACAGGAACCAAACAGCAACAATAACAATTGAAGAACATAAGAAAGAAGCCCCTAATAAGAAAGGGAGTCCGACAAGGATGTTCCCTATCGCCGTTACTTTTTAATCTTTACATGGAACTAGCAGTTAATGATGTTAAAGAACAATTTAGATTCGGAGTAACAGTACAAGGTGAAAAGATAAAGATGCTACGATTTGATGATGATATAGTAATTCTAGCCGAGAATAAAAAGGATTTAGAAGAAACAATGAACGGCATAGATGAAGTCCTACTCAAGAACTATCGCATGAAAATAAACAAGAACAAAACAAAAGTAATGAAATGTAGTAGAAATAACAAAGATGGACCACTGAATGTGAAAATAGGAGGAGAAAAGATTATGGAGGTAGAAGAATTTTGTTATTTGGGAAGTAGAATTACTAAAGATGGACGAAGCAGGAGCGATATAAAATGTGGAATAGCACAAGCGAAACGAGACTTCAGTAAGAAATATAATTTGTTTACATCAAAAATTAATTTAAATGTCAGGAAAAGATTTTTGAAAGTGTATGTTTGGAGTGTCGCTTTATATGGAAGTGAAACTTGGACAATCGGAGTATCTGAGAAGAAAAGGTTAGAAGCTTTTGAAATGTGGTGCTATAGGAGAATGTTAAAAATCAGATGGGTGGATAAAGTGACAAATGAGGAGGTATTGCGGCAAATAGATGAAGAAAGAAGCATTTGGAAAAATATAGTTAAAAGAAGAGACAGACTTATAGGCCACATACTAAGGCATCCTGGAATAGTCGCTTTAATTTTGGAAGGACAGGTAGAAGGGAAAAATTGTGTAGGCAGGCCACGTTTGGAATATGTAAAACAAATTGTTAGGGATGTAGGATGTAGAGGGTATACTGAAATGAAACGACTAGCACTAGATAGGGAATCTTGGAGAGCTGCATCAAACCAGTCAAATGACTGGTTTGATGCAGCAAGACATAGCAAAAAAGACAAAAAAAAAAAAAAACATATCAGCTGTATCATTTTTGACAAATTAAAATAACCTAATAAACATCCTTTGATGTTAAAGCTCACAAATCTTTTAAAAATTTTATTTTAATTTATTTAAAATCAGTTTTAGCTAATATTTTAATCGTTAAAAAATTCCTAATCCCGTACGATTAAATTGAAAAAAAAAATGAATTTGTTTTTTTTTTTATATTTTCTTTTAAAAGTTTTTTTAATTTTTTTATTTGTTAATTCTTTTTGGTAATTTCAATTTGTTATTTCTTTTTAGTAATCGTTTACCATATAATTTTCATTTTTTCAATATTCAATTTAAGTAGTAAAAAATAAAGATTCAAATACATTTCAACTTATATTCATTCAGTTGAAGAAACATTTACATGCTTTCTCATTTTATAGTTTATCTTCAATCGTTTTTTTATATACAAAACGAAATGTACTTCTACTTTATGTTAATGTAAATATCAAAATTACATTCTGTTCTACGTATATACCAATAGCAACAGGTATTTTGTATTTATTTATGCACTCTTCTCATTTTAGATTTCATATTTATACGTATGTATGCGTGTATTTATATATCTTTTCGTTCTAAAGCAAAGCAATTACGTTGGCCTACTTGCAGAGCTATATAATATCACTTTGTAAGAGAGATTTATGCTTAATGACACAACGTTACAATACTATTTCTATTTATGTTTAATATATATATACATATATTTAATGGAATCACTGAGTGTTTTCTCATCAAAAGTTTTAAAAGCATCTTGTTTACTCCATAGAAGAGAATATTTCTTTCACATATTACATTTTATGGTTTAGTATCCCCTTAGAAAATGTTGTTATACCAAAAACAGTTCTGTGGTAAAGAAGAACGGAATAAATTTAATATGAATAAACAAGAGATAAAATATTAAAAATTAATTACACACGACTGCCGTAAATTAACCATTGCTGACCAAACATTGTTCTTCAATAATAAAAGTGCGTGCGGGTGATAATTTTATATATAGTACTAGCTCCCAGTCGCAGCTTCGCTCGTGCTATATGGTTACTCGAGTTTCCCGTGGTGGTCAATATTTTTATTTTATATTTATTAGTCAAGTAGCCGGAGGCAGGTGCAGTCAGTCACACATACAATAACGGTGACATATCGCATTTCCCGTTGCTCAGTTGTTTCAGTCGAGCAGGATTGATCTGTGCGTATTCGGTCGCTTTCCAATCTTGACTGTCTTTCGTCTTCAGTCTCTGCCGCACGAACAGTTTTCATCATACGTGCTTTTTTTGTATTTCTCCCGATTGTAGAATATCTTTTAGGCAATTTAAAAGATTGCAGTTAAATACTTTATACACTTTAAATTAGTAACACACACACATGATAAACATAGCGGTTTTTTATTTATGTTTTTAAACGGCTGTAAAAAATTGTTAATGAATGAATAGTAAAAATTACGTATGGATGTGCGCTAAATCAATTGAAACTTAGGAATAACTGTACTTTAAAAACTCAGCCCTTTTCAAAATTAATCAATTCAAAAAATGTTAGCTAAAAATTAAATTTTTCTTGAAAATCAAAGTCATTTTGAAAATTAAATAAGCTTTAAGAAAGAAATAAAGTGTTTTAATTTCGTTATGTCGGAGGTCCAAAAAAATTAGCCTATGTTCACCGCAGGGATTCAAAGTATAGGTGAGCAAAATTTTAGAAAAATCTGTCCGGTAGATCTCGAGTTAAGTTGGAACAGACAGACAAACAAACATTGATTTATATATATATATATATATATATATATGTATATAGATAATTTTTTTAAAACGTTTTTCATATTTATTTGGACTTGTGTGTGTATATATATATATATATATATATATATATATATATATATATATATGTAATGAAAATATAACTTACCAAAAATTATAAAGTGTTAAATCTATTTAAGCGCTTTCGGACAATCGTCCATCATCAGGAATGTACACTTGGTTAAGTTTAAAAATCTGAAAAGGACACCACATGACTTCTTATTACGCCTATTAAATTAGATAAGATACTTTTTTTTAACTGGAAATTACATAAAATTTTATTTCACTAATAACTTCGGATTTTTTTATATATATTTCTTTATTTATTGTTATTATAGAATTATTATTTATTGTAAAAGTTATTTATCGTAAAATAAAGGATTCAGAGGATAAATGAGGAAGATAAGTATGAGTTTAAGTGTAATGTAGGTTTGTACAGTCTCAGGTCGACCATTTCTTAATCCACCGGCTTGGTCCAGTGGTGAACGCGTCTTCCCAAATCAGCTGATTTGGAAGTCGAGAGTTTCAACGTTCAACTGACTTTACTAGGGTAAAGTCAGTTATTTTTACACGGATTTGAATACTAGATCGTGGAAAATTATAAAGTGTTAAATCTATTTAAGCGCTTTCGGACAATCGTCCATCATCAGGAATGTACACTTGGTTAAGTTTAAAAATCTGAAAAGGACACCACATGACTTCTTATTACGCCTATTAAATTAGATAAGATACTTTTTTTTAACTGGAAATTACATAAAATTTTATTTCACTAATAACTTCGGATTATTTTATATATATTTCTTTATTTATTGTTATTATTGAATTATTATTTATTGTAAAAGTTATTTATCGTAAAATAAAAGTATTCAGAGGATAAATGAGGAAGATAAGTATGAGTTTAAGTGTAATGTAGTTTTGTACAGTCTCAGGTCGACCATTTCTTAATCCACCGGCTTGGTCCAGTGGTGAACGTGTCTTCCCAAATCAGCTGATTTCGAAGTCGAGAGTTTCAACGTTCAACTGACTTTACTAGGGTATAGTCAGTTATTTTTACACGGATTTGAATACTAGATCGTGGATACCGGTGTTCTTTGGTTGTTGGGTTTCAATTAATCACACATCTCAGGAATGGTCAAACTGAGACTGTACAAGACTACACTACATTTACACTCATACATATCATCCTCATTCATCCTCTGAAGTATTATCTGAACGATAAATTACCGGAGGCTAAACAGGAAAAAACGAAAGAAAGGTCGACCATTTCTGAGACGTGAGATTAATTGAAATCCAACCACCAAAGAACACCGGTATCTACGATCTAGTATTCAAATCCGTATAAAAGTATACTATACTTTGTAGGATTTAAACCATTGATTCCCAAAGTGGTCCAGGTGGACCCCCAGGAGTCCACGGGAGACACGACGGGGGTCTACGTTGGCGTGACAATAAAATGGGGGTTCACAATTCATGAATTGTGAACCGAAATGAATTCACAATTCAGAAGCAGGGGTCCACGAAAATTCATCTGGTTTCGATAGTGAAGAACTAAAATGTTGGCTTGACTTTGCGTGTCAATATAGTACATCCCTCCCATAAAATTGTAACTATTTTGTGATTTTCATTGTAGAAGTTACATTACGTTATTAATGTTTAATTTTAATTATATTACGACAATTTTATTATATTACATTGCAATACGATAGCGATAATAATTAATAGCGTAATGATTACATATTTGAATAAATGCAACACAAAAAAATATAATATTTTTCTTTTGCTTTTTACCACTCTGAATGGGAAGTTTTCTAAATAAAATAAGTGAGAATCGATTGCTTTCTTGTGCTGTGAGTAGATGTCTAAAATGTAAAGTTGGATGGAAGCATTTTTTTGATCGGCCAACTTTACTTTTTTGACATCCACTCACAGCACAGTCGATCAAAAATTAATCAATCAATTCTAACTTTTTTTTTCGGAAGCTGTTAGTTCGTAGAACTCAGCCGTAACGAAAATTTTCATAGTTAGATCTAATCTTCACATTTTCCGTCGACTGGAAATATGGTAGAAATGTAGCTGCAGGGGGTCCACCGGAACCAGCAAAATTTTGAAAGTGGTCTATGAGAAAAATAAGTTTGGGAACCTCTGATTTAAACGATGGAACTATCGAATACGAAATCAGAAGACTCACTAGACATCACTAGACCAACCCGGCGGGTTTAACCAATTTTTTCCCCGTACACCCCTGCACCGGACCCATATTTAAGATTGAACGGCGCAGGAGAATGTTCTCGAAACGACCCTTCCCGTTTACCGCTGTATGTCCGACATAACGAGTTGGGTCAGTGGTTTGGATCTTTACTGTTTTTTGTGCCTACTCAAATGGGAGTCCATAATATTAATATATATATATATATACTAAGGCTGCTTAAAATATTTTTTAATCTTTTTAGAGATGGTACAGTATCAATACGTGTACAACAAAGCTGGTTCAAGCAATTTTAGTCTGGACATTTGTAGTTAATGATGCCCCTCTCTCTGGACTTTTTTTTTGTGTTTTGGTGTCCCTGGGTCATAAATAGGCAAAAAATTTCAAAAACCTATACTATATATTTTAACTGATAACATACTTTCCTTTTTTCAGCATATTCGTAGAACTATGATTCCAGGAATGTAAAAGAAAATCCAGTGAGCTTCCACTTAAATATTTATCAATTATAAATAATTTCTCATACGTTTATATGCCTTTATTTTTCAAGTTATGCCTTTCTATTAAAAATGTTTTAGAAGGTAGCGATATAGGAAGGAAATTAAATTGGGGCGACATTTTTTTACTAAGAATTTTGATTTATTTTTGCAATTATACAGAGTGATTCAAAGAAACGGGAAATTTTGAAAGTTGTGTTGGTAGCCGTGGGCGATTGGTACCACTTGTTAAGTGGCACCAGCCTATCTAACCTAACCTGCCATTTAGTTGTCATGGATCCTTGGAGTGGTGCGCAACGTGCATTTGCTATCGCAGCGTTTTCCAAAAACAATGACAGTGTGGAGGGAGCGCGTAGAGAATTTTGCCGTTATTTTAATCCGGGACGGCACGACCGTGTTCCATCACCACGTACAATTAAAACACGGATATCTAATTTTGAGGAAACCGGTTCGGCAATGAAAAAGAAACCTCCAGGCCGTGAGCGAACCGTCCGTACACCACAGAATGTTCAAGCTTTACAAGATGCTGTCACATGAAGTCCATATAGGTCAATCCGTCGTCTCTCAGCATCTTTACAGTCGCATAGTTCAAGTATTCGAAGAATGTTAGCGAAGGACTTGCAATTCCATCCGTACAAGTTGGAGATCGTCCAGGAACTGAAACTGAACGATGCAGTTGTGCGAGCACAATTCTGTAATGTAATGCTTCAGAAGATAAATGATAACGAATAGTTTGTTCACGAACTGTGGATGTCAGACGAAGCGCATTTCCACCTCAGTGGATTTGTTAACAAGCAAAATTTCAGACACTGGGCACAAGAAAATCCTACGTAGCTACACCAGCGTCCGTTGCACAACCAGAAAGTGACCGTGTGGTGTGCTATGTCATCTTACAGTGTTATAGGCCCTTATTTTTTTGAGGATGATAACGGTCTTGCGATTACAGTAATGTCGGCTCGTTACGTAGCCGTGCTTGAAACCTTTGTTGTGGAACAACAAAAGAGATTTCCACCTATTCTTAACACAGGCCGGTTTCAACAAGACGGAGCAACGTCACATACTGCACGAATATCGATGGCAGCTGTACTCCGATTGTTTGGATAACGTGTCATTTCACGAAACGGTGACATTAGAAGGCCTCCCAGATCGCCTGATCTCTCAGCTTGCGATTACTTTTTGTGGGGGTCACCTTAATAGCAAAGCGTTCCACAGTAGACCTGCTACAACGGAAGAACTGAAGGCAAAGATCCGAGAAGCAATTGCAGAAATTCCAGTCGAGATGTTACGTCAAACCGTGAACAATTTAACGAAGAGACTTCGTGAGTGTTTACGTAGAAGAGGAGGTCACCTGCAAGATGTCATGTTTAAAAAATAAACTAATATGTATGTATCCTAAAATAGCAACATTTGTACAATTACATGAAATAAAATTCATTTTATAAAAAAAATTTTTCATTACGTTATTTAATTTTTAAAATTTCCCGTTTCTTTGAATCACTCTGTACTTTTAATATTGCATCATAATTTTATCAAGAGGACCAACTCAGATCCAAAGTTTTATTTTTACTGAAAATTTTATTTATTAATTATATTCTAAATCATACATAATTAATTCATTAATATTTAAAAACCTTTTGTCGTGTTTGAAAAAGAAATTTGTCAAGGGTAAAGCGGAACTGCAATGTGTCAGTTTTTTTTTTATAAATACCTTATTACTAATAATTCTTTGATCTCTCAAAACTTCGTACAGAATTCGTTTTTAAAAATTTTGTTCTAAATTGAAGTGTCTAATTAAATAAATTTAATGAAAGGAAAATTAAAATTAAGTATGAAATAGAAAATTTAGATGGCTTTATACAGATTCATTTTACTCGTATTAGGTAAAATATTAGGTCTTTTATTAACAAAATGATACCAAATGATTAAAATATATTGATAAACAGAACTGAATTATTACAGAAAATTATTGAAATATATTTCAGCCAGATTTCATCTCCATCACTAATAAAATAAATTTATTTTAAAAAAATTTGAATCGTTTCATATATTTGAAACTAAAATACTATAAAGGTAAAAATTATTATACCGGGTGATATTTAATTATGGAAACAGGTTTATATTGCATATCTGAGAGGTATTTAGAAGCAACAAGAAATGGGGTTCCACCCCAAATCTGCATTATCTTGTCCTTCACCTTAATTTTTATTGCAATCGTGACAAATTCCGGGTTTCAACGGAAATATTCATTTTGACCATCCCTGAATCCATTTTGACTAGTTTCGGCGTGACGTCTGTACGTACGTATGTATCTCGCATAACTCAGTAATTTCCCGTGGGTGTTGAAATTATGGATTTAGAATTGTTGTAACATCTAGTTGTGCACGCTTTGGATTGCAATCGACACGACCAAAAGTGGTCAAAAAAAGTCCAAAATCCAAATTGTTTGGATTTTGGACTTTTTATTAACTGTAGAAATAGGCCCTGATTGACAGGTTTTTAATAATATATCATAAAATGGTACTTACTTTCATTAGTCCCAAAATTAGAGCTAGCTAAAAATGTATTAATGAAATCTTTGGATCTTACAAGGAGAAGGCACATCCGGTTTAAATAATTTTTATATAGAAAATAATATCAATCGATATTATAGCACTGTTTGAATTTCGTTATTTTATGTATTATGAACTAACAGACCCGGCAATGCTTCGCTATTGCTAGATTTGGGTATATATATACATATATATATACGAGTATATATACTCGGGGTGCGACAATAAAATAATGAGACTGATTTTTCTTTGCAAGATGTGGCAACCCTGCTGCTTGCATAGGCACACCATCTTTGACCTTGGTCTCTAAGCTACTTCTAGTCCAAGCGGCACATTGATGCAACTACTCAGTCTTGAGTTGTGCTGTAATAAGTGAACACGTTTTTGTGTCTCTCGTCACAGAAATGAAACCGCAAAATATTGCGCAACGGTATGCCATTTCTTTTTGCGTTAAATCGTGTGAAAACGCGACGACAACTTACGGTAAGATTCAGAAGGCTTTTGGAGAGGAGGTTATGTCAATAGCCCAAGTTTTTCGGTGGCGTAAAATTTTTAGTGAAGGCAGAACGAATGTTGAAGATGAAGACCGCAGTGGACGACCATCAACCTCACGGACAGATGTCAACTTGACCAGGGTGCGTGAAATCGTATCTCATCGAAGATTAACCGTGAAAATGCTTGCAGAAGAACTCAACATCAATCGAGAAACGGTTAGTCTAATATTAACTGAAGATCTTGGTATGAGAAAGATTTGTGCAAAAATGGTCCCCAAAAATCTCACACATCATCAAGAAACAGGGAAAAATGTGGCAGCCGATCTGTTAGAGCAAACAGAAATCAATCCAGATTTGTTGAGCTGGGTTATCACTGGTGATGAAGGTTGGTTTTTTTCAGTACGATCCAGAGACAAAACGCCAAAGTTCGCAATGGTGCTCAAAGGGATCACCCAGACCAAAAAATGCTCGCATGTCGAAGTCAAAAGTGAAATTCATGCTTGTGTGCTTCTTCGATTACTAGGGAATTGTTCATAAAGAGTGGGTGACTCCTGGACAAACAGTTAACCAATATTTCTACAAAGAAATTTTAGAACGTGTCTGTGCCAACATTGCTGATAATTGGATTCTGCATCACGATAATGCGCCATCCCATACTGCTCTGTCAGTACAGCAATTTTTAACCTCAAAACAAATTTCAGTACTACCATAGCCACCTTATTCACCAGATATCGCTCCGTGCGACCTTTTTCTATTTCCAAGAATCAAAATGGCGGTCAAGGGACACCATTTTCAAACAACACAAGATGTCCAAAAAGCTGTAACAAGGGACACAAACACGTGTTCACTTATTACAGCACAACTCACGACTGAGCAGTTGCATCAATGTGCCGCTTGGACTAGAAGTAGCTTATAGACCAAGGTCAAAGTTGGTGTGCCTACGTAAGCTGAAGGGTTGCCACATCTTGCAAAAAAAAATCAGACTCATTACTTTATTGTCGCACCTCGTATATGTGGAAAGAGAGGGTTTGAGTTAGATTCAATACATCGGATCCTAGATGACGGACAAAAATTAAAAATCTTATGTGGACACCACACGACTTCCTTGCACGCCTATTAAATTATAAATATTTTTTATATATTAAATTTTTAATTACATTTTTTCTTGTAATTATTTAATTATTATTTATTGTTAATATTTTTTTTTTTTTTACAATCAGAGGTTAATATTAAATAAAACAAATATTTAAATTAAAAAAAGGAAATGAAATAGGATTTGAACTGATGTGCTCTTCCTCTTGTAAGATCCAAATATTTCATTAATTAAAATTTTATTTGGTTATAACTCTGGAACCAATGAAAATAAATACCAATTACGATATTTCGTTGAAAATCTCTAAATGAGGGCTTATTATTTCAGTTAAGAAAAAGTCCAAAATCCAAAAATATTTGGATTTTGGGCTTTTTTGGACACTTTTGAACCAGCCGATTGCAATTCAAAGGGAACGTCCACTATTAGATGTTACAACAGTCCTAAATACAAAATTTCAACATTCAACGTGTAATCGTTTTTGAGTTATTTCAAGATATATACATACGTACCGACATCTCGCCGACATTAGTCAAAATGGATTCAGGGATGGTCAAAATGGATATTTACGTTGAAATCTGAAAACCGAAATTTTTTGCTATTATAATACATTTTTGTACTTCGTAAAAGGAAGTAAAAAACCCGACCATAATGCAGGTTTTTTTTTTTTTTTAACTATATAAAACCCCATTTCTGCTTGCCCTTTGAATACCTCTCACATAAATATAATAAGCCTGTTTTCATACTTAAATATCACCTGGTATAATTAATTATTATTATTAGTGGAGAGATAACGTCTTCGCCTTTCATCTGGAAGTCCCTGGTTTGAATCCCGATTAGGCTCCCCATTTTTCACTAGCTACAAAATCGATTTATCATTCATCTAATAACTTTAAGCCTGTTGTTTATATGAAAATAATTAAACTTACTACAAATAACAGAACTTGAAAAAAATATTATCTTTAATTTGAAAATTATAAATAAAAATAAAAAATTATTAAATATTGAGGGTATGAAAATAGAAAATTTTAAATTATTCTGTTTTACAAATTGAACCTGTTTAATCCGTGTAAGTGTCAGATGCAATTAGATCGGTTTAACAGGGTTTTGGTATATTATAACGCGTTAAATGACAAACAGTTTTCTCTTTAAGCTTTACTACATCTCAGTAATGGATATATATGGTAAATTCACGTCTGAAAAAATTTCCTAGTAAATATAATAATAATAATAAAAGGATCATCTTGATCGGTCCAGTGGTCCTGAAGTATTTTTAATATCGGTAAATATAATATCATACATTCAGATAATAAATAATTAAATTATTTTTATTTAAACATTACATGTTAATTAGAAAAAGATTAAATGAAATATTTTTTACCGATGTGGTGTCTGTGTATGTGTGTGTGTGTGTGTGTGTGTGTGTGTGTATGTGTATGTGTGTGTGTACATCGTACTGTAGTCTAATGAATATTATGGAAATTTTTTTTTTCTTTTAACTTACATCTTTATTTTATTTATTATTCTTTAATATTCATTTTTATCTTTGTATTTTATACGTACATTTTCTTTCACTTTATCCTGTTATCATAAGTAAAAAATAGTCAACTTTTGTTTCTTCTTTGTAACACATGAAAAGATATTTCAACGAGTTGGATTATTATATCACCTCAGTTGATTATTCAAAGGGTACAATCAACTGAGGTAATTTTTCTTCTTGTTCTTCTTCTTTTCCTAGTCTCTTTAAATATTATACTTAACCCTTTAGTATAGCAATCATTTGATGTATATTGACGTATATTTACGTCACACTAAAAACCACCATAAAAATATTAACAATACTAAAACTTTACCATATTTATAAATACAATACAATTATAACTATCATACATTTTTTTTTTGTCTTCAGTCATTTGACTGGTTTGATGCAGCTTTCCAAGATTCCCTATCTAGTGCTAGTCGTTTCATTTCAGTATACCCTCTACATCCTACATCCCTAACAATTTGTTTTACATATTCCATACGTGGCCTGCCTAAACAATTTTTTCCTTCTACCTGTCCTTCCAATATTAAAGCGACTATTCCAGGATGCCTTAGTATGTGGCCTATAAGTCTGTATCGTCTTTTAGCTATATTTTTCCAAATGCTTCTTTCTTCCTCTATTTGTCGCAACACCTCTTCATATGTCACTTTATCCACCCATCTGATTTTCATTATTCTCCTATAGCACCGCATTTCAAAAGCTTCTAATCTTTTCTTCTCAGATACTCCGATCGTCCAAGTTTCACTTCCATATAAAGCGACACTCCAAACATACACTTTCAAAAATCTTTTCCTGACATTTAAATTAATTTTTGATGTAAACAAATTATATTTCTTGCTGAAGGCTCGTTTAGCTTGTGCTATTCGGCATTTTATATCGCTCCTGCTTCGTCCATCTTTAGTAATTCTACTTCCCAAATAACATAATTCTTCTACCTCCATAATCTTTTCTCCTCCTATTTTCACATTCAGTGGTCCATCTTTGTTATTTCTACTATATTTCATTACTTTTGTTTTGTTCTTGTTTATTTTCATGCGATAGTTCTTGCGTAGGACTTCATCTATTGTTTCTTCTAAATCCTTTTTACTCTCGGCTAGAATTACTGTATCATCAGCAAATCGTAGCATCTTTATCGTTTCACCTTGTACTGTTACTCCGAATCTAAATTGTTCTTTAACATCATTATACATATTATGGCCAAATATAATTAATTTTTCCTTATTCTTCCTTCCACTATTAATCTGAGCGCTAGAGTTAATATTAATATAGGGATTTTTCTTTAGCGAATATAATTTTTTATTGACCGTTTTGTTATACAGATATTTATAATATTGATTATATTAAATTAACAATAAATAGTTTGTATTAAATTCAGTATTTACTTTTTTTATTAAAATGTTTAGTAATCATTAAAGATTTAAAAATTAGGAAATAAATTTAAGAAAAAAATTGTTTAATTATGGACAAAGGTTTCAATTGGAAAAATTGGAAAAATCAATGGAAAAATTTCCTTTTATTACTGGAATTTAAAGTTTTCCTAAATACAATTTTATGTAATTGTAGTAGTAATATAAGGTGTTTAATGAGAACTCATTGAAAAGAGTTGTTCACAATAGAGAAAAGAGATAAAATTTTAATATACATTTTCATTGATATTAACAATAGAATTATTATTAAACTGCTACTAGTATTATTTTTATATTTCTGTTACAATAAATAAAATAAAATACGATACCTTAATATTCTAGAGTTATTCAATATCATTTAAAACATTTAATTAATTATATTAAAAAAAATAAATAAATGCATTTTATTTATAAATAAAATTAAGTTCATTTCATTAGATTCATTATTTATTTTTAAATAAATAAATCAATTATATTAAAATTAAATTAAAATATTTAATTAACTAGGCTAATTTTATTCTTTTTTAAATTTATAACGTTAAATGTAGGTTGGATCTTTTCTAAAAGATGCCAGTTACTAAATTATATTCTGTTTTGCGTGTTTATATTCATCAAATTATTAACTTTATTAGAAATACTAGTTTTATGATATTATATAAGCTCAGTGATAAATGTTAAGAATAGAGAACAATTAACTTAACTAGCCATGTATCAAAATTTCTTAACTAGAATTCTGTTCAGAAGAATTGAGAGGAGAGCGGAAGAATTGTTAGGAGAACACCAATTTGGCTTCAGGAAAAGTATAGGAAAAATGGAAGCAATTTTAGGGCTCAGATTGATAGTAGAAGGAAGATTAAAGAAAAATAAATCAACATACTTGGCATTTATATTCCTAGAAAAGGCATTCGATAGCGTAGACTGCAATAAAATGTCCAGGATTTAAAAAAAAAAAAAAATTAGGGTTCAAATACAGAGATAGAACAACGATTACTAACATTTACAGGAACCAAAAAGCAACAGTAATAATTGAAGAACATAAGAAAGAAGCTGTAATAAGAAAGGGAGTTCGACAAGGATGTTCCCTATTCCCGTTACTTTTTAATCTTAACATAGAAATAGCAGTTAATGATGTTAAAGAACAATTTAGATCCGGAGTAACAGAACAAGGTGAAAAGATAAAGATGCTAAGATTTGCTGATGATATAGAAATTCTAGCCGAGAGTAAAAAGGATTAAGAAGAAACAAGAACAAAACGAAAATAATGAAATGTAGTAGAAATAACAAAGATGGACCACTGAATGTGAAAATAGGAGGAGAAAAGATTATGGAGGTAGAAGAATTTTGTTATTTGGAAAGTAGAATTACTAAAGATGGACGTAGCAGGAGCGATATAAAATTCCGAATAGCACAGGCGAAACGACCCTTCAGCCAGAAATATAATTTGTTTACATCAAAAATTAATTTAAACGTCAGGAAAATATTTTTGAAAGTATATGTTTGGAGTGTCGCTTTATATGGAAGTGAAACTTGGACGATCGGTGTATCTGAGAAGAAAAGATTAGAAGCTTTTGAAATGTGGTGCTATAGGAGAATGTTAAAAACCAGATGGGTTGATAGAGTGACAAATGAAGAGGTATTGCGGCAAATAGATGAAGAAAGAAGCGTTTGGATAAATATAGTTAAAAGAAGAGACAGACTTGTAGGCTACATACTAAGGCATCCTGGAATAGTCGCTTTAATATTGGAAGGACAGATAGAAGGAAAAAATTGTGTAGGCAGGCCACGTTTGGAATATGTAAAACAAATTGTTAGGGATGTAGGATGTAGAGAGTATACTGAAATGAAACGACTAGCACTAGATAGGGAATCTTGGAGAGCTGCATCAAACCAGTCAAATGACTGAAGACAAAAAAAAAAAAAAAAAAACTATGAATAATCATAAGAATTTCATTATTTCTGTAACTGTGATATGTGTTACGTATTAATGTAATCAAGCTGGTAACAGTTTTGTATCAATTTATTATATGGAACATTATTTATTATTATTTACTATTATATACGTATTTTTTTTTCTTTCCGAAGGGGGAGGAAAAAGCTTTGCCAGCCACCGTCAGGCCCGCACTGAAAGCATTGCGGGGCTCTCACCCACTAAAAAACCTCCTCAACGATCATGCAGTGGCCGGATCTAAGCCATATGATATTCACACCTCCTGCATGATCACCCAGGCACTCTACTATCCGAATCCGTATGATCGGAAGGCGTCCCCAGTGGGTGATCGACGAGCGACGACTCCGAGAAGCCCCCGCCGTTCAACCCCAGAAGCTTGTTTCCCTTTATCACCCGTCATCGAACTCCACGTCTCCATAGATCCGCATCTTCTCAGCCTGTCGTCGCCCCTCTTCATTGGCCTTCACTCCTATCATTGATATCATCGTAGTCAAGATACATTCCCATTTGTTGCTATTGCTGAGCATCACCTCGATTATATTGTTGGCTCCCTCCACACCCTTGATCCTCGAGCACTGCTCTTAAGTTGCGCCATCTAGGGGCAAAAAAAAAAAACATGCTCTGCTGTATCCAATCCGCCGCAATCGTGACAGCGACTTGTGTGGCATCTGCACATCCTGTACAGATAGTCCCGAAAACATCCTTGTCCAGGAACTGGATGAATTCTTAGCCTGTGTTACCATGTTTTCGCTCCACCCAGTTCGTGACGTCGCTTATGAGCCTGTTGGTCCACCTTCCTTTGTCCGAATCTCGCCATCTGTCACGCCAAGCCATTTAGAGACCCTCAATTGCTTCCTTTCTGTCCCGTCCATTCACTATTGAAGCTCTCATTTGCGATTGTAAGTCTACGGGCGGTACTCCAGCTATAAACGTTGCCTCCTCGGCGCTGATACTCTCCGATGATACGTATGTTTAGCCTGTGTTGTTGCATAACCAAACGCCTCTTGTTCCTGGCCCTTGACAACGCTCCCAGCCATACAAGAACTCCATATAACACCACCAAAAAGTGCACAATGGCCAACAGTTTCCTCTTACTCTTCTGAGGACCGCCCTTATTCCTTATCATTTTGCTGAGCGCCATTATATACGCATTGTCTATTACTTTTGTATTGTATTTTTTTTAAAGAAAATTCTAAATTAATAACAAATTATGGTAATATATATGTATTGTTTTACCTTTTTTTGATATCAGTGTTATTTTAATTAAAAAGTTTTATTTATATTACAGAAAGTTTTGTTTTTTAAGTGTGTTTTAATTTTCATTTAAAATTTATGTTTTTAATTTTAAATGTGTTACATTTTAAATTAATAGGTTTAACTAAAAAAAAAAAAAAACTGAATAATACTTCGTGTCGTGCATTAATTTATATTTAAAATTTCTATTTAATTTCAACCAAATTTAACGAATACTTTTTTATAACTTTCAATAGAAGTTTGTTTACAAAACAATTATTTCAGCTGAAACACGTAGCAATATATTAGCCTGTAGGCAAAGTGATGACAGAAATGTTGAATCAGAGTTCTATATTATTGAACTTTACTAGATCTAATGTAAACTAATTCTCTATAGAAAGGGCAATTTAAACTGCACACTAAATTACGTCCATATTGAATAGTAGCAACGGGTTTACCGTTTGTACATATAACATCAATTACTGGGACGGAACTGTAGCTCCAGTGTGTTTAAATAATTGCATTAATATGAATTGTGTCAACATTTGACAAAGATTTTGTAAATATTATTCAATATTTGAAGTTCATATTATTTCCGCCATCTTGAAAATGTATATGTCTATTATGAAATATTTAATTAGATTATTCTTGTCGTAGACATCTTTACCAAAGTTTTGAACTTAATAATTCGCTTCATAATAATTGTTAACAATTTTTAGTTAAGGTTAGTTTATTTAGTAATTACTTCTGTGTTAAAATAGTTTCATTTTATTAATCAACTTCATAAAACTCTGAGACGTTCAATTTAATTAATTTTTTTTTTTTGTTTTGTAAAGGAAGATTCTTTTGTACGAAATGTTACGTTGCAGAAATGATTTGATATTTTTTTTGACGTGAAACTTCATTTAAGATTACACCGAAAAGTACGCTTCAAAAGAAATTTGTAGCGTTAACGAAAAGGTTTATATCGTTCTGCCTTCATAATTCCTTAACTATTAGTCTCTAGAGACGTAAATGCGGTGATATTTTATAACTTATATGGTCAGCTCGGCGATATAACTTTCAGTTTGCATCACTGGTTAGCGTTCGGCAAAGACTGGTGCACTCGCCCATTTAATATGAGATATATAGATTTAAGAAATAGTAAGTGTATTTTGAACAACATTTACGTGTAAAAAATTAAGGTAAACGTGAAAAAAGTATAAAAATTCAATATGTTAACCTTTCTTTTTCCTGTTTAGCCTCCGGTAACTACCGTTTAGATAATACTAAAGAGGATGAATGAGGATGATATGTATGAGTGTAAATTAAGTGTAGTCTTGTACATTCTCAGTTCGACCATACCTGAGATGTGTGGTTAATTGAAACCAAACCACCATAGAACACCGGTATCCACGATCTTGTATTCAAATCCGTGTAAAAATAATGGCTTTACTAGGACTTGAACGCTGTAACTCTCGACTTCCAAATCAGCTGATTTGGGAAGACGCGTTCACCACTAGACCAACCCGGTGGGTTTCAATATGTTAACCTAGCTCGCGTAAAAGCCACCCGGAAATAGCATATCATTGGAAAAGAAAGGTTATGTGAGACATCCACAGGTAACCTAATGTCCGGTGCCCAGCGAGCGAGAGAGTACGGGAGCGTCGCAAGGGTGGCACGGCGCGCTCAGTGAACGACGCCGATTACTTCTCGTAATAAAAACCGATGTTGAACAAAACTGTCATCTAATATTAGTGGAAATAAATATCATGTACCATTTAGTGTCTGTTTTATATTAAAATTAAATTTAGTACGCAGTCAATGTCTCGTTTTTATTTCAATCCAGTACACTTAAAAGTGACTCGTAGATATACAGACCGACCAATTTATCTGTAGAGTTGGACAAATTAAGGAATTAAAATTTTCCATTGGAGATTTTCTGTTTTATTAAAAACAAATACCATGGTGGCTCTACCATTTAACTCTTGGTAGCTCGGAGAAACGGTTGTGCCCCCCAATACAGCCCCACCAGGATTTTTTATTAATTTTTTTTATAGGGAAATTACCTTATAATATTTAAACGATTTTAGGGAAAAGTTTTAAAATAATTATTGGAAAACTTTACGTTAAAAGTCGATAAAAGTTGTATAACTTAACCCTTTCTCAAAGTTGTAAAGTTGTTAAATATCAAAGGCATGTATGATTCACAGCTCACAGTGTGTTATTGTATTTATCATACAAAAATCGAAAACTCAATTTCGGTCTCAAGAATAACAGGTTTAATTTTACCGAAGACGAAGAACTGAGAAAGCGTTTACTCCAACTTTTTTCTTTATATTTTCATCGATAGAAAATGCCCTGAAAATTTATTATATTCTTCATGAATCATTCTGTATAGATATATGGGTGATTTAAAAATTAATTTCACAAATTTAAAACTACGTAAACATTTATTTTGATAACTTACAGATTTAGTTGATGTCTGTCTCATTTCATAGTAAAATACATCAAGTTTTGACTCATGTAGTTCTTTAGTATAAAATTTGGCCAACAGCGCTGTCATCAGTGTTGTTAAAAATGGGTCAATTCACTGGTGTCCTGGTTGCTGGATGATGGCAGCATAGGCGGGCCCGGCATTTCCCTCGTCTGGCGACTAGAGGCAAAGGCACCTCCCGGAACCGTGTTCATACTTAATTGGTGGTCTGGTCCCGGGAGGTAGGAAAAATAATACACTGGTGTAGAATGTGCTCGCTATGTGTTTTGGTTTCAAAATTCGCAATTAACAACGGCAATTCAACGTAGTTTTCTGTAGAGTACATTAGGGAGCCTCATCCTTTTTTTTTCTCCTGTTTAGCCTCTGGGAATCACCGTCAGGTATTACTTCAGAGGATGATATGTGTAAGTGTAAGTAAAGTGTAGTCTTGTATAGTCTCAGGTCGACCATATCTGAGGTATATGATTAATTAAAACCCAACCACCAAAGAATACCGGTATCCACGATCTAGTATTAACATCCGCATAAACGTAACTGCGTTTACTCGGATTTGAACGTTGGAACTCTTGATTTCAAAATCAGCTGATTTTCAAAGACGCGTTTACCAGTAGATCAACCCGGTGGGTTCAGGAGCATCCTAGTAGGCATAGAGTTTGCTCTTGTAACCAAACCTTCGTTGGGTTAGGTTATTCCGTTAAATATACAAAATCACAGGGCGTCTACGCATCGTGAGGCTGTTGTAGAACAATTCAGAGAAAGCTTTGTACGTAGTCCAAAGAAATCAACTCGATGTGTATCACGTGAAACCGGCATTCCACAAACGACTGTTTGACGCGTATTACGTCAACTATTGAACTTGCAACCATACAAAGTAACCGAGATAACTCAGACGAACTCATTACAGATAACGATAAAGTTACTCGGCTGCAGTTTTGTGTGAAAATGATTGATAGAATTTCAAACGACGATACATTTTTAGACGATGTAATTTTTGGTAATGAATCGACGTTCACATCAGGTGAACACCCGGAATTGCCGAATATGCGGAAACGAAAACCCTCATGAAATTTTTTTTTCTTTTTTTTCTCTACTCCCCTGGGCCGGACCGACTTGATGGGATTACGCCACCCAAGGGAGTGTCCGTTACTCTGATAGGCCCTCCCTGACTACCAGCTATATACCGGCATGGCAGATCAGGCCTCCCGGTGGCTCTTTTGAGATTTTTTATACTCTATTATGTCCTCTATGGAA
Organism: Lycorma delicatula; assembly: GCF_047948215.1. Taxonomy (NCBI): domain Eukaryota; kingdom Metazoa; phylum Arthropoda; class Insecta; order Hemiptera; family Fulgoridae; genus Lycorma; species Lycorma delicatula. The sequence continues at coordinate 24,972,610 of NC_134467.1, forward strand.
CCACATCATACCCACAAGTCGTGATGTGAACCCCGGTTCTTTTATAATACGCTCTTGTCCATACAGCACACCCCAGGGAGTCCTCAGCGGATCATTGAAACCAGCACACCTAACCATGCTGGCCCTCACCGCTGAGGCTGTCCATCCAACCTAACATACTAGAAACCCATACTTCTTTCATCTTCATTCTTCTGTTTTAGAACTGTCTTTATATAATCAGCGACCTTCCTCCAGTTCTCCTTACTGCTGAGCATGAAATCCACGGTTTCCTTGGGCGTTTTTCCATGAATACCCGCATCGTGTCGTGTCTTAGTCTTATCCATTTATTACATACTAAAAACGTATGCTCAGAATCATCGTCCTGTTCGCAGTACATGCACGTGGGTTCATTCCTTCTTCCCACCTTATGGAGATAACCATTGAAACACCCATGTCCCATCAGGAACTGGGTGATCCAATAGTCAGTCTCTCCATGCCGCCAGTTAATCCATCCTGTTAATTCTGGAATTAAAATTGTTGCCCATCCAGCCACTCCAGCCTCCGCCCATCTCTCCTGCCAGATTCTATGTATGTTTTCCCTGACTTCATTTTCTGCTCTCCCTAAAAACCTGTCAGTTCTATATCTGGCGATAAGATCAATCGGTAACATTCCCGAGAGCACAGAGAGGGCCTCGTAAGAAACAGTTCTATAGGCAGATACTACTCCCAGTAGTATCCCCCTGTGTGCTCTCTTCAACCTGTCTCTATTTCTGCTAATAGTGAGAGCGCAACTCCATGCCGGCACGGCATACATCATTGTTGACACTACGGTTGTCGCTAAAACTCTTCTTTTTGATGCCCGAGGAGGGCTCTGCTTTGACAAAATTATATTTAGGCATTTAGTCAGTTTCTCCGCACTCTGACAGACACTTAATACCTGCTCAGTAAATCTGCAGTTTTTCTGTAAGATGACTCCAAGATATTTTAATACTGTTACTTCCTCAATATTAAAGTCTCCAATTAGTATATCTACTGGCTGCAATACACGTTTTCCAGTGAATTTAATGTATTTACATTTTTCAATCGAAAGCTGCAATCCCCTATCAATGAGCCATCTACCGACTGTCTCTAATGCAGTGTTTGCCTTGTTGAAACTTGCAGCACATTCATCATAACCCTAAGACCAATATTTTTTGTACCCTAAGCAAACAAAGACTGTACGGTCCATTCTTCCTCCAGAAGGCAACCGTAAATGGTATCGCTTGTCTGGACATATTTCAAAATCATCTAATCCATCAGTTAGATGATGATGATGACCAAGTTGGATGCAGTTAAAAACGTGGAGCACTACCTCAGTACTGCCTACACGTCTTGAGATTTTCTTGATATTCGATTCCCAGGTCTCGTGAAAATCCAGTTAGATGACCATCTCGTTCTCCAGATTTGACCCCGGCAGATTTTTCCTTATGGTTTTTAATTAAAGATCGGGTTTATGTACCAACTTTTCCTGCTGATCTTATTGACCTAAGACTTAGAATTATAGTCGCAACTGCAGAGGTAACGCTCCATTTGTTAGCTGCAGCCTGGAATGAAATTGAATTTAGGCGAGATGTTTGCCGAATTACAAATGAAAGCCATATCAAACTAAAGTGAATGTTGGGTGACAAATTTGTTTTGTTTTTTCTATGGTATTAGTTGTCAACCGAATATGTAAGTTATCTAAATAAATTTATATATATGTATATATGTGTGTGTGTCTGCGCGCGTGCGCGTGAATGATAAAATTCAAAAAAAGGTTAATTTCCTGTTAACAGTTACGAAGTCGATTTTTATCATTGACATATATTGTATTATTATTTTTATCATTTAATGAAGTGAAACAAATTTTTATAATATTTTTAAATGGGTAATAAATTACGATGGTAATAAAACGGAGGCTGACGTGATTTAATTTAGTGTATGTGAGTATATTTCATATAAATGAAAAAGGATATGGGACTGTTTAGTACGCATAAAATTATATTTAATGACGCGTTAAGAAGAGCAATAAAAATACAACATAAAATAATTTATGTTAAAATATGATTTATTTAGTCATAAAACAATAAAATTGCTGTTAAATACGGATATGAGTTATAATAAAATTTTAATTACAAAAAAATTTCGTTATGTTAGGTTCCAATTATCATAAGAATTTAATTTAATTAAAATGTTATATTTCTTCTGATGTTTATTAATACATTTTTCCTTTTTCCGAATAACACTATGGCATTAATAAGGAAAGTATTGTAATCGGTCCAATTTGGGCATATGTGATTTTCACCGGATTTTGACGTTTTGACCCCTTTTTTTTTTTTTGTCTTCAGTCATTTGACTGGTTTGATGCAGCTCTCCAAGATTCCCTATCTAGTGCTAGTCGTTTCATTTCAGTATACCCTCTACATCCTACATCCCCAACAATTTGTTTTACATACTCCAAACGTGGCCTGCCTACACAATTTTTCCCTTCTACCTGTCCTTCCAATATTAAAGCGACTATTCCAGGATGCCTTAGTATGTGGCCTATAAGTCTGTCTCTTCTTTTAACTATATTTTTCCAAATGCTACTTTCTTCATCTATTTGCCGCAATACCTCTTCATTTGTCACTTTATCCACCCATCTGATTTTTAACATTCTCCTGTAGCACCACATTTCAAAAGCTTCTAATCTTTTCTTCTCAGATACTCCGATCGTCCAAGTTTCACTTCCATATAAAACGACACTCCAAAAATACACTTTCAAAAATCTTTTCCTGACATTTAAATTCATTTTTGATGTAAACAAATTATATTTCTTACTGAAGGCTCGTTTAGCTTGTGCTATTCGGCATTTTATATCGCTCCTGCTTCGTCCATCTTTAGTAATTTTACTTCCCAAATAACAAAATTCTTCTACCTCCATAATCTTTTCTCCTCCTATTTTCACATTCAGCGGTCCATCTTTGTTATTTCTACTACATTTCATTACTTTTGTTTTGTTCTTGTTTATTTTCATGCGATAGTTTTTGCGTAGGACTTCATCTATGCCGTTCATTGTTTCTTCTAAATCCTTTTTACTCTCGGCTAGAATTACTATATCATCAGCAAATCGTAGCATCTTTATCTTTTCACCTTGTACTGTTACTCCGAATCTAAATTGTTCTTTAACATCATTAACTGCTAGTTCCATGTAAAGATTAAAAAGTAACGGCGATAGGGAACATCCTTGTCGGACTCCCTTTCTTATTAGGGCTTCTTTCTTATGTTCTTCAATTGTTATTGTTGCTGTTTGGTTCCTGTACATGTTAGAAATTGTTCTTCTATCTCTGTATTTGAACCCTAATTTTTTTAAAATGCTGAACATTTTATTCCAGTCTACGTTATCGAAAGCCTTTTCTAGGTCTATAAACGCCAAGTATGTTGGTTTGTTTTTCTTTAATCTTCCTTCGACTATTAATCTGAGGCCTAATATTGCTTCCCTTGAACCCTTGAACTTTTGACCCCTAAGGAACCTAAAAAACCGGGTGGAAATTCTCCGGATGTTAATGTTTAAATTTACGTCTCTATGTTCTATGTCGCTCTCTAAATCATCTTATATTTTCAGAACTACTGGACCGATTTTGACCAACTTAGTCATATTACTGCTATACATAAGACATTGATGCCAGTAAATTTTCAATTTAAAAGGTCCAGAAGGTGAGGCTGTACAGCAACGATACGGTCAGTATTTCGAGATTTAACCTAAATAAGAGCTTATTTTTTTAAAACACATTTGTTACCAATTAAAAAATAATATTTTCAACAAAAAAAAATATTCTAAAATAACATCCCCACCCTAAAAAATGCTCTAAATAAACTAGTGGCTAAGCGGGTATACTGCGTCAATAGTACCACTTCTCACCACAAGGAGCGATAGTGTAGCATTGATGTATACGCTTTCTTTTTCTGTTTAGCCTCAAGAACCACCGTAATATTATTACTTCAGAGAATGATATGTGTGGACGTAAATGAAGTCTTTCATAGTCACAGGTCGACCATTCCTGAGATGTGTGGTTAAATGAAACCCAACCACGAAAGAACAACGGTATCCACTATTTATTATTAAAATCCGTATATAACTGGCTTTACTATGATTTGAACATTAGAACTCTCGACTTTCAAATCAGCTGATTTCGGAAGACGCGTTCACCATTAGACAAATCCCGTATAGTATTATCCATTCAACCCGGTTTCGCCAATTGACACGGAGATACAGTGTCAACCCGATAATATCGAGCCGGAAGATAGTCTCTGTGTATATCAACTCATTTTTTTAACAGATATACAGAACATAAGGTACATCGTCTAATTGCCTATATTTCTGAGACCACCAGGCCGAACCTCTGCAGCCTGTCCCGGAAAAGCTCCATGCCCACAAATATATTGGGATGTATTTATTTGGGTGTACCCAAGAGGTGCCCTGCAAACTAACTATATCAGGAAACAGATCATGAGTATAACTCCGAACCTCTGCCCCATCCCATATGGCCTGCCATGAAGCATTATTATTTTGTTAAATTTCCCAAATTTTGTCAGAAATTAACTCACGTAACTTCTTGGCGATATAACGCTGTTGCCGTTCTGACGTAATCTATCTGTTTCACGCCCTCAATCACCAAGTTCGCCTACCGTGAAATCGTACGGTAGCCATCCGCTGTCGTTAAAAGTATAAGGCGTTGAGCCCTCAACAATATGTCCCGATAGTTTTTAAATTTTAACCTACCCACCCAAACAGCCGCCGAATTTAGCATAATCATCCTTATACAGGATATTCATGGCCTTAAAATTAAGTCCTTCATAAGGATTAACCTCCCGCCGAATACCAAAAACGGCACTTTTATTTTGAAATTTTTCGCCTCAGGAAGTTTACCTTGGCCTACAAAATTGAGAAAACAATTTTTACCATTTTTGAACAACCGCCATTTTATCCAGTAAGAGTAAATTTTGTTCAGTCGCATATAAAAAATGTGTACTTTTATCTACAAATCTACAACCCCACCAGGTACTTCACTAAAATTTAGTAATTTTTTAGCAAAAATATCCGTTATGATTATACTCACTGACTTCTACGTAACTGTATAGAGGATCCCGTATATTGGAATTAGTAAAATTTGAAGCATAAACTAGCGCCACCAAATGAGAGGCTAGAATTAAATAAAATGAAACAGCGCATGCGCAGATGGAAGTGCAATATTAAGGATAAAACCACGTTTTAAACTGTTGTAGTAGAAGTGTTCTAATTTAATATTTTGAATACTGATCTCTATATAACTATATATATTTGATTTTTTTTTTTTTTTTGTTTTCAGTCATTTGACTGGTTTGATGCAGCTCTCCAAGATTCCCTATCTAGTGCTAGTCGTTTCATTCCAGTATATCCTCTACATCTTACAACCCCAACAATTTGATTTACATATTCCAAACATGGCCTGCCTCCACAATTTTTCCCTTCTACCTGTCCTTCCAATATTAAAGCGATATTCCAGGATGCCTTAGTATGTGGCCTATAAGTCTGTCACTTCTTTTAACTATATTTTTCCAAATGCTTCTTTCTTCATCTATTTGCCACAATACCTCTTCATTTGTCACTTTATCCACCGATCTGATTTTTAACATTCTCCTATAGAACCGCATTTCAAAAGCTTCTAATCTTTTCTTTTCGGATACTCCGATCGTCCAAGTTTCACTTCCATATAAAGCAACACTTCAAACATACACTTTAAAAAATCTTTTCCTGACATTTAAATTAATTTTTGATGTAAACAAATTATATTTCTTACTGAAGGCTCGTTTAGCTTGTGCTATTCGGCATTTTATATCGCTCCTGCTTCGTCCATCTTTAGTAATTCTACTTCCCAAATAACAAAATTCTTTTACCTCCATAATCTTTTCTCCTCCTATTTTCACATTCAGTGGTCCATCTTTGTTATTTCTACTACATTTCATTACTTTTGTTTTGTTCTTGTTTATTTTCATGCGATAGTTCTTGCGTAGGACTTCATCTATGCCGTTCATTGTTTCTTCTAAATCCTTTTTACTCTCGGCTAGAATTACTATATCATCAGCAAATCGTAGCATCTTTATTTTTTCACCTTGTACTGTTACTCCGAATCTAAATTGTTCTTTAACATCATTAACTGCTAGTTCCATGTAAAGATTAAAAAGTAACAGAGATAGGGAACATCCTTGTCGGACTCCATTTCTTACTACGGCTTCTTTCTTATGTTCTTCGATTGTTACTGTTGCTGTTTGGTTCCTGTACATGTTAGCAATTATTCTTCTATCTCTGTATTTGAACCCTAATTTTTTTTAAATGCTGAACATTTTATTCCAGTCTACGTTATCGAATGCCTTTTCTAGGTCTATAAACGCCAAGTATGTCGTTTTGTTTTTCTTTAATCTTCCTTCTACTATTAATCTGAGGTCTAAAATTGCTTCCCTTGTCACCATACTTTTGCTGAAACCAAATTGGTCTTCTCCTAACACTTCCTCCACTCTCCTCTCAATTCTTCTGTATAGAATTCTAGTTAAGATTTTTGATGCATGACTAGTTAAACTAATTGTTCTGTAAACTTCACATTTATCTGCCCCTGCTTTCTTTGGTATCATTACTATAATACTTTTTTTGAAGTCTGACGAAAATTCCCCTTTTTCATAAATATTACACACCAGTTTGTATAATCTATCTATGTTTGATTTATATATAAATTTTCTACAACTGTCCACAAATTTCTGCTTGTGTAGCGAAAATGACCGTTATTTTGGTTATCTGACTTGAAAACAGCCCTACCATAACGATTACACTCGCGAAAGCGTAAAATGGTTTTATTTAGTTCCAACCACTCATTTTGCGGCGCTAAAGTATGCTTCAATATTGAACTCTTAATTTTACACCATAAGGATCCTCTAACCAGTTTTTAAAAAGATCAGTGATTGAACTATATATATATATCTACTACAGCGCTATCTAGACGGAAAGTACCTTAGTGTTATTTGAGCATAGGTTTGTTGTTACCAACCCTCACCGGTTTGGTCTAATAGTGAATTCAACTGATTCGGAAATCGAAAGTTACAGTGTTCAAGTCCTAGTAAAGACAGTTACTTTTATACGGATTTGAATACTAGATCGTGGATACCGGGTATTTTTTGGTGGTTGGGTTTCAATTAACAACACATCTTAGGAATGTTCGAACAAAGACTGTACAAGACTATATTTTATTTACATTTATACATATCATCCTCATTCATCCTTTAAAATACCTGAACGGTAATTCCTAGAGGTTAAACAGGAAAAAGAAATAAAGGTTTTTTTATTACCGCAGAGATAATAAAAAAATAAAATTCATATGGAATATTATTAATTAGTTATTAATAAAATTTATAAAAAAATAAATAAATAAAATTAACAATGGTATATTCAAATTTAAATTTGAGATAAATTGGAATATTTTATTAATGAATAATTAAGTAAAAATGGTATGAAATTTTAACAGAGTTAATTAAAGCAGAACGATAATAAATTTTGTTAAAGGGCAAACGTCTTGTATGTTTTTAACCTAATCGTAATTATGAATAATTTATTACGTATCTTTCTCTTGCGTAGTAATTTTCTGTATTAGTAAGTGTGATCTCCACTAGATTTCGTTAGTTAGATTGATGATGCAACCGTCACCATAGCAACCGTACCTACAAGAACGTTAGTTTAATAATAACAGTAATAATAGCAAATTTAAACTGGGATAGTACAAATACATTAAACTTTATTACCGTCATTGTATATACTATTACGCTTTATTAACTAATTTGAATATTTTGAAGAGAAAAAAAATCAATTAAAAAAAATGAGATTTCAAATGAATTTAAAACATTATATTATTTTTCACTATTAATTGTAATCATTAGTAATCTTATTTTTCACTTTTTCGTAACTGAATATTCATAATTAAATTTTTATTACATAAATATTTAATTTAAGTAATATTTTATAAAGGAAAGAATACTAAACGAGTTATTTTTTTTCTGGGCGAAAAACGCTTCGGAATTATCATCGCCAGAACACGATTTATGTGTTTAAAAACTAAATTTAAAAAATGCATCATTAAATTTTTTAATTTTTTTAATTTTAAAAAACACCTGGATTACAAAACATGAAATATAAATACAAAAGCAATAGAATAAAAAAATTAAAGCAAAATGAAAAATCAAAGTAAAAATTTAAAAACAAATTAAGTATTAAAAATAAAGAAAAACAAAAAACGTAAAACTAAATATTAAGACACAAAATCATACAACTACTACAAAAGAAATCAAAAAACCGTATTAAAAAGTATGTAGATTATTACCACGATCTAGGTTATACTAGATCGTGGATACCGGTGTTCTTTGATGGTTGGGGTTTCAATTAACCACACATCTCAGGAATGGTCGAACTGAGAATGTACAAGACTACACTTCATTTACAATCATACATATCATCCTCATTCATCCTCTGAAGAATTATCTAAACGGTAAATACCGGAGGCTAAACAGGAAAAAGAAAGAAAGATTATTAGCACCCCGGAGAAATAAAAAATACCTGTTCTAAAACAACTTTATTATTGCCTAAGATTTGACGAAAATCCCTTGACAATTTACGACGTAACACCGCATAACGTATGCATTCCACAAAAAGTGGCGCACAGTCAAGCGGTTACATCGCATGGATACTGCTGAGTTTACTGCAGACATCAGACACCCGTAAGTAGCTCTCGCATATCCTATCCGGAATCGCAGAAGACCACTTCCTCACGACAAATTTTCGTATATGAGGAGTCCCATGATAAGACAGAACCTTTAACATGGCTGAATCTGTTATCCAATCATCTTGCTTTTTTGCGCGCGAAGAGTGAGTTTCATTCACACAGTTAATAAAGTCGCATTCAGTAACACTGGAAATAAAGGATAGTTGACTACATCCGTCTTTAGAAGAAGAAATCTGGACGTCCATTATCCGGAATCCCAACGTGTCCAGCAGAAATTTATGTGTTGAGATAGTTCAACGCGGTAATTGCATTGCAACCCGCCTAGTTGGTCTAGTGGTGAACGGGTCTTTTCAAATCAGCTGATTTGGAAGTCAAGAATTCCAGGGTTCAAGTCCTAATAAAGCCAGTTATTTTTACACGGATTTGAATACTAGATCGTGGATACCGGTATTCTTTGTTGGTTGGGTTTCAATTAACCACACATCTTAGGAATGGTTCAACTGAGATTGTACCAGACTACACTTCATTTACACTCATACATATCATCCTCTGAAGTATTATCTGAACGGTAATTACCGGAGGCTAAACAGGACAAAGAAAAAAGTAGTTATTCTTTGTAATATAATTCCTAATAAGCATGAATACCATGTTTATCAGTATTATTCCCACAACCACGAGGATAACGTAAGGTGCGTGGGTCTATGGGGAGGAGCTCTCTGGAAAGATGGGAATGGTGACTGAAGCGAGCTCTTCAGTTATGGAGTAGTTTCCTTGCCCCTAGAAGGCCCAGAGGAGCTCCTGAGGTGGCTCCGTGATTCACTTGAAGTGACCTAAGCCCAGAGGGTCAAGGTTCTGGATAGACGGGAGGTTTAGTGATTAATATAATAATTAAATAATATTTAAAATATTACTAATTTATTACAAAACACTAATAAATTTATTCCCATTGAGATAGTGTAGTTATTAATTTTATTCAGAAGAAAATGGAAACTGGTTTTTTTAATTTAGAATAACACACTTCAAGAATTTTACCATAACTTTGTTATTTATGAACGGATTTGAACAAATTTAGCGTTATTTTTTTTGTCATAACATTTTTATTTAACGTAATATTGAAATAAAAAAGCGTTTGCAGTGATATTAACGATTAATACGTTTATATGTCGACATTTTGAAATATACTGACAGATCAGATTCATTATTATTATATAAGTTAACGTCTAAGTTCACTAGCAGCAATATATGAAATTTCAGCTCGATACGATTGACCATTCCAAAAAAATAAATTTTTATGTTAAAAATACAAATTGGTGGATTTCCGGTAAACTATGCGTTTCTAGACATACGAGGCTCGACTGATAAATTTTGCACATAAACGCGTAGTATGGGAATGAAAAGAGATATTGGAATGAAATAAAAAATGAATAAAAGTACAATACATTAGCTACAAAATATAGTATTTATTTTTCTACATAATCCCCATTTACATTTATAAACGTTTCCCAACGTATGATAAGTTTTTGCATTCCGTTACTGAAAAATGCTTTTTCGGATTCAAGTGGCCACAGCTTTCTTCATCTCATTTTTGGTGGTGTAATGATTACCTTTAAGATCCCTATTTAGATGAGATAAGAAGTGGAAGTCTCACGGAGCCAAATCCGGCCAGTGTGGTGGATGCGGAATAGGCTCAAACATCTGCTTGCGGAGAGCCATCAGAGAGATTGCGCGTTACCCATCTTGCACAGATTTCACGGTAACCCAATTGCTCAACAATATGGTCTACTTCGTACTTTTTCATATGTCTAACTGAATAGCGATGCGTTGCTGGGTAAATTGCCGGTAACTTTGAAGCAAATCGTCTACCTTTTTTCTATATTTCTCGTCAATCATAGATACTGGTCGTCCGCTGCGTGGTGCATCCTCAACTGTCGCTTTACCAGCTTCACATTTGCAAAATTTGAACGTCCACCTATTCACAGTACTCCTGTCAACAGTTTAACTACCGTAAAGCAGTTACTTTGTTTAACCGACGTCAGTAGTTTACTTAAGGGAAAAGACTCCTAACGCGCTGCTGTAGGAAGTTAACTGAGAGATATGGCTGGTTACCAGCCAGGAAGACAGATATTTGCTGGCATTAAGTGGCCTAGGCGTGGGAGCGAATTGCCGTTTTTGACGAGATAAATTTAATTACTGATAGTCATATATGTTTTATTAGTTGACGGGGTGCCCCTACCCATTTTAATGATATATGAAAAAAGTGGGCGGTGGAACACCCAAGCGAGTGGTGTGTGGCATCACCCTTTTTTCGCTCACGCTTTTAGGATCTAGTTACGATATTGGTCGTTAAGCTGTTCGAGGTTCAGTTGCCGTGTGTGGCACAGACATTCGGTCTTATGCTTTAGGGCGACCGAATGGAGTGGTGGCGGGAGAAATGCCAAGCAAACCAATAATCATTACCGTAAACGGCTTCTAAATGATGAAAAATATTCGTAGTATTCACTTTTTTTTTTTTTTGCTGTGATAATTCTATCGGGTAATAATTAAATGTTGGCTGCGGTCAACCTAGTTGCTATAACGAGCGGTCCTCAAAAATGGAGCTGTAGTGGGAGATTAGAGGTTATACTCAGCTCCCGACGGACCAAACTTGAGGACCACTGGGACTTGGTTTTATGCTGGCTGTACTCCAATCGCTTAATTTAATTTCGATATTCGTTGCGGGTGACAGAATTTTGTAGATTGATATGCGGTCGTGGCATACTTGATGCATCTACGCACTACAGTGTAGTAGTAGTTTAGGGCTTAAGTTGCAGGCGCGGGGTCTTCTCTCTTCCGCGAGTAGGCTTTTAGCTTAGTTCTTGAGGATAACGTGGTAGCGTTAGGTGTCACCTGTCTTCTTCGAAGGCAGAACTCAATACTATCTCTCGTGGCGGATTACTGATGTAGATGCCCCTCGGGGCATCTGCATCGGTTGCATCTCACAGTGGCCGGGCTGAACACTGTGGAATGTGGTCAGTTTGAGGGCAAGAAGATGTCCTCCGTTAAAGCCATTGCCGGCAAGGAACGGAGGGGGTGGTGTAGCTACCTGACACGCTATGAGACGGAATCTTCTCCCCTCGAGGGGGGGGGGGAATTGAGATGTGAAAATTCTATCGCTGGTTTAACCTTATTGAAAGATTGGCCGTACTCGACTCCATTTTAACTGCTATTGAAAACAAACCGGTAAACGGATTTCAACGCATTATCGCAGATTTATAGAGGGGGATTTTGGCTATCATGTGCTGCCACGCCCAACTCGATAGTGCCTTTTTTCTCCTTGTAGCACGCATGTGTACACAATTTATCAACCGAGCGTCGTATATTGAATTAAATATTTTTCTTTGTTTCAATGCGCGGAACCGTCCTGTGAATTCTTCAAACGGTTTTTATAAACATTCTGTATAAACTCGTATGTTATAGTAACTATGAATATTTTATTTATGTCAATGTAAGTGTGTTTATTTTTTAAGTTTGCAATAATTGTTATTAAATACTTTACAAAGTAATTTATATGATGTAAAAAATGAGAAAAATTACTACTACTACTATATTTTTTTAATTAAAAAATTGCAGATGTATGAAAATAGGTTAAATCTGAATTTAATTGGTTTTCTCTTTGATCGAATTTAATGTCAGATATTGCATGTGTTTATTTATAAAAATAGTCACCAATAAATATTGGAATTAAACTCTGGAAAATATAATTCAGAACGCTATAACAGATTTCAACTCTAATAAAATATCGATTTAAGATTTTATCTTGTTGATAACAAAAACCTGGTGCATGATTGCCGTATTGCGGACATATATGTGCATAAATCAAGACATAAATATTAAGTAAATGTCTGTCAGTAAATAATATTTAAATATAATCATAGGATTGATCTGCAAATTGAATATTTCCTATTATCAATAAGGCCAAACTTAATATTTGATTATATCAAATTGTATACCGTCAAAACCTAAATTCTATATTTTCGTATAGATATAAATTAAAAAAAAAAAAAAAAACACTTAAAATTTACTTTTTTATTTCGGCTTAATATTTATTCAATTAGGACAGTAGTTTAATAAAAATATATTTACATACAATTATAATTTCATAGCATATGAAACATATGAAATCTGACTGGGATTCAAACCCAGTACTTTTTGATGAAAACCAAAAAATTTTTAACTTTACCAAAAATATCAACAGATTTTATAATATAAATGCGAAAGATTGTGGCGGTTCAATCAGTTTGCAACAGCAACACGCTAGAATCAACCGCCCGATTTTTTTCTAATTTTCAGGATACATTAGTGTTACCTTAGGGAAAAGCCATATATCGAGACCCCTTGGGGGGTGAAATTGTGAAGTTTTCCTCTTGGACGATGATCTAATTTGATTTTTTATTTTGTTTTTCGGTAAAACATATTAGGCGATGCGCTTTTAAACATATTCGATTTTCAGATTTCTACCTTGATTCCTTCCCGAGATATAACGTATTCTAGGGAATCAAAACAGATATGTTCGTCTACAGCAGAAGCGTATCAGTGCTTCTATGTTAAGAACGAGGAACATTGGAACGAGGAACGAGGACATTGGAGGAAACAGAGTTTTTCACGTTTCAATTGTTATTATCCATTATTATCATTATTTATATATAGATTTTTTCCATTATTTTCATAAATATAATAGATTATCAAAGTCCCGGGAAAATATCGTGAGCTACTCTTTATCTCTCTCTCCTTTTATATATATATATATATATATATCTGTGTGTATGTGCGCGCGCGCGTGTGTATATGTATGTGCATGCGTGTGTGTAACATACGAGGTCTGTAAATAAAGTAACGAGACTGGTTCAGAAAACCTTTTTTAAAGTCTAAATTATACGTGGGCTCTATCACTTCCGAAATAGTTCCCTTGGGATGCCACGCAACGCTTCAAACGGTTTTTCCACTCATCATAGCACTGTTGGAAGTCAGAAATCGGAATATCCTTCAGATTGTCGGGTATTTTTTGTTAATGTTTTCTACTATTCCAAAATGGTGTCCTTTCAGGTATTTTTTTTTAAAGTCAGGAACAGAAAAATGCGCAGGGACTCAAGTCAGATGAATAAGGTGGTTAAAGAACTACAGAAATGTTTTTCTTTGTCAAAAAATCATTAATTGAGAGTGCAGTGTGACAAGGTGCGTTGTCATGATGCAGCATCCAGTCTTTTGGAGCCAAATACATAGAGCGCTATTAGCAAAAAAAGTTAGTCCATAGTTGAGGAGGCAAGTAATGAGATACCTCTCTGATAGAACATGCAAGGTGGCAACGCAAGAAGGAGAAATGGAGATAGATATACATGGTGGAGTGCCCCAGGGCTCAGTTTTAGGTCCATTATTATGGGTTTTAACGTTTGTGTGGATCTTAATAGTGGATCTTAAATCTAGACTATCCTGCTGGGGTTGAAGTTATGGCCTATGCCGACGATTTGGTGGTCTTGGCGAGTGACAGGCATGAATTGGAGGCACAAGAAAAGGCCAATTTGGCATTGCAGATAATAAATGGTTGGCTATGTGAAAAGAATCTAACGCTAAATACTGGTAAACGTAATTTTATTACATTTACTAGCAGAAGGATCATCGAACGGCTAAATATCAAGGTCAATGAACAATTAATAGCAGAAACAGATAGATTAAAGTACTTGGGGGTCACCTTTCAGAGAAATGGTGCATTTACGGAACACATACACGAGGTTTGCAATAGGGCTGATAAGATGACTAAATCTCTTAATATTATTATGACTTCTCAAAGAGCACCTAAAGCGTCTAAAAGGAGGGTTGTTGCGTCCTCGGTTATGTCGTCGATATTATATGCTGTCCCGGTATGGTGGCCTTCAGTACGGATAAAGAAGAACTTGGCACGCTTAGTTAGGACCCATAGGAGACTGTTGCTTGGCGTGGTTTCCGCGTACAGGACAGTCTCCTATGAGGCGTTATGCGTTTTATCAGGAGTGCCTCCGATCGACCTTATGGCTCATTTCAGAGTCGAAAGAGATCAAGGTGTTGAAGTACATGAAGCGAGGCATAGGCTAATAGAGAGATGGCAGGAGAGATGGAGCACAGCAGGCCCTGGAGATAGGACCAGAAGGCTAATCCCCAATCTAAGGAACTGGATATATAGAAAACACGGTGAAATAAACTTTTACACGTCACAGTATTTTACAGGACACCGTAGTTTTAATTACTATCTGCATAGAGCCGGTAGAAGGGAAACTGCAGCCTGTATGTAACTGTGACTGTGATGATGATGTCGAACATACTTTCACTGTATGTCATAAATGGAGGGAAGAGACAGACGGTATTGACCTGTCATCTGATGGAACTGGGAGACTAATCAATAACATGTTAAACAGTGAAGAAACTTGGAAAAAAGTTGAGTCGGTCATCAAAAGAATACTTACGCAGAAAAACAACGATGAGAGGAGACTAGGTTTTTAAACTTTAGCATAGGGCAGGGTGGACAGCCTCAGTGGTGAGGGCTGACATGCCGAGGTGTGTCGGTTCCGATGATCCACTGGGGACTCCTAAGGGTTTTTTCGTTGGGTTAATATCAAGATCTGAGAAGTCCCAATCGTCACGTCACGACAATACATGGTATTGACGTGGCGATATACGGATGGGGCAAAAGAACTCAAAAGAACTGACCGGTGGGCCGACCTGCCATGCCGGACTTATAGCCGTTAGGTGGGAAGGCCCATTAGAGTAGAACAGGCACTACCCTGGGTGGCGCAATACCAACCAGTCGGACCGGCCCAGGGGAGTAGAGTTCAAAAAAAAAGCATCTAGTCTTTGATGGCTGGTGTCACACAGGCAACTCCCTTCCACAGTCTTTCAAGAATTTCTCGGTATACATGTTGATTTACAGTATGTCATGTAAGCAAAATCTCCTTATGGACAATGCCAATATTGTGGAAGAAAAAAATTAGCATGGTTTTGATTTTTGATTTGCTCACTTTTGCCTTTTTTGGGAAGTGGTGAGTTTGAAGCGTGCACTTCTTGCTATGGCGGTTTGTTTCTGGGTCGTACTCAAATATACAAGATTCATCACTAGTAATAACATTTTTTTAGAAAATCAGGATTTATTACAATTCGCCCTAGAAGATTGCGGCACTCTTTCACCCTGTTGTTTTTCTGGTCTACTGTAAGGTTTTTTTGAGACAAATTTTGCACAAACTTGTTTTATATCCAATTCGTTTGTCAAAATTTGATGGACTGTGGTACGGTTCAAAATCATTTTTTTGCAATCATTCTCACAAATAATCGCCTGTCGAACCGTAGCAAGGCGATTCGCTTAATATTCCTTTAACATTATCTTCAGGTTTTGATGTTAACGGTCTTTCAGAGAGTGGATCGTCCGTAACTGACTTCAGGCCATCTGAAAATGCTTTAAACAAACTAAAAACTTTGGCTCGTGACAGAGCGTCATTTCTATACGCCGTTTTCAATTTTAAAAAAGTTTCAGTAGCATTCTCACCGAATTTAACAGAAAACTTGATTACACAACGTTACTCATAATTAGTATCAATCATTTTGGTAACGCGCAACAAAAAATCGTTTCACAAAACGTCTCACGTAGCAACAATAGACTAAAAATATTAATACCTAATATAAATCAGCTGTTCATATAACCATATGTTTACTAGTAACTTTACAGCTTTGCCACTGTGGCTCCCAAAAAAAAAACTAGTCTCATTACTTTACTTACAGACCTCGTATATATGTACGTATATACGTTTATATATGTATATGTATATATATATATACACCGGGAGTTATTAATAGAGCACTTGTTCAAAATTTAAGGAGTGCCCAGCGCAAAGCTTTAATTGTATGTACTGTTGTTTTTAAAATAATTTCCTTCGAGGCTACCATCGTATTGGGGGAAGGCTCTTCCAATCGATTTATTGGTGAAAGTTCGGGCAACCATGTGGAAGTTGCGAAGTGGCAGGCAGGCCGAGGTATTTGGGATGCGGTTTCGGGTCTGGCCTGTACCGGAACGGAACGTGATCTCCATGCACCGGTTCTAAATTTCGAACAGTTGCCCATCTTTCGCCTGCATAAGAGGCTTTACAGCCTCGCGATGGATGCATGGCAGCAAGAATGGCATGCCATAACTAAAGATAGGTCATTGTATAGATTTATATAGGATCTGGAGATATGGTATTGTTTTTAAGGGAAAACGGGTGCTCAGGTGCTCTCCAACTACGCGAACTTGAACCAATATTTGTTCGTTTCTGCCTAGCAGCTGATGAACTGTGCGTCTGCGGGGAGGTCCATTCGAACGAACGTATGACGTTCAACTGCCCAGCTCTTGGGTGGGAGTTAGAACCCGGGCCACCCTGGAACTTATAGGTCAAGAGCAAATTGGCCACTCTCATAAGCGGCAAGTCAATGTGGCGAGAACCTCATTGTCGGACCGTATGGGTGTTCCTTGATGCTGTCGCGTTGTTCATTCGGCATCAGTAGTTTTTCGGGGAAAAATAACTCGTACCGTGCTGCTGTGGGAAGCTACCGAGAGTGATGGCTTTAATATGGTGGACAAGGACTTGCTGGCATTCTGCGACCTAGGCATAGCAGCGAATTGCTGTTTTGACGATGTAAATTAATTTATTGATTGTCATATATATTTTATTAATTGACGGGGTGCGCCTCCCAGTTATATATGACAAGTGAGCGGTGAGACACAAAGCGAGTAGTGTGTGGCACCACTCTTAGTTCGCTCACGCAATTAGGTTAGCTCCAGGAGCCAGTTAGGACTGGTCGCTTAACTCATTCTAGTCTCAGTAGCCATTTGTGTTACAGACATTCTGTATAATGCTTTAGCGCGACCGAATGGGACGGTAGCTGGAAAAATGCCATGCAAACCAAAATACTCCGGGAGTTAAGAAAGTATAGCAGTCTTTTAATAACATTTCAAAAGTTAAACACACAAAAATTAAATTTATTAAATACTTTTGCCTCAATCGCTATGAGACTTAGAACTCGGTATTCTGAATATAAAATATACTGTATATCATATACTGGAAATTCGTTGTACTAGTTACAGGCAATGCCCATTCTATTTTCCGTGATATGCTTAATTACCGCAAAATATGTCTAGGTGGGTACCGAGACAGTCGAATTTACTAGGACTTGAACGCTGGAACTCTCGACTTTCAAATCAGCTGATTTTGGAAGACGCGTTAACCACTAGACCAACCCGGCGAGTTGTCTAAATATACCTGGAGATTATGTTAAAAAGTAGCATTAGTTTCATTCTTACTTGTCCGGCAATTATTGGGATAGTAGATAAACTTAAGGGGAAATTGGTGATCTTTTCAAAATAAGGTAACGGAGTTTTTTTTGCAAAGTTTTAAGTTTTAGAGTCAAGCTAGGTCATCTAGACCAAAATAACATATGCATAAATGTATGTACGTACATATGTACATATATGTATTGCACTGCTTTTGACCTTATATTTCGGGATTGATTGTACCGATTTTCTTAAAATTTTGCTCAGATATTTCTATATATTTGGTATATTAATTTTATCCGAAATTTATTAAGGTGGTGATTTAATTTTTGTTCACAGGAATTATAAAGGAAAAATTATTAAACAAAATTTGTTACCTACAATGCATATAAAAATAGTCCAAAAAAAATTATTTTTCAAAAAATAAACTCCCGTTTAAATTTTTGTTACTTTGCTTTATCGCCCTTCGGTTTAAATCATTTTCAAAAGTTTTTTTTAAAGTTTATACTTTGTTCATCATTTGTCCATCTTTGTTATTTCTACTACATGTCATTACTTTTAATTCTTCCCTAAAATGCTTCCCTATCTAGTGCTAGTCGTTTCATTTCAGTATACCCTCTACATCCTACATCCCCAACAATTTGTTTTACATACTCCAAACGTGGCCTGCCTACACAATTTTTCCCTTCTACCTGTCCTTCCAATATTAAAGCGACTATTCCAGGATGCCTTAATATGTGGCCTATAAGTCTGTCTCTTCTTTTAACTATATTTTTCCAAATGCTTCTTTCTTCATCTATTTGCCGCAATACCTCTTCATTTGTCACTTTATCCACCCATTTGATTTTTAACATTCTCCTATAGCACCACATTTCAAAAGCTTCTAATCTTTTCTTCTCAGATACTCCGATTGTCCAAGTTTCACTTCCATATAAAGCGACACTCCAAACATACACTTTCAAAAATCTTATCCTGACATTTAAATTAATTTTTGATGTAAACAAATTATATTTCTTACTGAAGGCTCGTTTAGCTTGTGCTATTCGGCATTTTATATCGCTCCTGCTTCGTCCATCTTTAGTAATTTTACTTCCCAAATAACAAAATTCTTCTACCTCCATAATCTTTTCTCCTCCTATTTTCACATTCAGCGGTCCATCTTTGTTATTTCTACTACATTTCATTACTTTTGTTTTGTTCTTGTTTATTTTCATGCGATAGTTCTTGCGTAGGACTTCATCTATGCCGTTCATTGTTTCTTCTAAATCCTTTTTATTCTCGGCTAGAATTACTATATCATCAGCAAATCGTAGCATCTTTATCTTTTCACCTTGCACTGTTACACCGAATCCAAATTGTTCTTTAACATCATTAACTGCTAGATCCATGTAAAGATTAAAAAGTAACGGAGATAGGGAACATCCTTGTCGGACTCCCTTTCTTATTACGGCTTCTTTCTTATGTTCTTCAATTGTTATTGTTGCTGTTTGGTTCCTGTACATGTTAGCAATGGTTCTTCTATCTCTGTATTTGAACCCTAATTTTTTTAAAATGCTGAACATTTTATTCCAATCTACGTTATCGAAAGCCTTTTCTAGGTCTATAAACGCCAAGTATGTTGGTTTGTTTTTCTTTAATCTTCCTTCTACTATTAATCTGAGGCCTAAAATTGCTTCCCTTGTCCCTATACTTTTCCTAAAACCAAATTGGTCTTCTCCTAACACTTCTTCCACTCTCCTCTCAATTCTTCTGTATAAAATTCTAGTTAAGATTTTTGATGCATGACTAGTTAAACTAATTGTTCTATATTCTTCACATTTATCTGCCCCTGCTTTCTTTGGTATCATAACTATAACACTTTTTTTGAAGTCTGACGGAAATTCCCCTTTTTCATAAATATTACACACCAGTTTGTATAATCTATCAATCGCTTCCTCACCTGCACTGCGCAGTAATTCTACAGGTATTCCGTCTATTCCAGGAGCCTTTCTGCCATTTAAATCTTTTAATGCTCTCTTAAATTCAGATCTCAGTATTGTTTCTCCCATTTCATCCTCGCAACTTCCTCTTCTTCCTCTATAAACCCATTTTCTAATTCATTTCCTCCGTATAACTCTTCAATATATTCCACCCATCTATCGACTTTACCTTTCGTATTATATATTGGTGTACCATCTTTGTTTAACACATTATCATATATAATATTATAAAGAAATATCGATTTATTTTTGGACGTGAAACGTCTTTAAATTCATACCGAAACATACTAGTACCAGAACAGAAAATTTTGGCGTAAAATTCTACATCGTCCTGCCTTAATAACTCCGTAACTATTAGTCTCAGAGACGTAAATGGTGAGCTCGGCGATACGACTTTGATTTTGCATCACTGATGAGGTGGTTGCCGGGGAGGGGGCACAGCCCAAAACGGCCAAAACTGGCGCTCTCGCTCATTTCTATTCAGTGTAGTTAACGACTTAAATGTGATAGTGCGGTGATTAATGTATTTCTGTTTAGATTTTATCAAGATAGATCGATTTAAGTAATAATAAATGTGTTTTGGACAATATTTATGTGTAAAAAATAAAGTAAACATATAAAAAAATCAATATGTAAACCCGCACAAAAGCCAGCCGGAAATATAAATTACGCATATCGTTGGAAAGGGAAAGTTATGGCCCACACACAGGTACCACAATCCGGTACCGGGCGAGCGAACTGTTTCGGGAGCGTCGCAAAGCTGGCACGGCGCACTCAGTGAATGACGCCGACGGCGCCTCTACCGCTCCTTATTATGCCTTATGTCTTTTACGTCTCATATTACAGATTGATTTTGAACGAAATTGTAGTCGAAAATTAGTCGAAATAAATATCATGTACCATTTAGTGTTTTATGTTAAAATAAATTTAATACGCAACGTCTCGATTTTGTTTCAATCCAGTACACTAAAAGTGATTCGTTGATATACAGACCGACCAGTTTATCTGTAGAGTTGGCCAAATGAAGGAATTAAAATTTTTAATTGGAAACTTTTAGTTATGTTCATAAAAAAAATATAAAAAAATACGATGGTGTCTCTCTCATTTAACTCTACAGGTAATTTTATCGGTATGTAGCTTGGAGGAACTTCAAGGTCTATAACGTTTCATGTTAATTAAACCAACGGTCCTGCGCCCCGACACAATCCCATCCGATTTTTTAAATTCCTGTCCTAAAATATAGAAACGTTTTTTGAATTTTTTTCCTTATTTTAGCCTTTATTGAAGAAAGTGTTAGATTTAGAAAAAAAATTTACCTAAGAAAATTTATTAAGCTTAAGCTATATATGAATATTAAAAAAAAAATCTTGCTTTAAATTTATCCCTAATATCTGAAAATTATATATTCTGTTTTTTTGGTTTTTTAGCTTAGATAAGTGGTTCTTTGGCTCTAACTTTAATTATTATTATTATTAGCCTTGAAGGTAATTTCTATACTTTGCCTGCATCTTATTAATAAAACTGATATAATCATATTTCTCTTTAATTATTAAATAACCCTCGTATGAAAATAATCTCTTTCTTTAAAGTTTAATATTTTAGTTATTTTTATTTTAAAAAAAAATTAAATAATGTTAATTATTTTTACCTGTGATTAAAAAAATCTATTTTTGTAATTAAAAATGTCAAGTTTTACTTTTAATTATTAAATACATTTTTACGCTCATATAAAAGAGATGTCACAAATATCTGACCACAGGTTTTAAAAATACAGCAACAAATTTTAAATTACTACTAATATTTTAATTTGTTATATATTTAAATACGTGCGTGTGCGTTTCAGTATATTCGAACTTCACATGCAATACGGCACACGATGAAATAACAAACAAGTAGTCAACAACTAACTATAAACTATAACTAGGGGGTTAGAGACAGGTTGAAAGCATTGGAGGAGGGGTTGAAGAAGAGAATGATTATCGAGTGCAGACGACGTTTTATAACGTAGAAAACGTGTACGTGATTACAAAATCACCTCCTCACCTTTTCTCTTATTATATTCCTTCTCTCCTCTCTCTCTCTCTCTCTACTAAATATATCACACATACACTACTTCTCACAATACGTTACTAAAACAACTTGTTACAACTATAATAATGAGAGAGGGATATTCTCGTCCTGTTATCGAACTCAAATTTAAACTAAATACAAAACTTTCTCTCTCTAATACGGATTGTTTATCTCTCTTACCCTTGTCTTTCTCTTTCTAAATATATATATATATATATATATATATATATACACATAGCTTTCTGATATATATATATACACACACATATAAATACACACATAACACCAAGACATCTGAAGTGATGGATTTGTAGAAAAAATTTTTTGACGTATATTTACGACCGTGTATATAAATACGTTGGATAGAGAAATATAACATGTTTGAGTATGTATACGTTGTGTACACACACGTGCGTGTTTGTATATATGTACTCATATTACACTTTATGCCTTCATACACTAAATTTTCTTATCACATCCATTTGTTACACATACTAAAAGAAAAACATTTTCACTTCTTATTATCTTACCTTGCTCAGTGTTTTCAATAAAATTTAATGTATTATTTTTATTATTATGTTCTTTTTTTGTTTTTTTTTTTATTACGCTGGCTGCTAATGTTACTACGATACAAGAAAAAAATGGATGTACACTAGAAAAAAAAAACACAGACAACATTAACCACCAACGCATTAATTACTGTACTAGACAAAGAAAATTAAATATTAAACATCTTCAGTTGTTTAATATTCTCAATCAGTTTTCTCTTTTGACAGGCCGGAGAAAAACCTAGGGGAATATTATACCAACTTCTTCTCTTGGGATATTTATGAAATTTAATGGTATATTTAATACTAATATTAATATTCTATTACAGAATATTGCATATTAAATATTAAAAATGCTGGTAAAATATTCTACGACGTTCCAGACTACCCCGGTCAAGTCATAAAATAACTTGTATAGTTTTTGAAAGATTATTTATGTATTTTATATTTGTTATAAGTGTAGATTTTTAATTTTATATTTAAAATTTTAATGTGTTATTAACAAAATTAAAAATTTGGTTATGAAAATGGTTTTAAAATTTTAGGTAGTCTACTATTTAAAAAAATTCTGATATGGACACCACATGACTTCCTTGTAGAAGTATTAAATTACATGTACCCTTTTTTTTTTAATGAAAAGTACATAAAATTTTATTATATTAATAACTTCTGATATTGTTTCTTATTATTTATTTTTTTTATTTTTATAATTGAATTATTTATCGTAAACATTTTTTTACGACCAGGGGTTTAATTATTAATAAATCAATATATTTAAATAAAAAAAAAAAGTTAAAAAAAGGAGATGAAGTTGGATTCGAATCGATGTGCCTTCCCCTTGTAAGATCCAAAAATTTCATTAATTAAAATTTTATTTAGCTATAACTCTGGAACCATTGAAAATAAGTACCACTTATTATATATCATTGAAAAGCTCTAAATAAGTGCTTATTACTGCAATTAACAAACTTTTGAGTAAATTTGAAGTTTTTCTTAACAAGGTGGATATCTTTTTTATCTCCTACTTAGCACCAGTTAAATCTCCTACGCCTTTCCGCGAGCAGAAAAGGATTTTATGGATTTTTTTTTTATGTCACTGTTGAATTAATGAGACATGTGTTTTAATTCTATTGTAATTTTAAAAAAAAATTAGATGTGAATATCACATGACTTCCTTTTACGAATTTTATTTCACCAATAACTTCTGATTTTTTATACTTTTACTCTTTTTACTCTTTAATTTTTATTGTTATTTTTTTTTTGTCTTCAGTCATTTGACTGGTTTGATTCAGCTCTCCAAGATTCCATATCTAGTGCTAGTCGTTTAATTTCAGTATACCCTCTACATCGTACATCCCTAACAATTTGTTTTACATATTCCAAACGTGGCCTACCTACACAATTTTTCCCTTCTACCTGTCCTTCCAATATTAAAGCGACTATTCCAGGATGCCTTAGTATGTGGCCTATAAGTCTGTCTCTTCTTTTAACTATATTTTTCCAAATGCTTCTTTCTTCATCTATTTGCCGCAATACCTCTTCATTTGTCACTTTATCCACCCATCTGATTTTTAACATTCTCCTATAGCACCGCATTTCAAAAGCTTCTAATCTTTTCTTCTCAGATATTCCGATTATCCAAGTTTCACTTCCATATAAAGCGACACTTCAAACATACACTTTCAAAAATCTTAGCACATTATTAGGTTTTAATTTATGTACCCCAAAATTTTCCTTAACTTTCCTGTATGCTCCGTCTATTTTACCAATGTTCATTTCTCTTTCCACTTCTGAACACTTTTCTTTAATCCACTCTTCTTTCGCCAGTTTTCACCTCCTGTTTATAGCATTTCTTAATTGCCGATAGTTCCTTTTACTTTCTTCATCACTAGCATTCTTATATTTTCTACGTTCATCCATCAGCTGCAATATATCGTCTGAAATCCACGGTTTTCTACCAGTTCTCTTTATTCCGCCTAAGTTTGCTTCTGCTGATTTAAGAATTTCCTTTTTAACATTCTCCCATTCTTCTTCTACATTTTCTACCTTATCTTTTTTACTCAGACCTCTTGCGATGTCCTCCTCAAAAATCTTCTTTACCTCCTCTTCCTCAAGCTTCTCTAAATTCCACCGATTCATCTGACACCTTTTCTTCAGGTTTTTAAACCCCAATCTACATTTCATTATCACTAAATTATGGTCGCTATCAATGTCTGCTCTAGGGTAAGTTTTGCAGTCAACGAGTTGATTTCTAAATCTTTGCTTAACCATGATATAATCTATATGATACTTTGCAGTATCGCCTGGATTTTTCCAAGTGTATATTCTTCTATTATGATTTTTAAATCGGGTGTTGGCAATTACTAAATAATACTTCGTGCAAAACTCTATAAGTCGGTCCCCTCTTTCATTCCTTTTGCCCAGCCCGTATTCACCCACTATATTTCCTTTCTTGCCTTTTCCAATGCTTGCATTCCAATCTCCAACTATTATTAAATTTTCATTTCCTTTTACGTGTTTAATTGCTTCATCAATCTCTTCGTATACACACTCTACCTCATCATCATCATGAGCGCTTGTAGGCATATAGACGTTAACAATCGTTGTCGGTTTAGGTTTTGATTTTATCCTTATTACAATGATTCTATCGCTATGCGTCTTGAAATACTCCACTCTCCTCCCTATCTTCTTGTTCATCATAAAACCTACTCATTC
Source organism: Lycorma delicatula (assembly GCF_047948215.1). Taxonomy (NCBI): domain Eukaryota; kingdom Metazoa; phylum Arthropoda; class Insecta; order Hemiptera; family Fulgoridae; genus Lycorma; species Lycorma delicatula. Next base: position 24,998,003 of record NC_134467.1, read on the forward strand.
CTGCCCATTATTTGACGTTATTGTTATTATATGATTATTATTTATTGTAAAAATTATTTTACATCACAGGTTAATAATTATTAATAAATCATTATATTTAAATTAAAAAAGAAAGGAATGAAACTAAGTCGAATTCAAACATATGTGCCTTCTCGTTGTAAGACTAAAATATTTCATTAATTAAATTTTTTTGGCTATAACTCTTGAACCAATGAAAATAAGTACCACTTATTATATATCGTTGAAAAGCTCTTAATGACGTCATATTACTACAGTTAAGAGAAAGTCCAAAATCCAAATTTTTTGGATTATGAGATTTTTTGAACACTTTTCGTTCAGTCAACTAGATGTTACAACAGTCCTAAATCCAAAATTTCAACATTCTACGGTTAATAGTTTTTAAGTTATGCGAGATACATACATACGTAAGTACAGACTACACACCGAAACTTGTCAAAATGGCTATTTCCGTTGAAATCTGAAAAACGAAATATTTTCGCGATCACAATAATTCCTTTATTTAGTACAAGTAAAAATATAAATTAAAATTTTTAAAAATCCATGATAAAAATAATGTTTAAAAAATGTGAAATAATTAAACCATTATATTTTTACCTTATAATCATCTGTAACATTGAGATATTGTTTTTAGGAAATAATATTTAAAAAATTTTGATTAACTCTCGTGCGTGACCCTTATAATGAATAGATTAGCTTAGTATAGGCATAGTCACACACGACGGTATATCAAAATCTAAATTTTATTGTCTTAAAAACAATATGTTTGGAGTGTCGCTTTATATGAAAGTGAAACTTGGACAATCGGAGTATCTGAGAAGAAAAGATTAGAAGCTTTAGAAATGCGGTGCTATAGGAGAATGTTAAAAATCAGATGGGTGGATAAAGTGACAAATGAAGAGGTATTGCGGCAAATAGATGTAGAAAGAAGCATTTGGAAAAATATAGCTAAAAGATTTATAGGTCACATATTAAGGCATCCTGAAATAGTCGCTTTAATATTGGAAGGACAGGTAGAAGGAAAAAATTGTGTAGGCAGGCCACGTTTGGAATATGTAAAACAAATTGTTACGGATGTAGGATGTAGAGGGTATACTGAAATGAAACGACTAGCACTAGATAGGGAATCTTGGAGAGCTGCATCAAACCAGTCAAATGACTGAAGACAAAAAAAAACAAAAAAAAAACAATACCACAATGTCACAAAGGATTATAAGGTAAAAATACAGTTATTTAATTATTTCACGTTTTTTAAAGGTTTTTTTCATTGTGGATTTATAAAGATTTTTTATATTTTATTTTTTATTTATTACTTTTCAAAGATTAGTACGTCTATGCCCAAAAGCGGAACGTTTATAGGCTGATGATGATGGTGAAAGTTTAGCATACTTGACCAGCGCAAATTACTTAATACATACAATAATATAGCCTTACTGGCGGTAGAAACACTTAGAAACAAATATAGGTCCAGCAGTTTTTGTGAAAAATAATAATAGCCGTAAACCTCTTACCCTAAACCCATATACCGTCTCCGTTCTGTTTTGGGTAAAAAGAAATTGTAGCCAATTCTTGATAGCTCTATATTTGAAGTATTAACTTTTAAAAAACTTCTGAAATATATATAAGCCGAAGAAAGATAGAACAAACAAAAAAAAAAATAATTTTAAGACGGGGTTTTGGTTTTTGAAATTTTATTTTTATTTTTTTTCTCCAAAATACCTTTGACGAATATCATCATATCTTTCTATCCTGTTAATTAATTAAATACAAAAATGTATTTATTTTATTAGTTGATTTTTTGCTGGGCTAAAAACGCTTCAACGTTATCATCGCTCGAACCCGATGTACTTACTTTAAAAAACTAAATTATAAAAATTTACAATTAAAAAAATAAATAAAAACGCACGGAAAAAATATGTAAAATTATGACAGTGTTATATATTGTGCGTCAGGAAAGGTTCATTTACCTCCAATTTAAAAGTACCACTGGACTTACTTGAAGGACTTAGCCATCCGAAATTCAAAGATTTTCTAAAAAAATATAACAGCGTACAATAGCGCCTTTCAAATGACTTCCTTTGGAAATTTTATATCGATTTTATTTTCAATACCATGAGAGGATAACGAATACAGTGGGAAGTCCAGGGGGCGGAATCCCAAGCGGTAGGTGGGAAGGGCGAGGGAAGGGAGTCCTTATCGGTTACTAATAACAACAGTAACAAAAATATTTTATATGGGAAATAAATGTGTTTTAATATCTTAAAAAAAAAAAACAAAAAACTAGGCGATCCAATCACTATAATCGATATGTATTAAACTTCATAATAAATATTGTTTATGGGTTGACGGTATATTTAATAAAAATGTTAATGTAAAGAAAAGGTTAGATGCAATCTCTTTCGCGTCTAAATTGTATCAGTCTATCAACCATGACACAGTGATTACCATTTTTTATTGAAGGCTTAAGAATATGTAAAGATATTGTTTTATTTTTTGTGTTTTATGCATTACTTGTATTGTAAATACATAATAATTATAATATATTTTTTTATATATGGACTCTTTTTTTTCCTTTATAGCCATCCAAACTTCCATGAAGAAACTTACCCTTAAGCAGGGTACAGGGAAGCGGGTTGACCTGTTTACGAGCAGAAGAAGTGTGGTAGAACATACATGAAAAACCTTTATATGTTGTATTTACCTAATGAACTTATGTCAGGTGGAGTACAAATACAGGTATTACAGAATATGTAAATAGATAAAAACTAGCATCTACTATTTAACAATTAATATTCAACATGTAAAACACATGACAGTTATACACGTAATTAAAATAAAAAATAAGACACGTAAATCTAAAACAAAACAGCTACATAAAAATCTAACATAAACAATTTTAAATATAAATCTCTAAACATATACTGTTAAAACAACATCGTTATATTTACGCAGTTCACGAAGGTCTTACTTCATCCTGACCCATGTAGGGGAAGATATCCACCCCGTGACAATGCCGGTCGCCACACCACCGGTGATCATATTTTAGACCCTCTAAACTTGATAACAGTCATCAGTTAGGTCTTTGTCAGGATAACACCGATGAAAATTCCTCGGCAGACATTTCCATCAAAGTACAGAGTTATCATAAAAGAATGGTGCGGTTTTGAACATGGTTTAAATTAAAACAGAATTACTTACAGTTTATGTTTTTTATTTTTCAAATTTGTCGTCTCAAACATTTTTTTACATAATTAATAAATTTCAATATGTGCACTTTTAGTCGCTCGACAAATATCCAAACGATACTCAACTTCTCTCCAAACATTAGTTAATATTTCTTCGTTAATGGTTGTCATTGCTTCATTAATCCTGTTTTTTAAGCGGTTTAGGTCGGGAATTTTTTGTGTATAAACAACGCTTTTGATGTGCCCCCACAAGAAAAAGTCGCAAGGTGTCAGGTCTGGACTTCGTGGAGGCGAAAGTATGGGTCCTTGCCGGCCTATCCATCGATCTCCAAATTTTTCGTTTAAATCGTCCTTGAGCAATGCATTTAAGTGCGGGGGAGCACCATCATGCCGGAAATGAAGTCGATGAATGTTTTCGAGTTCATTCGGCTGAGTAAAGCAATAATCGGTTAACATGTCAAGTTACACAACTCCATTAATTGTTTTTTCAGCAAAGAAGAAAGGCCCTATTACATGATTTTTCATCACATCACACCAAATATTAACTTTAGGCGAATCGCGTTGTTTCTCGATAATTGCGTGTGGGTTTTCAGAGCCCCATAATCGTGAATTGTGTCTGTTAACACATCCATTCGCATGGAATGTAGCTTCGTCAGTAAAAATTATATCATCTAAAAATGATTCGTTTTCACTTATTCTGTCCGACATTTCAACAGCGAAATCGTAACGTTTTACACCATCATCGGGTTTCAATTCCTACAGTATCTGGATTTTATAAGCGTGTAATTTCAGTTTTTTACGTAAAACTTTGTGAACTGTTGATTTTGGAATACCTAATTCGAAGCTTCGACGGGAGATGGACTTCCCAGGACTTCTAATTGCCGATCGTCTAATTAGTTCAACCGTTTCGTCCGGTACACTTGGTCTGCCGGTTGTTTCTATTTCTTAACCGATCCAGTTTGTTTGAATCGTTTGAACCAACGTGTTATGCTATTTTTGTGTGGTGGATCTCTTCCGAATTCACGTCGAAACGCACGTTGAACCAAAATTACGGATTTTAATTCGGCCATCAATAAAACACACTTTGCTTTGTCTTTATCCGAGAACATAGTAACTCACTAAACTCACCGCAACAAAAATACAAGAACTGACGTTGTGGTTACGACTGCTGATAAACAAACTTTTGGGTTGGAGGCTTTCAGGGATACCAATAAAACACCTAGTAATTTCCCTACAGTCTCCTATGAATTACTGAAACTACACCATTCTTTTCTGATAACCCTGTATTTACTCAACCTAATATCGCCTATGTATGACCCCTTCCAACCACGATCAGCTATCATAACTTACAACCGTCAACTATCAAATGAACTGATTCGGGAAAGTGGAAACCTCTGCGTTCCTCTTACAACAAAGGTTTTACACAAAAACTCTTCCTATAATTAACTTCAATTATACAATCCACTTTACTTTACTACTAGATTGAATCTTTAAACACCAAAAATACTATCTTCATATCCAGAAGACTTTTTTTAACGCTAAAACGATTTTGTCTTAAAATTCAATTTATTCAAAGTCCTTTTGACTTTCTTAAAAATCAAGAAACAGATTTACAAATTAAATGAATTTCTAATGAAAACATATCCTATTTATTTCTGCTCTGGTTCGCTTTTTGGGAACGAGGTCAATGGGTGTACCCTCTCATACCGCAGCTCCATCACAGAGTTTTCCAAAAACATCCACCTCTGTTGAGGTGGTTATCTCAGTTAAACGGGATTCGATGCCAAAAAGCCTATCTTGGCAAAGTAAACACGCAGGCAGATCCTTAGACACCCGGGTTACTGTTCTATCTATACATCTGTAATTGCGGTAGACCTTCTCACCCATCCTCTTCAGGGCTAAGAAGTTTTGATTAACTTCAAAGATCAAAACCAGAATTGATTTTCGTAAGCTCTCTAGATACTTTGGTACATTCAGCTTCATACTTGGGGTAAACATACATCATCCATGACCTTACACTCCGGACACAAGTTTGGAATAATCAAACCAGAAAGAAACTGTGTAATATGCCCATTGGGGGAAATTCACCCAACTACCTGTGTACTTTTCACATGCTACCTTATTGCATACTATCGAAATATTTAGCTTAAAACTTACTGACACGTAGGAGTCCACCGCCTCAAACACTGATTACCTACTCAGTTCAATGGTAAGCCAGAACGGTAGCCAGACCCCCGCCCCCTCCACCATAGTACACAGCAGTAAACCCTAACGCATTCTGTTCATTCTTAAATGAAGAAACAAAATTCATAAAAGCCTGTAACTTTCCGCTAAAAAAACATTATTATAATTATTATTTATTGTTTTTTCATAAATTGTACAATATTGGATCCCGCTAAAACATTAGTTTATAAGCGTATTCCCGTATTAACATAATTTGAATCCAAGTTGTCACACAGAACAATACCAAAAAAAAAAAAATACTATGGAAAATATACTTATATAATTTTAGATAATACTTCAAATTTAGTTATTGACACATAATATTATTATTGTTAGTTCTTTAGTATTGTCGTTTATTATTATTATTATTATTGATTTATTTTATTTAAGTTATCTTCTTAAACCAAAAAAATTATAATTATATATACAAGTTAAATTGTTAATCTCCTTATATCCTGATTGAACCACGAACACGCGACAATATTATCTTTTTATAACAGTATAATAAGTTTTTATTTTTGAAAGTAAGCAAGCAAGCTGGTTTCTGTCTGTTTTATATACAATGTTATCATAATATGTTACATATATAAACGTTTATTATTAAAACGAAAATGTTAAAATGCTTTTGACCCAATTTTAACAAACATCATCAAAAGGTACATTTAAATATAATTTCCGTTAAATAAAATTAATAGCTTAAGTTTCCCAGAATGATAACAGTATCTCTTAAAATTCATAACCATGAATGGAGAGGTACAAAATATATATATATGTATATTTGGTATAACCAAAACGGTACTTGAGTGGTTAGGTTCACTAGTAGGATGGGTAAATCGGGTTGAATATTATTAAGTCAACCCTTTAACAGAAGCGTTAGTAATGACAACCCATTCTACGTCATACATACATACATATATAATATTAATATTGCTGCAGCGTTACTTTTTGTTAAAAATATTATAAAGCTTATTACATATAACTATATCTGTTCTGTTATTATTAGTTATCTTTTTTATAAAAAATTAATTTTTTCGAATTCGTAAACTATTATTATTATAAATATTTTTTTTAAATATCTGATTGTTCAATAAGGTAGATTTAACTTGGAAAAAATACGTTTTTTTTTTGTATTTTCCATAATGTAATTAACTCCTTTTTTCATTTCATTTTCCTTGTTTTAAAAATTGTTTATCAATTTATTTTTTTGTAAAATTATGTTTAATATAATATAAATTATTATAAATTCATTCTTTTATTTATTTTTTTTAACTATTGATAATATTGAAGTAAATTTTTACTAAAAAAAAAATAAAATCTAATGTGGACATCAGATAACTTTCTTGTACGACTATTAAAATACATTTACAAATTATTTTAAAATGAAAAGTAGATAAAATTTTATTTCATTAAAAATTTCTGATATTTTTTTTTTAATTTTTTAAAATAATATTTCCGATAAATTATTCATCGTAAAGATTTTTTTACAATGGGAAGATAATAATTATTAATAAATCAATACATTTTAATTAAAAAAAGAAAAGGAAATGAAGTCGAATTCGAACCGATGTTCCTTCTCCTTGTAAGATTCAAATATTTCATTAATTAAAATTATATTTGCTTATAACTGTGTTCTGGAACCAATGAAAATAAATACCATTTATGATACATTGTTGAAAATCTCTCAATAAGAACTTATTACTGCAGTTAAGAAAAAATCCAACGTTTTTTTTTTAATTTTGGGCTTTTTGGCCTTGTAAGATTCAAATATTTCATTAATTAAAATTATATTTGCCTATAACTCTGTTCTGGAACCAATGAAAAAATAAATACCATTTATGATTCATCGTTGAAAATCTCTCAATAAGAACTTATTACTGCAGTTAAGAAAAAATCCAACGTTTTTTTTTTAATTTTGGGCTTTTTGGCCTTGTAAGATTCAAATATTTCATTAATTAAAATATATTTGCCTATAACTTTGTTCTGGAACCAATGAAAAAATAAATACCATTTATGATTCATTGTTGAAAATCTCTCAATAAGAACTTATTACTGCAGTTAAGAAAAAATCCAACGTTTTTTTTTTAATTTTGGGCTTTTTGGCCTTGTAAGATTCAAATATTTCATTAATTAAAATTATATTTGCCTATAACTCTGTTCTGGAACCAATGAAACAATAAATACCATTTATGATTCATCGTTGAAAATCTCTCAATAAGAACTTATTACTGCAGTTAAGAAAAAATCCAACGTTTTTTTTTTTAATTTTGGGCTTTTTGGCCTTGTAAGATTCAAATATTTCATTAATTAAAATTATATTTGCTTATAACTCTGTTCTGGAACCAATGAAAAAATAAATACCATTTATGATTCATCGTTGAAAATCTCTGAATAAGAACTTATTACTGCAGTTAAGAAAAAATCCATCGTTTTTTTTTTAATTTTGGGCTTTTAGGCCTTGTAAAATTCAAATATTTCATTAATTAAAATTATATTTGCCTATAACTCTGTTCTGGAACCAATGAAAAAATAAATACCATTTATGATTCATCGTTGAAAATCTCTCAATAAGAACTTATTACTGCAGTTAAGAAAAAATCCAACGTTTTTTTTTAATTTTGGGCTTTTTGGCCTTGTAAGATTCAAATATTTCATTAATTAAAATTATATTTGCCTATAACTCTGTTCTGGAACCAATGAAAAAATAAATACCATTTATGATTCATCATTGAAAATCTCTCAATAAGAACTTATTACTGCAGTTAAGAAAAAATCCAACGTTTTTTTTTTTAATTTTGGGCTTTTTGGCCTTGTAAAATTCAAATATTTCATTAATTAAAATTATATTTGCCTATAACTCTGTTCTGGAACCAATGAAAAAATAAATACCATTTATGATTCATCGTTGAAAATCTCTCAATAAGAACTTATTACTGCAGTTAAGAAAAAATCCAACTTTTTTTTTTTAATTTTGGGCTTTTTGGCCTTGTAAGATTCAAATATTTCATTAATTAAAATTATATTTCCCTATAACTCTGTTCTGGAACCAATGAAAAAATAAATACCATTTATGATTCATCGTTGAAAATCTCTCAATAAGAACTTATTACTGCAGTTAAGAAAAAATCCAACGTTTTTTTTTATTTTGGGCTTTTTAGGCCTTGTAAGATTCAAATATTTCATTAATTAAAATTATATTTGCCTATAACTCTGTTCTGGAACCAATGAAAAAATAAATACCATTTATGATTCATCGTTGAAAATCTCTCAATAAGAACTTATTACTGCAGTTAAGAAAAAATCCAACCTTTTTTTTTTAATTTTGGGCTTTTTGGCCTTGTAAGATTCAAATATTTCATTAATTAAAATTATATTTGCCTATAACTCTGTTCTGGAACCAATGAAAAAATAAATACCATTTATGATTCATCGTTGAAAATCTCTCAATAAGAACTTATTACTGCAGTTAAGAAAAAATCCAACGTTTTTTTTTAATTTTGGGCTTTTTGGCCTTGTAAGATTCAAATATTCCATTAATTAAAATTATATTTGCCTATAACTCTGTTCTGGAACCAATGAAAAAATAAATACCATTTATGATTCATCGTTGAAAATCTCTCAATAAGAACTTATTACTGCAGTTAAGAAAAAATCCAACGTTTTTTTTAATTTTGGGCTTTTTTGGACACTTTTGGTTTACTCGATTGCAATCAAAAGAAAAGATGCACAACTAGATATTACAGCAGTCCTAAATCCAAAATTTAAGCATTCTACGAATAATCATTTTTGAGTTATACATACGTACGTACAGATGTCACACCGAAAGTAGTCAAAATGGATTCATGAAATCGAATTCGAACCGATGTGCCTTCCCCTACAATCCAAATATTTCATTAATTAAAATTTTATTTCGCTATAACTTTGGAACCAATGAAAAAAATACCACTTATGATATATATTTGAAAAGTTCTAAATGATGGCTTATCACTGCAGTTAAAAAAAAGTCCAAAATCTATCTTTTATGATTTTGGACTTTTTTGGACACTTTCGGTCCAGTCATTTGCAATCAAAAGAGGTAATCAAAACTACATGTTACAACAGTCCTAAATACAAAATTTCAATATCCCTGGCTAATCGTTTTTAAGTTATGCGAGATCCATTTATACGTACGTACAGAAATCACGCTGAAACTAGTCAAAATTGATTCACGGATGATCAAAATGGTTATTTCCTTTGAAATCTGATTACCATAATTTTTCACGATTACAATACTTCCTTTACTTCGTACAAGGAAAAAATGTTAGAATTCCTTGATTAGCTATTTATATGAAGGAAAAACTTTCTAAACATTTTTGAAAAATGTTTAGATCAATAAAAGGTATAGCAAAAAAAAAAAAAATTATTAAATTTGAAGTAAGGGAATTGATTTTTTGAAGGAAAATCTTTTTGGTGTATTTATATATGAATATTGGATAACAGATTTATCTTTAAAATTTTTTTTTAGCAAAACACACGCAGCTAAATAGTTTTTACTAAGTTTAATTAGGTTGTGGTTGGGAAGGGATTGGCGAAATATTCATTATATATCTTTATTTCCTTGAATAAAGGAAGTAATGTAATCGCGAATTTGGTTTTCAGACTTCAACGAAAATATCCATTTTGTCCATCCATTTTTATATCAAACACAATAACCTTAATCAAAATACCGGACATTTAATATTTTTCAAAGCAAATCTTAAAACTGCCCTCTACTGCTTTTCCGGTTCTGATCTCATATTAAATAATGAGGACCCCACGTAACTTCCTTGTACGCCAATTTAATCTTAAAAAGAATGGTATATTTCTTTTTAAATGAAAAATACATAAATTTTTTTTTCAATAATTTCTGATGTTTTTCATATTTTTATTTTATGGTTATTGAATTATTTATTGTAATGCTTTTTTTTTACAATCACAGATTAATAATTATTAATAAACCAATATATTTAAATTAAAAAAAAAAAGTTAAAAAAAGGAAATGAAGTTTCCTCTCCGGTTCTTATGCGACCTTCCTCTTGTAAGACCCAAATATTTCATTAATTAAAATTATATTTGGTAATTAATCAAGAACCAATTAAAATAAGTATCATTTATGATACGTGATTGAAAAGCTCTCAATGAGGGCTTATTACTACAATTAAGAAAAATTATAACGTCTAAATTATAATTTTGGCTTTTTTGACTCAGTCGATTTCAATAAAAAGGGTAGGTACACAACTAGATGTTACAACAGTCCTAAATAAAAAATCTCAACATTTTGTGGCTAATCATTTATCCAAGATACATACATACGCACAGACGTCACGCGAAACTAGTAAAAATGGTTTCAGGGATAGTCAATATTGATATTTCCGTTGAAATCGGAAATCCGTTACTTCGTGCAAAGAAGTTATGTTTTTGAGATAGGATGTTTCCTAATTTATTACTTCTTTGTAGAAATAAAGGAGGTATTGTGATCGCGAATAATTTCGGTTTTCAGATTTCAACGGAAATATTCAGTTTAACCATTCCTGATCCATTTTGACAAGTTTCAGCGTTTGTACGTACGTATGTATCTCGCATAACTCAAAAACGATTAGCCAGGGATATTGAAATTTTGGATTTAAAACTGTTGTAACATCTAGTTTCGCACCTCCCCTTTTGATTGCAGTGGACTGAACCGAAAGTGTCCAAAAAAGCTCAAAATCCTAAAAACTGGATTTTTGCAGCTAAGTAGATTTAACTAAGTTTAATTGGGTTATGTTTGGGAAAGAGTTGGTGAAATATTCATTATATATCTTTACTTCCTTGTATAAAGGAAGTATTGTAATCGCGAAATATTTCGGTTTTCAACGGAAATATCCATTTTGTTAATCCTTGAATCCATTTTGACTATTTTCGGTGTGACATCTGTACGTGCGTATGTATAACTCAAAAACGATTAACGGTATTATGTTGTAATTTTGGATTTAGGATTGCTGTAATATCTAGTTGTGCATATTTTCTTTTGATTGCAATCTACCTGACCAAAAGTATCCAAAAAAGACCAAAATTTAAAAACTCTGGATTCTTTCTTAACTGTAATAGTAAGTCTTTATTAAGAGCTTTTCAACGATATATCATAATTGGTATTTATTTTCATTGGTTCCAGTGTTATAGCGAAATAAAATTTTAATTAATGAAATATTTGGATATTACAAGGGGAAGGTATAACGGTTCGAATCCAAATTCGTCTACTTTTCTTGTTTTTTAAATATTTTTTAATTTATATATATTGATTTATTAATAATTATTAACCTCTCGCTGTAAAAGAATTTACAGTGAAAATAAATAATATTGTAAGAATAAATAATAATTCAATATTACCAATTAGAAACAATAATATGAAAATTAAGAATTAAGAAATAAATATGAAATTGCCATTCCAGATACATTGGCAATTTCTACTAGAGAAATACCGCCATGGCTCTTGCCAGCGGTTAATACAAGTTTGGATCTCTATCAAGGAGAAATAAAAAAGAAACCAGCAGTGATCATCCAGCAGGAATTTTTGGCAACCGTCAGTAGTTACGAAGAACATATTAGAATTTATACTGACGGTTCTAAAACCGAACATGGTGTTGGATGCTTGATATATGTAAATGAAGAAGCCCACTTTTGGAGACTGCCAGATGTGGCCAGTGTCTACACGGCAGAACTCACTGCAATTCAGCAAGCTCTTCGCTACACAGAACACTATTGCGAAGAAAGAGTGCTAATATGTTCCGATTCATTAAGTGCACTCGTCGCAATTCGGAACAAGAACATTAAGGATGTCCTAATTGCAAACATCCTGTCCATTTTATACGTACTAAAACAACGAGGACAGCGATGCGTATTTGTATGGACTCCGGGCCATGCTGGTATTACAGGTAATGAAATCGCAGACGAAGCTGCCAGAAAGGCAACAGTCTGCGATGTTTTGGATGCATTTCCTGTAAGAGTAGCAGATGTTAAAAACCGTCTAACAAACATAGTAAAAAACAAGTGGAATGCTGAATGGAGGAGATTAAATACAAAATTAAACACAGTAAAATCTTCTCCTTATAAATGGAAAAGCGACTATAAGTTGACTCGCCGTGAACAAGTAGCGGTGACCAGACTTAGAATCGGTCATACGCGATTAACAAATTTATATTTGTTAACCGGCGAAGTGAGACCAATGTGCGGTGTTTGTAATAAAACACTGACAATCAAGTATCTTATAGAAGAGTGTACCATATATGAGGACCTCAGAAAGAGGTTCCGTTTTAGAAATAATATTACTGCTGATCTGGATAATGGAAATGAAGAAAATATAGTTGCATTTTTACACGCCAGTGGACTTCTTAAAAGTCTATAAAAATGAAAGTTTAAAGCTGTGACAAAAGAAACTCTAAGCGGTAGCTTATATATATATATATATATATATATATATATATATATATATATATAAGAAAAAATGGTATTGATAAGTTTAATTTTAATTTTAAATGTATGCATATATACATAAGGGAGTCTCGAAACGTGGCACGTATAGTGACGGGAGGTAGCCCTCTTGCCTAGGCCATTTTGGCTCACCTGCATTCAAGAGCAGTGAGTCGGGGTGTGTCCGATGATGGCATGGGGGACCCTCAAGGGTGGATTGAGGGCGCGAGGCTGTGGGTGTACGCTGTGCATGCCTATAGCCTATTTATAAGAAGGCTTCAACTGCCACGGCACCCTGGCGCGATTGATATACTGCTCAACGGCGGTTCTGGTCGCCCCGAGGGTGCTTAAACAAACTATAAATGAGACTCGTAGAAGAAAGAAAGAAAGATATGGTAGGATAAGATTTAATTTTAATTTTAATTTAATGGTCTTTTGGGAACCTATCTCAAATTTTAATATTGGGGCCCTTTACACCCCATAAGTGTTTTGTGATTGTCCTTGTCTTTATGTCTTAAATGTTTTGTGTAATTTGTGTTTTTAAATAAAATGTAAGGGCCCTTTACACCCTTACATATGACGATCCAGATGGTGATAGTAGTTTCTTTTAAAGATTGTGACGAGGGCTAATGACCTTAGCAGTCGATGCCCATAAAAATTCAGAAAAAAAAAAATTAAAAAATATCAGAAGTTATTAATGAAGTAAAAATTTTATATATTTTTCATTAAAAAAAAAAAAAAGTATATATCTAATTTAATAGGCGTTCAAGGAAGTCATATCCTCAAGGTACGTGAGGTGGACGCGCCATTTCTTGTAGGGGTATGCGTGGGATGCATACCCGGACTCTGATTAGGGTATAGGGTCGAGAAGGGTAGCCTTTCTGGGGAGAGACGTCGTGGCAACCAGAAACGGTGGTGGTAATGATGTCTCAATGAACCAGGATGGACCCCGACGGATAGGACAGCGATGTTAGTTGCACGCACAGGGTGGGTTCGACCACCCGTTCTATCCTCCGGGAATTAACGTTCTGGTATTACTTCAGAGGATGAGTGACGATATGTATGAGTGTAGTCTTGTACAGTCTCAGTTCGACCATTCTTGAGGTGTATGGTTAATTGAAAACCAACCACCAAAGAACACAGGTATTCCACGATCTAGTATTCAAATCCGTGTAAAAATAACTGGCTTTACTAGGACTTGAACGCTTGAACGCTCCACTTACAAATCAGCTGATTTAGGAAGACGCGTTCACCAATAGACCAACCCGGTTGGTAATCCAATCACCTATAATTTTATAGATGTACTCAGTCTTGGTTTACCTATAGCGTTTTTCCCCTTACACAGTATCTTATCTGCAGCCACGTGTCACTCAGGCCGACCGAAGCATTGTCTTCTAAGCTATTACCGGTTACCCCTGAGTGGTTAAAATAGGTCCGGAAAAAAAAAAAGGAAGTCATGTGGTGTCCACCTTAGATTTTTTTTTTTTTTTTTACTTTTTAAGGATCATGGAGTTAAAAAGGTTGAGAATCGCCTGTTTTTAATTATAAAATTCATTAAATACTTTTTTTAATCAACGATTGGTAAACCTGATAAAAATATAACCCAGATATTATTTTTAAAATATATAAAAATTAATTATGGATTTTTATAATTTTATATTTATATTTTATAAATATTATAAAATTAATAAAAAAGATTTTTTTTTTAATTTTTGGAAATTATTTTCCAATCTGTATATTTGGTAATAACAATATTAAACGAAAAAAGAAACGAAAGAAACGAAATTTCGGTTGTCATCAATAAAAAGGAGAGAAGAGAAAGAAAGAAAACGGATGATAAATATACTTTTATGTATATAGTACATCGTATAAGAGATTGGTTGTCCGATAGATTATAAATTGACGTGAGGTTGAACAGTATCCCTCATTTAAACTGGCTCTTTTCATCTTCAACACCGTCCCTTTTCACAATTCCAATACGTTAAAGTTTTCTTTACTATAGCAATATGCCTAACCTCATTCTAACCTAACCTAACCATCAAGTTTTATTATTATTATTATTATTATTATTATTATTATTATTATTATTATAACGTTGAACTATTTATAAAGGAAATATAAAAGCATATTATAAAAGACATTTTACTGGACCAAAGTGACGTAGTTTCAGTTCATATTTGTAGCCAATACAAAAAGGGATGATGGTTATGTTACTGCTCATTTCGATTGTTCCAAATTTTTCCTTACCCGTTTTCCTTTCATTATTCCTTTTATTATACCTATTTCACTTTATAACAATATATATTTTTTTATTTTAACTGTTTTCTTCATATTTTTTTATTTTTTAATATTATTAATTCAATTTTGTACCGGTTAGGGCTCGCTTCTTTCGCCCTTCCGGTCTAGTTTACACCCCCTATTGTATTCGTTATCATCATGGTTGTGAGAATAGTACTTTTTTTTTTTTTGTCTTCAGTCATTTGACTGGTTTGATGCAGCTCTCCAAGATTCCCTATCTTTTCCGTGCGTTTTTATTTATTTTTTTAATTGTAAATTTTTATAATTTAGTTTTTTAAAGTAAGTACATCGGGTTCGAGCGATGATAATGTTGAAGCGTTTTTAGCCCAGCAAAAAATCAACTAATAAAATAAATACATTTTTGTATTTAATTAATTAACAGGATAGAAAGATATGATGATATTCGTCAAAGGTATTTTGGAGAAAAAAAATAAAAATAAAATTTCAAAAACCAAAACCCCGTCCTAAATTATTATTTTTTTGTTTGTTCTATCTTTCTTCGGCTTATATATATTTCAGAAGTTTTTTAAAAGATAATACTTCAAATATAGAGCTATCAAGAATTGGCTACAATTTCTTTTTACCCAAAACAGAACGGAGACGGTATATGGGTTTAGGGTAAGAGGTTTACGGCTATTATTATTTTTCACAAAAACTGCTGGACCTATATTTGTTTCTAAGTGTTTCTACCGCCAGTAAGGCTATATTATTGTATGTATTAAGTAATTTGCGCTGGTCAAGTATGCTGAACTTTCATCATCATCATCAGCCTATAAACGTTCTGCTTTTGGGCATAGACGTACTAATCTATGAAAAGTAATAAATAAAAAATAAAATAAAAAATCTTTATAAATCCACAATGAAAAAAAACCTTAAAAAACCTGAAATAATTAAATAACTGTATTTTTACCTTATAATCCTTTGTGGTATTGTTTTTTTTTTGTCTTCAGTCATTTGACTGGTTTGATGCAGCTCTCCAAGATTCCCTATCTAGTGCTAGTCGTTTCATTTCAGTATACCCTCTACATCCTACATCCCTAACAATTTGTTTTACATATTCCAAACGTGGCCTGCCTACACAACGTTTCCTTCTACCTGTCCTTCCAATATCAAAGCGACTATTCCAGGATGCCTTAGTATGAATAAATAATAAATAATGCCTTAGTATGAAGAATAGTACTAATAAATAATAATTAAAGACTGAAAAGCTCTCTTTCCTCCAACGTTTCCCCGGTCCTTGATGTAAATGTTACTACTGTAAACGAACATATCCTTTTTTGCGTTCCCATTTACTTCCTTCTTTTTCTTTTGTTGTCAATCCTAGGATTTGTTTTCAGGTGATTTCCATACATGAAGATCCCCCAAAAGTACCTTCAATTCCATATAAGTTCCACAGTACATATCACCTCTTATTAGCTTCCGGTAACTACCGTTCCAGATAATACTTCAGACGATGATATATATGAATGTAAATGAAGTGTAGTCTTATACATTCTCTGTTCGAACATTCCTGAAATGTGTGGTTATTGAAACCCAATCACCAAAGAACACCGGTATTCCACGATCTAGTATTCAAATTCGTGTAAAAATAACTGGCTTTACTAGGACTTGAACGCTCGACTTCCAAATCAGCTGATTTGGGAAGACGCGTTCACCACTAGACCAACCCGCTGGGTAATCCATATCACCTATAATTTTATAGATGGACTTCATTGTCTTGGTCTACCTATACCGTTTTTCCCCTTACACAGTACCTTATATTATTGTTTAATTACCTCATCATGACTTAACAAATGGTTAACCTATTTGTTCTCATTTTTGATTTGAAGTATTTTTAGAGATAAGGATTCTCCACATCGACCCTCCTTAGCACCTTATCATTTCACATTCAATCGGATTCTTATCAATCTGCTATACCACCACATTTCAAAAGCTTCGATTATCCTTTCCCTCTTTAACCCCCATTTTTTTTTAACCTCCAGATCCACCGTTAAGCATTCTTCAGAGGATGAGATGAATGATTTGTAGCGTGTGTGAAAATGCCATGCCTGACCGGGATTCGAACCCGGGATCTCCAACCTTCAACTCCTATTGTTCTCGTCTCACTCCCATACAAAAGTCTTTAGCAATATTCTTCTAAGGTCTTTATTAAGTTTATTAGATGAAAAAAGGTGCTTCCTTTTATTAAATGCATTCTTGGCTAGGTTAAACCTTCCTGAGATAATTGTGTTTATATGTATATATCTTTATATATATATATATATATTTCTTGTGTGCTTGTGTATGTCACTGAACTCCTAAACGGCTGGACCGATTTTGATGAATTTTTTGTGTGTGTTCAAGGGAATTCGAGAATGATTTAGATTCACAATTTGGTCCAATGGAAAATGTTTTTTTAATTAATTTTTTATTTATAAGTAGTTGTTCATTTTGCGATGGTTAAAGTTCACAATTAAATCCGGTAGGCAGCACTGCGACCGACTTTTTTTTTACAGTGCTTTAATTTTTTATTAATTAAACTATCACATGGTTATGAAACTTCAAAATTATTAAATTAAAAAAAATGCAGAAGGTACTTTTCTAAAATGATCTGAAATGAAAATTAGAAGTAATGTAGATGAAAATTTAGGCACTTACATATTAACGCCACCGCAGCTACACCTTTATTTAAAAACAAAGTAGTAAATCAGTTTCGGTGGAAAATGGGCCGATATAGAGTTTAACATAAATTCAAAGCAGTCTCTTTATTAATTTTAATAAATGGTTATTTATATTTATTTATTTTATAAATATAATTTAACCAAACTTAACCTACGCTCGGGAACCTTGACTAATTATCACCGTAATTTAATGAGTATTTATTTAATAAATCCAGTAATTATTGCAATTATTTATTATTTAAATAATCAAAACATTCCTGTTAATTAGTCAAGGTTAGCGAGCGAAGCGAGCGTAGGTTAAGTTTGGTTAAATTATATTTATAATAAAAATAACCATTTATTAAAATTAATAAAGAGACTGCTTAGAATTTATGTTAAACTCTATATCGGCCCATTTTCCACCGAAACCCGATTTACTACTTTGTTTTTAAATAAAGCTGTAGCTGCGGTGGCGTTAATACGTAAGTACCAAAATTTATTAATATGTAAATACCAAAATTTATTAATTACACTAATTATTAATTTTACGACGTTTCGATTTTCGTCAGATATCTCAATATTTAGTGAAAATATTGAGATATGGATTAACCATACTACACATAATTAATCAATAAACCCATTACAATAATACAACAATCACAAACTGATAACATCATACTAATAGTCATTTTAATGAAATTTAGAACACATTCCTGCTAATTTTAACTTAATTAAGTTACTTATATTTATGTGTGTGTATTTATTACAGAATAATGCCGCGTCAGGACAACGTCTGTCGGGTCCGATAGTACATATATATATATATATATATATATATATATATATATATATATATATATATATATATATATATATATATATATATTGTGGCCGAATGGCTTCGACGGTACGTAATTCATACCTTTGTGGTGTTTTTTTTACCGTTTTTTTTTTGGCGTCAGCCCTGAGAAGAGCTTTTGGGTCCGGAAGATGGACTCCGGCGAAGTCAGGGAGTTGCGGCTCGTCCATTGAAGTACGACCTGGCTTTCCCTCAACGGCAGTTGGATCCTCACTACAGCGTGGAAGTGGTGGCTCCTAGAACCCCGAAGTGTCGGGTCGGCGTCGGTCGTCCTTCGACAGCATGGCCGAGGCGGTTCTTCCCGTTCCCGAGTAATCCCACGCAGGGGCCGGCTTCTGCTGCTGAGTCCGTCAGCCAGGGCGATTAAAGCTGGAGCGGAAGGTAGGGTTTGCTTCCAGCAGCTTACTCGGCGGGCCGGCCAGGGCGATTTAAGCCCGGCGAGTTGGAGCGAGAAGGTAACGTCCGCGTCCAGCGGCTCACTTAAGTTGAATTCTCAAAGTTGAAAATTGATTAACAAATAGCCAAGTTTTGGAAGAAAATTGGTTTTATAATTATGTATTTGTTTTAATTCGATTAAATATTAATTGGTTTTTACTTATTGCTATTTCTAGTATTGTAAATTAGTATCAAATTAAGTAATAATTTTCTCAAAATAATAAATCTAATAATTTTGATAAAAAATGACAACATCAATTTTCTTTCACAACTCGACTATTTGTTAACCGATTTAAAAAAATAAAATGTCATTTTGTTCAGAATAAAAGGCTTAATATTTTAGAAAATAGCATAAATTTTGATAAATATAATATTTATACAGATATAACTGATTGAAAAATATACGTGAACGCCATTTTGTAATTTGCGAAGGTAATTAAGTCCTGATTTTTTGCTATTACAAAGACGCTTACCAAATATAAATGTGTTTCATCTATCCGAACTTGAGATATAAATTATTGTATAAAAATAAGAAAATGGCGGACAATGGGAAGAGGAAGGAGAAATTGCCATTTTTCCCTAAGGATATTTTTTGTTTAGTTTTACAAAATGAAGCCAAAAAATTATTGCTAACTCATCATTTTAGAAACAGTCTGTATATTTCCCATCTCGGTGTTTATATGCACACACACACACACACAGACACACACACACACTGTCCCACGGAGAAACAGAAGCTGTCAAAACATGTTGTAATGGAGAAAATAATGATAAAAATATTCTATAAACATAATTCTGGAAACGTTTTGTTTTCGAGTTACAGATAGCGAAATAATAGAATAGGTAATGTAGATTTTTATACGACACAACTGTTGACGGGGCATGGCTCGTTCGGCCATTATCTGTTTAGAATTGGAAAAAGACCTACCCCACAATGCGTGTACTGCCCAGAGACTGATGATGCGGAACACACTGTGTTTGTATGCCCAAGATGGGCTCCAAATAGAAGAGAAATTTCGGACAACGGACTTACACCTGAAAACCTCTTAAATTTTATGGTCTATAGTGACGATAACTGGGATTGGTTCCGTAGGTTTGCCGGGGAAATCTTACGCACCAAGGAAGAAGAGGACAGAAGAAGGGGTTTGTGAAATTAGGGTAGGGAGGACAGTCCCTCCGTGGAGGGCCCGTACGCCGTGGTGTGCGGGTTCCTGAGAAGGGGGGGAACTCCTGGGGAGTGTGGGACAAATAAAAGATAGAGTCCCGGTTGGCGGTGCCGCTCCTGCGGGTGCCTCGGTGCTTAGTAGGGGCGGTACCGCTGATTAGAGGCAAAGACATAATGACCGAGACCCGGTTCCCTGCTGAGGGGATGGGAGGTGGCGTAGCCATACCCCGTCTCCGAGGCGGGGGATTAGAGGCAGGCGAATAAAATAAAATTAAAGATCCGAGACCGGGGGAGCTAACCTGCCGTGCCGGGTGTACAACCGGTGGGCGGGGGACACTCCCTTAGAGTAAAAGGACACTCTCCCCGACTGAGTATACTTAAATGGATATCCGGTCGGGGAGAGTAGGGGAAGAAAAAAAAAAAAAGATAGCGAAATATTTCACCCGGATTTCATCTCTTCTAATAAAAAGAATTCCTACTTTAATTTTTGAGATCCAAATTAAGGAGTAAATTTGGTGGTTTCATACGGAACGTGAGCTGGGAAATAAGATAAAACAAGTCCCAGAACTTTAACTGCAATTGTTTTTAAGATATCGGTTGTAAAACACAAAATTCGGTGTCGAAAAAAAAGTTATTTTTAGATATGTAATAAAATAAATTTGTTAAAAGACTAATAAATGCGAAAGATTTAGTAACAAAACTTGTAGAGAATACAGACAATAAAAAGAAAAAACCTTTAAAAATCAGTTTTTTATTGAATCATAGTAAAAATAGAGACCTAAGGCTCGCCGCGAAAATGTTACATGGTTTATGTTTCGTTAAATATGGTATTGTTAAATGTTTTTCCCAATTGTGTAACTAAATAACGTTCATGAATTTAGCTAGCGTACTGACAACAAAAAAAAAAACTTTTACAACGAAAAGCTTTAAAGTCCTGAACATTTGTATCTGTTTCATGAGTTGTAATATTTTAAAACATCTATAACTCCAATGTTCCCCTTTTTTATTCCCAAAACACTAATATAATTTAAGATAAATCGTACAGATAAAGAAGTATAAATCGTTCGAACTAATGAATCGCTCGTGCGCTGCCGCCCGGCTCAACAACATTGGTCCGCTATGCGCCAGTAGCAGCTAAAGTAAAAATCTGTTGCGGACATCACACACTTCCTTTTACGCCTATTAAATTATATTCACATTTAAAAAAATGAAATATACATAAAATTTTATTTCATTAATAACGTCTGATTAATTTTATTGTAATTATTGAATTATTTATTGTAAAACTTATTTAAATCAGAGGTTAATAATCATTAATAAATCATTTTATTTAAATTAAAAAAAAAAATTTAAAAAAGGAAGATGAAGTCTGATTCGAACCGATGTGTTTCCACTTACAAGATCCAAATATTTCATTAATTAAACTTTTATTTGGCTATAACTCTCGAACCAATGAAAATA
Organism: Lycorma delicatula; assembly: GCF_047948215.1. Lineage (NCBI taxonomy): Eukaryota > Metazoa > Arthropoda > Insecta > Hemiptera > Fulgoridae > Lycorma > Lycorma delicatula. The sequence continues at coordinate 25,019,747 of NC_134467.1, forward strand.
AATACCAATTATAATATTTCGTTGAAAATCTCTCAATGAGGGCTTGTTATTTCTGTTAAGAAAAAGCCCAAAATCCAAATATTTTTAGAATAAACACTTCTTATGATTAATTATTGAAAAAATTCTCAATGAGGGCTTATTACTAAAGTTAAGAAAAAGTCCAAAATTTTAATTCTTTTGGTTTTTGGCTTTTTTTGACACTTTCATTCAATTACAATCTAAAGGGGAGGTGCACAACTACATGTAACGAAACTCCTAAATCTAAAATTTCAACGTTCTACGGCTAATCGTTTTTGAGTTATGTGAGATACATACAGACGTACAGACACCGAAATTAATTAAAATCGATTCAAGAATGGTCAAAATGGATATTTCCATTTAAATCTGAAAACTGAAATATTTCGCAAATACAATACTTCCTTTATTTTTTACAAGGAAGTAGAAATAAGAGCACATATAATAAAAAACCCCACGCACCATCTTTTAAATATATTTTAAATAATTAAAAAGCATTAATTGTGTATGATAACTCAAAAACTATTAGCTGTAGAATCTTGAAATTTTGGATTTAGGACTGTTGTAACAGGTAATTGTGCATCTCCCCTTTTGTTTGCAATCAGCTGGACGAAAGAGTGAAAAAAAGCACAAAATCCAAAAGATATGGATTTTGAACGTTTTCTTAACTGCAGTAATAAGTCCTCATTGAAAGCTTTTCAACGATATATCATAAGTGGTACTTATTTTCATTGATTTCAGAATTACAGCCAAATAAAATTTTAATTAATTAAATAATTAGATCATAAAAGGGGAAGTCACATCGAATCCGACTTCATTTCCTCTTTTTTTTTTAATTTAAATATATTGGGATATTAATAATTATTTACCTCTAATTGTAAAAAAAAATTACAATAGTTCATAATCTGATAATAAAAAAAAAAATGTAAAAAAAAGAAGTTATTAGTGGAAAAATTTTATATACTTTTAAATATGTGTATATGTAATAGGCGTAATAGGAAATCACGTGGTGTCCACATCAGTTTTATAGGAAAGAAAATAAACAGAAAATTGTATTATTCTTTCTGTACCAAATAAACATTCTTCAGTATATCAGTATTTACGAAAAAAATGGAAATTTCAAACACGTTCTCTCTCTGTTGAACGCGAAGTAAATCATCGGATTCATGATAAACATCGTAAGATTTAGCATAGCCCAGCCACTAATACAAAACCTACCGGGTTGGTCTAGTGGTGAACACGTCTTCCCAAATCAGCTGATTTGTAAGTCGTGAGTTCCAGCGTTCAAGTCTTAGTAAAGTCAGTTATTTTTATACGGATTTGAATACTATATCGTGGATACCGGTGTTCTTTGGTGGTTGGGTTTTCAATTAACCACATATCTCAGGAATGGTCGAACTGAGAATGTACAAGACATTTACACATATCATATACATATCATCAAATCAACACACGCTATAATAAATATTTTAACGATTCCATTTCAGTATTTCCGATATGTGTGTTGGCAATAGACTAAAAAGTACAAGACCGATTCACACACGGAGAAAAAGGGACAAATTTAAAAAGGTAAAAGGGAAGAAGGGAAAAATTCAAAAAAGTAAAAAGGGAAAAGGAAAAACGGGAAAAGAAGAAAAAATAAAAAGTAAGGGTGGAAAGAGGAACGGGGAAATTAAATAAGAGGACTGGAAATGGGGGAAGGAAAGAGAACATGGCAAATATGATAATGGGAACATGAAAATGGGGAAAGGGTAAAAGGGAAAATTTTTGAAGATCCGTAGTGTTAATTTTGTTAATCTTTTTTATCAAACTTTCAATTTTGTTCATTTAAATAGGGCAAATTTTTTGTCGAAAAACGTGCAACCCCTGATTTAAAAGTACTCTCAAAAACAAAATTTTTGACGCGTTCATGAACCCTTTCCGTTCGATAAAAGTCATCCCCCACTCCACTTGAATTCTAAAGGGTATTTAACATAGGTTTAGGTTATTTTCAAGTCGTGACGATATAGCGCTTGCATGTTTCATCAAAAAACTTCAAAAATAACGTATATAAGGGTTTTTGGGGTCGGAGAACAAGAATTTTAAGTTAAAAACTTAACTAGGTCAAAGGTTGGTTGGGTGGGTGCGTGCGTACGTGATTGGGTGGGTGGGTTCACGCGCGTGTATTTACGTTAAATTATTACATTTTATTATATTACATTAAAATATATAAATTTATAACGTAATAGCAGTAAAAGTAATGGTGAAAATTTGTTAAGAATAATTTTATAATAAAACTGAGGAAAAATAATCAAAATTAACTCGAAAGTATAAAATAAAATTAAATTGAGAGGAAATAAGGAAAGGAAGGACGTAGTAAGGAAGTATTTTGAAATATGATTGGTAGGAATGAATGCAGGAAATGATACGTGTTTTGCCGTTGGGGGGGGGGGGAGGACGAGGTAGAGTTTAAGTTTAACGGAAAGGAAATTAGTTTTCTCTCTTAAACGAGCAGTGAAGTGGTTTCAATATAATGTTTCTACACTCTTTTATATCATTACAGTCTGGTACAGTATCTCAACTAAAACTATTAATAACTAGCGTACAATAAGTACCTTACATTATTATTATTTTTATTAGATTTCTGTATTAAACAACTTTGAGTATATTCTAACTTTCGTATTACATTTATATACATGTACTTAAAACGTAAATGTATGTATAATTGTATATAACACACACACACACACACACACACACACACACACACACACACATACACATAGATTTAATAAATGAATATAAATAAATTGGTTAATATAATAAAAGAACGAGGTTGAATTAAAGAGAAAGAAAAAAACAGCGGAAAAAGGGATATCAGAAAGTAAAAATTAGTTTAAACAATATTACAAACATTTTTCAATATTATTAAAAACTTGCTTTATAATTTTTAGTCATACTTTAATCAAATTATTATCATACAATTACATAAGTTTAATTAGTAGGTTAGGAAGATTTTGTATGCTTGGCATTTCTCCCGCCACCACCCCATTCGGTTACCCAAAAGCAAGACCGAAAATCTGTGCCACAAACGGCGTGAGCCGACTAAACGCGGTACCATTCAACACTGGCTTACGTATCCCAACCGCTCACTTTTCATATATTTACTAAAATGGGAGGCGCACCCCGTCAACTACTAAAAATATATATCATATTCATAAATTAAAATTTACTTTGTCAAGATAGCAATTCGCTGGCACGCCTAAGTCGCTGAATGCTTGCAAGTATCTGTCTACCATATTAAAATCATTTTGAGCCCTAATTGGCTGGTGGTCAGAAATATATCTCAAGGTTAGCTTCCTACAGCAGTGCGTTATGAGTCTTTCTCTTAAGTAAACTACTGGTATCGGTTGAAAATATCAACCACTTCAAGGAACTCCCACACGGTCCGACAATACTGCTCTTGCCACATTAACTCGCTGATTGTGAGTGGCCTACTTTCCCCTTGACCTGTTAGTTCCAGGGTGGCCTGGTCTCAACCCCCCCCCCCCCCCAACCCACATCAAAAGAGCAGGGCAGTCAAACATCAGGTGTTCATTTGAGTTCTATTATTTCTGTAATATTATTCATTCGATTGAGTCGAATCATTCATTTCAAACCCAAGCTTACACAGTGATAGAGGCTCACAGTTAATTAATTGAATTCATTAAGGTTTGTGCTTAAACCCGCAAATCTCCACTACTGTATGTATATATATATATATATATATATATATATATATACTCTTTATCTTTTTTCTGATAAAACAAAATACACCCAAAAAAGGATCTCCCCCTTAAGCAAAAATAATAACTACGAAGCTACACCCCTAACTGAAGTTAAAATAAAAAAAATTATAGCTCAAAATAGATGCAAATAAACTTAAAAGCTAATAATTTAAAGCACCAAAAACAGAAGATAAAGCTACCCCTAATATTATCCTAATTTTATACAGAAAAAAAAACAGTGGTTCAAAATATATATATACTCTTACGTTATAAGATATATATATACTCTACGTTACCGGGAGTATATATATATATATATATATATATATATATATATATAATAACTCCCGGTAACGTAAGAGTTCCAGTGCGAGGTCTTACATCTCTATCGGTTCAACCGTTACGCTGCTACGGTGGAACAAACATACATACATACCTAAATACATTACATTTCTTTTTTGGTAGTCGTGTAAAAAAAGGATTAGAAAAAATTAGGAAAAAACGATGAAAAGAAAGATAAAAAAAATTATTTAGAGTAAATTAAATGAAAAAGAAAAAGGATAATGAGAAAAAAGAATCTGGAAAGAAAAAAGTCTCCTAAAAAAAGAGGAAAGAGAAAAAGAAATTGAAGAAAATGTGTTTTTTAAGAAGATATATTTAAAGTAGAAGGAAAACAAAAAAAAATAGAGTAAGGTGGAATATTAGAAGATAAAAAGTAAGAAAAAGGACCTGAAAAAATAGAATGGCAAATAAAAGAAAGAGATGATAAAAATAAAACTAATAGAAGAATTATAAAGTAAAGCTAAACATAAAACAAAACGATTAATCAAGAAAAAAGTGACGAAATAATTATAAAATATTGAAAAAGAGGTTTAAGATATAAATTATATTATAAAAAGAATCGAGGAAGAAGTAAAAATGAATTAATTATATAAGAAAAAGAATATGAAAAATATGCGTTAAATATAAAATCAGAAGGAAATTTAGAAAATAAAATTTATGATATTGATAGGAAGTTGTTAAATGGGGCAAAACCGGGGAAAAAATGGAATGGAAATAATACGAAGAACAGACTTTAAAAAAAAAAAACCAAAATAATGAGATTTGTTGAATCTTAAAAAGCAATTGTGCGTTTGTTATACCGTGAAAAAAGAATTATTTATGTATTTAAAAAAATTGTCACTGTTACTGTATTAATTGAAATGTAAAAATAAGAAAATTATTTATTTATGTTTTAAAATAATAATAATTTTTTTTTTTAAATATGACTAGAAGCCAACCTATGTGGCGCGAGTGGTAGCGTCTTGGTCTTTCATTTGGAGGAGGTCCTGGGTTCGAGTTCTGTTTAGGCATGGCATTTTCGTACGCTGCAAAAATTGTTATTCATCTCATCCTCTGAAGCAATACCTAAAGGTGGCCTGGAGATTTAAAGGAAAAAAAAAAAAAAAAAAAAAAAATTTATATATATATATATAATATTCCTAAAACTTATGATGGACTTATATAAAAGACGGAAAAAACAACTAATAATCACCTTCGTCGACTTTAAAAGGGCCTATGATTGTATACACCGACCATCCATGCTGAATATTCTGAGAAACCTGGGCCTTCACCCTAAACTCGTAAACATGATAAAATTAACTTTCACCAATACCCAGTCCAGAGTGAAATTCAGAGGTGAACTCTCTCAACCCTTCTACATAAAAACTGGATTGAGGCAAGGAGACGGCCTCTCACCACTCCTTTTTAACTGCGCCCTTGAATTTGTCATGAGAAAATGGTATGAAATAAATCCCAAAAATATAAAAATGGGTACTAAGAAAAACTACATCACACTAAATTTCCTAGGATTTGCAGATGACCTCGCTCTTTTAGCAAATAATATTCAAGAAGCCAAAACACAAATCATGAGTCTTCAAAACCTAGCACAAAAGATAGGGCTTCATATCTCTTTCGAAAAAACTGAACTAATGGCCATAGATCCTCTGGTAATAGAGCACATTACGGTAAACAATCAGAAAATTAAAATAGTAAAAAAATTTAAATATCTAGGGGAAATAATAACTTATAATTTAAATGAAAAAGTGACATGGCAAAACAGGACAAATAAAATGATTAAATCCCAAAAATTAACTCGGTCAACATATAACAAAAAATGCCTTTCTGCTAAAACAAAACTTAAACATTATAAAACTGTAGTACAGCCAGAAGTCACCTACGGAAGCGAGACCCTTTTCAAAATCACTCAGAAAAACCGAATTGAAAAAATTCTGAAAATAGAGAGGAGAATTGTCAGAACGTGTATCGATAAAAAACACCAAAAAGAAGGCCGATGGTGGATTGTGCCAAATGAGGTGGTGTATCGAGAAATAGAGCCTGTTACTGATACTATGCGGAAAAAAAGAATCTCTTTCTTCGGTCATCTCATAAGGACACCGCAAACAAGACTGTCAATAAATATCATTGAAAAGCTCTGGTTCCAAAAGCTAGAAGTAGGATGGATCAAAGAAATTAGAGAAGTTATGAAAGAATTGGGAATTTCCCTGTCTGACCTACAGAATAAAACTGGAAAAATTACAAAGCTAAAAGATAAAAGCATTAGATTTAAACAAAAGACAGACAAACGACAAAATACAACGAAGAGGGTGTTTACGGATGAAGAAAAGAAAGCAAGATCTGAACGGATGAAGAAATACTGGGCAGCTCGAAAGAGTAAAATAACACGCTTTTCTCAGAAAAGATCCAACTAAAATTGACTTAAGTGGTCCCATGTTGGCCGTAAAAGCATAATAATAATAATAATAATAATAATATATATATATATATATATACACATACTAGCGTACCCCGTCGCGACTTCGCTTACAATATAGAGGAGGTAGCTTCACTCGCAATGCTTAATTAATAGCAAAACTTATTTTTTATAAATAAAAATATTTCACAGGGTCATGGCTCGCTTCGCTCTCCCTTCCCGTTTTATCCCGTCTCCTTTTCCTTCTCCCGTTTCTCTTTATCATACTTCCCTTCTTCCCCGCGCGTGAATCGGTCCAGTAGTTTTTTAGTCTATAGCGGACACACATATCAGAAACATTGCAATGAAATCGTAAAATATTTAGTATAGCGTATGCTGTATTTACGTCCAACAGATAGCGCTGTTAACACGAAATTTTGTTTGTTATCGATTTGAACCCCTTAAAATGAAAATTTCGCAAAATACTTTTCGTCTACTTAAAGATACGAAGGTACCCTGAACATTTCATATCTCTACCTATAATAGTGGTTGTACGTTTATTATGAATCAGTGAATCAGTCAGGACATTCTCTTTTATATAACAGATATTATGTTCCAATCTTTTTGAGTTTTTTTTTTTATTTTTCCTTCGGGAATACCGTTAGGTAATGCTTCAGAGAATGAAATGAATGACGGTAAATATCTTTTGAATTTTCTCAATTCTTCTTCTCCATAATTAAATTACAAAATATTTATCAATCTCTTCTTAATGACTGTCCATCATGATTCTGATCTACACAATAAAGTATATGCCGTAATTTTTTTTATATCTTTTCCTTTAATAATTGATATTCTTTTTCTGTAACCTTCAATAATTGTCCTTTTTTCATTTTTTTATGATTAATCATGCGAATATGAAATGAAAATTTTGTAACTTATTAAAAATACCATACCTGACCGGGATTCGAAACCTGGGACCTCCAGATATAAGACCAAGTCGTTACCACTACACCAGGCAGATCGTTATTTTTTCAAAACTTCTTTTCCCCTTTTTCATTTACATCAGAGGTTCCCAAACTTATTTTTCTCATAGACCACTTTCAAAATTTTGCTGGTTCCAGTGGACCCCCTGTTCATTTCTACCATATTTCCAGTCGACAGAAAATTTGAAGATTAGATCTAACTATGAAAATTTGCGTTACGGCTGAGTTCCACGAACTAACAGCTTCCGAAAAAAAAGTTAGAATTGATTGATTAATTTTTGATCGACTGTGCTGTGAGTGGATGTCAAAAAAGTAAAGTTGGCCGATCAAAAAAATGCTTCCATCCAACTTTACATTTTTGACATCTACTCACAGCACAAGAAAGCAATCGATTCTCACTTATTTTATCTAGAAAACTTCCCATTCAGAGTGGTAAAAAGCAAAAAAAAATAGTATATTTTTTTGTGTTGCATTTATTCATATATGTAATCATAACACTATTAATTATTATTGTTATCATATTGCAACGTAATATAATAAAATTGTCGTAATATAATTAAAATTAAACATTAATAACGTAATGTAACTTCTACAATGACAATCACAAAATAGTTACAATTTTAATGGGAGGGATGTACTTGATGGATTGACAGCAAATTATCAATATTTGGCTTCAGTTTTGCTAGGAATAAGCGCAAATCTCCCCGTTCTCTGATATTGAATCTGCTCCTTTTTTTTTGATAAAAGGTTTGTAACGACACTAAAACTTTTTTCGACAAGATATGACGACGGAAACGCTATCAAAAGCTTTCTCGCAATTCCTCACAGACCAGGATATTTTTCTGGTATTTCTGCCTGCAGCCAAAATGTTTGATACCCTCTTTTAAATTTTTGACCTTCAGCTTCTCATTAGTGCTAAGCTCGAGTAGCTCCTCTTGTAATATAACATTCTCCACTTCCGTTTCATCAAATGGATTTATGATCCGTGGTGGTATTTCCATCGTCAGAATATCTTCAAATCTGATTTTGAAGTCATCATGCAGGGCAATTAAATGTTGAACGTATGTCTGAATATCCTCATCAAGGCATTTTACCTGTGACAAGTTTGAAAACTGGGAAAATACGCGCCGACTAATATTTTGCTTCATAAATTTCAATTTTCCAAGAAAAGGTGAAATTACACTTTGTTTTTATTAAATTGAGACTGTCCTCTTGTAATTGTAAGTTAATGTCATTAAATTTTTTGAACAAATCTGTCAAATACGCTTTGTCAGCTTTCAAAGTGATCAGGTTTTCTTTTAAATATGAATCTTTACCTTCCAGAAACTCTAAAACTGATTCAAAAAGTGAGTAAAATCTTGTTAATCATGCACCTTTCGAAAACCAGCGTACTTCAGTAGGTAAGAGCAGTCGTTGGAAGTCTTCATCATTTTCATCGCAAAATTGGGCAAATAAACGCGTATTCAATGCATTGCTTCTTATCTTGTTAACAGCATTAATTACAAGTTGAAGCTGAATATCGTTGTACTAAAAATATGGAATTGCAAGACTTTACAAGTAACAGTCGCTGAGCTTCTCAAAACATTATCTGCCTAGATTGATACGCAAAGTCAAGCCAACAATTTAGTTCTTCACTATCGAAACCAGATGAATTTTCGTGGACCCCCGCTTACGAATTGTGAACCCCCATTTTTTTGTCACGCCAACGTAGACCCCCGTCGAGTCTTCCAGTCGGAAGACTCATTTGGTCGGTCCAGGTGGACCCCTGGGGGTCCACCTGGACCACTTTGGGAATCAATGACTTACATCCTCAAGAATAAATTCTTTATAATTCTCAAAATAACCCATTTTTCTAGTTCAATTTATTTATTCCAGTAAAATTAACCCCCCAATTCTAATAAAATTAATTTAAAAATGGAAGAACCATATTAATAGGATGGTAGACGGAAGGTTCCCAAGGAAATAATACACTACCGACCAAAGGGCAAAAGAATTGTGGGACGTCCAAGAAAGCGCTGGTAACCCTTTGAAACCGAAACAGATGAATTGCCTATACCGTGATGGAAGACAAAGGAGAAGAATTTACCCATAAATTTGGATCCCTAGAATTATAGTTTGGTTTAATTTTACTCAAGACAGAAATAGGGGGAAAATCTTTTGCCACGCTATACTAGCTAGGGAAGCGATAAAAATATCTACTGATATTTTTATCAGTAGAACATACTATGTTACATTTTTCGTAAATCGTTGTTTTAGTTGAGTGTAGATAATTCTGTTAAAATGGAATCTGGTTAATTAGGGATCGTGTAAATGAATTTATATACATGTATATATATATTTTTTTAAATTTTACTTTTATTATTCACACTTTTTTTTATCTTTTTTATTTGATTATACATACTTTTATTCTGTATTTCAACATCTTTAGATATTCTCCCGCGCTTCAACTGTCTATCTCTTAGTGTTCATTAATTTTAACAAAGGATTTTTTAAAAAAAGGAGTAAAAAGATGGAAAGGGCCCAATGAATGTGAAGAGAATCTTATTAACGGTTGTTATTAGAAATGTAGAAAAGAAGAGAAAAAAAACTTAAAATGTGACTTTTAATTGAAAATTCAAATAAAGTTTTTTCTTACTTTCTTCTATTTATTTATTTTTCGTAAGTATTCTTTTATATTCACCACGAATCTGGTTTCTTTTCTTTCTTTTTTATTCTTTTTAATTATCATTTAACATTCCCTTTAAATTTTAAATAATTTTATTTTTTATTTTCCAATAGGTTTCATTTATTTTAATATTTAAATACCAGTATTGGTTAATTATTAGACATTTAACTTAGCTTTATATGTAGTTAAATAATAATTTTGTTTAATTTATCGATAATCTATAAATTAATTGGTTTTGGTTTAGTATTGTTGCATAAATTATAAACTCTTCTTTTTATAATTTCAAAAATTTTACCTAAGTAAAATAGGTAAAGTTTATACCTACCTTATAAAACTTATTAAAATTATTATTTTAATAAATTTAAAAAACATTTATCAAAAATTTATACACGCATTTATTTCTCGAATAATAAGAGCAATATAAAGACATCATACATTATATATATACACGAGATGTGTGAGAAAAGTAATGAGATTGGTAACACTGCGAGCAATCTGGCAACGCTGTCTACCGGTCTGTGCTAGATCAGTTTCTTCATCCTTTCCACATGTTCAGTACGAGTTTCAACTCCGTTCAGCCAACACATTATTTTTGAAAGTGCCATCAGTGAAGTTGTGATTTTGTTGTGTGTTACGAAAATGGAGTATTTAAAGCAACGTTGTGCAATCGAGTTTTGTGTTAAACTTGGGGAATCCGCGAATGTGACCTTTGAAACGGGCCTATGGGGAACATTACTTATCAAATGCACAAGTTTTCCGCTGTCACAAATCATTTTTGGAAGGCCGAGAACACGTTGAAAATCAACTTCGATCAGGGAGATCTTCGACTTAAAAATCTGACAAAAACGTTGAGCCTGTTGAGGTTAGGTGAGGAAACTTGGACGATCGGAGTATCTGAGAAGAAAAGATTAGACGCTTTTAAACTGTGGTGCTAAAGGAGAATGTTAAAAATCAGATGGGTGGATAAAGTGACAAATGAAGGGGTATTGCGGCAAATAGATGAAGAAAGAAGCATTTGGAAAAATATAGTTAAAAGAAGAGATAGACTTATAGGCCACATACTAAGGCATCCTGGTATAGTCGCTATAATATTGGAAGGACAGGTAGAAGAAAAAAATTGTGTAGGCAGGCCACGTTTGGAATATGTAAAACAAATTGTTAGGGATGTAGGATGTAGAGGGTATACTGAAATGAAACGACTAGCACTAGATAGGGAATCTTGGAGAGCTGCATCAAACCAGTCAAATGACTGAAGACAAAAAACAAAAGCCAAATATAATTTTAATTAATGAAATATTTGGATCTTACAAGAGGAAGGTCGGATAAGAACCGGAGAGGAAACTACATTTCCTTTTTTTTTTTTTTTTTTTTTTTATTTAAATATATTGATTTATTAATAATTAATAATCTGTGATTGTAAAAAAAAAAAAAACATTACAATAAATAATTAAATAACCATAAAATAAAAATATGAAAAACATCAGAAATTATTTAAATAAAATTTTATGTATTTTTCATTTAAAAAAAATGGTATATATAATTAAATTGGCGTACAAGGAAGTTACGTGGGGTCCTCATTATTTAATATGAGATCAGAACCGGAAAAGCAGTAGAGGGCAGTTTTAAGATTTGCTTTGAAAAATAATAAATGTCCGGTATTTTGATTAAGGTTTTTGTGTTTTATATAAAAAAAATTGTAATATAAGATTTTAGAACAATATAAAATTTATAATGTAAAATACAGAGAGGTATTCTCATTTTAATCTTTGCTATAAAACCCTTCTGCTATTACAATCTGTGACAGATAATAAAATCATTTTTACCGATATTAAATTTAAAAAATCTAAATCTTAAAATAAAAATTAAATAATACATATCGAACTCGTAGAATGTGGTAGCGTAACGGCCTTTCATCTGGAGGTACCGGGTTCAAATCCTTTGACCTTCCCGATATAATGTAAGCATGACATTTTTCATATGCTACAAATTTTTCATTTTTGTAGTACAACCTCATTTGTAAGCTTCTATTGTGTATTGATTCATTAGTTAAAAAAAAACTTCTATAGAGCAACAAATATCTCAAGGCCTGACCGTGATTCTTACCTGGGACCTTATAAATTTAAAATTGTAATGCTATGAATACACAACGAAAGTTGGATTATAAGTTTTATATTTTTAACGAAATTTAACTTACCAATATCAGAAAACTCATTTTATGGTTGATTAATTTTCTTTTTAATTTTTTTTCATACCTGTAACAAAGAAAAAACAAAATTATTATTATAACATTTTTTTCCAGAAATATAACAGATTAAAACAGTAAAAATATGAACTTAAATATAGAAAGAAAATATTTATTTATAATCTGTAATCGAATCACGTAAATGTAATAACAATAAAAAAAAAAACATACTTTGATTCAAGATAGAGTGAGGTACAGTAAGGATGTACTTTATCCTCGTTTTAAAGATAAGAAGAAATATAAGAATTGAAGGAAAAAATTTAAGAGTAGAGTAAATATGAAAAGAGAAATAAAATAAACTTATATGATTGGTCGAACGCAATTTTTTTTTTGTTTCTTTTTTATGGAAACCAAAAAAAAAAAAATAAAAGAAATATTAATAAAAAGATTTATACATTTTATTAATGTAAGAAATATTAACGGCAAGTAAGGAAAATTTTTTAATTTCTTGAAATTATGTTTACAGAGATATTTTAATATAAGAAAGAATTATGAGACATACTTTGTTTAAATGTATAATATGTAAATCATACTTAAATATGTAGGAAATAGTTTCGGTATTTTCAACACGTTCTAGTTAGTAAAAGAGTATTTACAACATTTAAATTCTATACACGTATAGCGCGGGCGAATCCGAGACGAAAAATGTTAATCAGTTGAAAAAAAATCTCATGTGAACACTACATGACTTCCTTGTACGCCTATTAAATTACATATACACATTTTATTTTATAATCGGAGATTAATAATAATTATTAATAAATCAATAAATTTAAATTAATATATATATTCTTTTAAAAATATATATTAATAGGGACAAGGGAGCAATTTTAGGCCTCAGATTAGTAGTAGAAGGAAGATTAAAGAAAAACAAACCAACATACTTGGCGTTTATAGACCTAGAAAAGGCATTCGATAACGTAGACTGGAATAAAATGTTCAGCATTTTAACAAAATTAGGGTTCCAATACAGAGATAGAAGAACAATTGCTAACATGTACAGGAACCAAACAGCAACAGTAACAATGGAAGAACATAAGAAAGAAGCCGTAATAAGAAAGGGAGTCCGACAAGGATGTTCCCTATCTCCGTTACTTTTTAATCTTTACATGGAACTAGCAGTTAATGATGTTAAAGAACAATTTAGATTCGGAGTAACAGTACAAGGTGAAAAGATAAAGATGCTACGATTTGCTGATGATATAGTAATTCTAGCCGAGAGTAAAATGGATTTAGAAGAAACAATGAACGGCATACATGAAGTCCTACGCAAGAACTATCGCATGAAAATAAACAAGAACAAAACAAAAGTAATGAAATGTAGTAGAAATAACAAAGATGGACCACTGAATGTGAAAATAGGAGGAGAAAAGATTATGGAGGTAGAAGAATTTTGTTATTTGGGAAGTAGAATTACTAAAGTTGGACGAAGCAGGAGCGATATAAAATGCCGAATAGCACAAGCTAAACGAGCCTTCAGTAAGAAATATAAGTTGTTTACATCAAAAATTAATTTAAATGTCAGGAAAAGATTTTTGAAAGTGTATGTTTGGAGTGCCGCTTTATATGGAGGTGAAACTTGGACAATCGGAGTATCTGAGAAGAAAAGGTTAGAAGCTTTTGAAATGTGGTGTTATAGGAGAATGTTAAAAATCAGATGGGTGGATAAAGTGACAAATGAAGAGGTATTGCGGCAAATAGATGAAGAAAGAAGCATTTGGAAAAATATAGTTAAAAGAAGAGACAGACTTATAGGCCACATACTAACGCATCCTGGAATAGTCGCTTTAATTTTGGAAGGACAGGTAGAAGGGAAAAATTGTGTAGGCAGGCCACGTTTGGAATATGTAAAACAAATTGTTAGGGATGTAGGATGTAGAGGGTATACTGAAATGAAACGACTAGCACTAGATAGGGAATCTTGGAGAGCTGCATCAAACCAGTCAAATGACTGAAGACAAAAGTTAAAAGAAAGAAAGGAAATGAAGTTGGATTCAAACCGATGTATCTTCCCATTGTAAGATCCAAAATTTTCACTAATTAAAATTCTATTTGGCTATAACTCTGGAAACAGTGAAAATAAGTGCCTGGTATGATATATCGTTGAAATGTTCTCAACGAGGGCTGATTACTGCAGTTAAGAAAAAGTCCAAAATCGAAATTTTGTTCTGATTTTGGGCGTTTGTAGATACAAAAGGGAAAGTGCACAACTAGACGTTATAACAGTCCTTAATATAAAATTTCAACATCCTACGGCTAATAGTTTTGAGTTATGCAAGATATATACGTAGGTACAGACGTCAAAATGGATTCAAGGGTGGTGAAAATTGATATTTCCTTTGAAATTTTTCAGGATCAAAATACTTCCTTTACTTCGTACGAGGAAGTAATTCCAATAGATACCAGTTAATCGATATTTACAGTGAGAGTATTTTTAAATATTCTAAAGGGCGCCAAATGTAGAATTGTTAACTTATATTAAAAAGAATATATAATTGTAAAACTGTAATAAATAATCTTTAAATTAAATATCAAAATTTTTCATAATCTAATTAATGTTCAACTACACCCCCCCACACCACGGCGACCAGAGAGGGTGTGGATGATATATATGACATGCAACTGAATGGCATAGTCTTGCACACAAACTCAGGCCAACCATTTATTGGCCCTGTCGTTAATTGAACCCCAATTACCAAAGTACACCGGTATTCACTGTCTACTATTCAAATCCACATAATACCAACATTTACTAGTATTTGAACTTAAGAACGTTCGATTTCGAAATTCAACAAATCTGACTTACAACGATGACATAACCACTAGTCTAGCCCAGTTGTTTCCTAATCTAATTTATGTTCATCTAGTGAACAATAAGCAAACTGCTCCCTTTAATCAGCCAACGAGATGAGGATGATATTCATGACATGTAAATTAGGTTTAGTCTTGTTGAGATTCATGCCAATCATTTGTTAGGCGTGTGGTTAATTGAACCCTAACTACCAAATTACACCGTTATTCACTATCTAGTATTCAAATCCATATAAATACAACTAACATTGACTAAGATTTGAACTTTAGAACGTTCGATTTCAAATTTCAGTTGTTACAAAGTTGACTTACGACGACGATTTAACCACAAGTTTAGCCGAGTGGATTAGATTAACAATTTAATATACTGTGTGTTTGTTTTAAAATACAGCCGTAATTTGGAAAGCCGCGGTTATTTGAGGAGCCTTTGATAACACTACCGAGCGACCCAAATGGGGCATCGGAAGTCTTCCCGGGCTCCTAGAAGACCACGTGACAAACTATGCCTAAGTTAATTGAGTGATCAGTGTTCGGTGATGTCATCACTTGATACACACTTCCTTAAAACACAACCAAGCAAAATACGTTTAAAAAAGTTAATAAAATAATTTTGAATGAAGAGGTTGGCAGCACTACATATTGTTTCATAATCAGCTGATTTAATTTTCTGTTTATTTTTTGAGAAAGGTTAGTTATTTTTGGTTACGTGTGATTTTTATTAAGAAGAAATAGTTTTGAACACGGAAGAAATGATTTTTATTGTGGAAGATTATTTAACAAGTAAATTTTAAATAAATCTTCAGTTCATTATTTGATAAAGAAATGTAGTAGGACTAGAATAAGCTTTTTAAACTTGCCTTACAAAAGCTTACGCAACAAAAAGGAATATCCCTATAGAGAGTCCCTTTAAAGGTACCCGTCTACTTAACGTAAAGCCATACCGAATTTATATATCACATGAATTACACATTATACTGCTAGCCTCTACTAGTGTCAATCAGTTTGTTTAGTAGAGCATTAAAGAGTAGAATAATGTATTTTTTAAAAATGAAGCACGGTTTCATTTTAGTGGTTAAGTTAATAGTTGGAAATGATCTCTGCTACAGATCTGATATTTCTCATAGCATCCATTGACGAACATTACACGCACAGAAAATTGATGTGTTGCGTGCAATTTCCTGATGAATTGGTTTCATATACTTTGAAAATAATCTTAATGTACCAGAAATTGTAAAGCATTTTATTACAAATCTAGAATTAAATGAGAGAGATAACTGGTTTGAACAAGATGTAGTCATATGTCACACGGTAAGAGTAACAACGAACCCTTTGAGAAATTTCATTGGTGAAAGAATAATATCGACTGACTTATGGCTTGCTTGGTCACCTGATCTTTCTCCTGTAGATTTTTTCCCTAGGAATATCTAAAAGGGAGTGTATTCAAAAATAATCTATACACCAATAAAGAACTAAAAAACCAACATAACTGAAGAATTACGCGAAATTGGAAGAAAGGTAAATTCGAAAGGTTGCACAAAATATGAAAATAACGTAATGGCTTTGTTCCGTTCAATCTATGCTGTCGGGTTCTGCTACCAAGCAAGGGCTAGGGCTCTCCGACAGGCAATCTTCCGACTTTCTTTTTCCTGTTTTTTTTTTTTTTTTCCCTACTCACCCCGACCGGATATCCAATTAAGTATTCTCAGTCGGGGAGAGTGTCCTTTTATTCTCAAAGGAGGCGTCCCCCACCCGCCGGCTATACATCCGGCACGGCAGGTTGGCCTCCCCAGTCTCGGATCTTTTGTTTTACATTGCCTGCCTCTAATCCCCCGCTTTAGAGTCAAGGTCCGGCTATGCCGTCCCCCAGCGCCTCAGCAGGGAACCGGGACTCGGTCTTTACGCCTTTGGCCTCTAATCGACAGGCCGACCCCACAAAGAGCCTAGGCTCCCGCAGGGACGACCCCGCCGACCGGGACTTGGTCTTTTATTTTAACCCAAACTCAAATTCCCTTGGAGTTCACCCCCTTCTCAGGTACCCGCACACCAAGGCGTACAGGCCCTCCATGGAGTGACTGTCCGCCCTACCCTACTGTTTATACTCCCATTCTTCTGTCTTCATCCTCTTTGGCCCGCAGGACCTCCCCGGCGAACCTGCGGAACCATTCCCAGTTCTCATTGTTGTACCCCAACCGGTTTATGAGATTTTCTGGTGTAAGACCATTAATTACTATTTGACCTCTGTTAACGGCCCATCTTGGACATATGAACAACGTATGTTCGGCATCGTCGTTCTCTGAACAATAGATGCACTGCGGGGTGGCTCTCTTCCCGATCCTATACAGATACTGACCGAAAGAGCCGTGCCCCGTCAGTAATTGTGTCATGTAAAAATTGACATCTCCGAGTCTATTGTTATTCCAGGTTTTAATATTAGGGATTAGGCGTCTGGTCCATTCTCCCACTCTGGACCCTGTCCACTCTTCTTGCCATTCTTGTTCTATAATCCCTTCCATCTCTTCTTTCGACATACCGCTGTGTCTGAGGGTTCTGGCTTTTATCTGAAGGTCTATGGGTAGGACCCCGGTCAGTACGCACAGCGCGTAATACGATACCGTACAGTAACTAGCAGCTACACGCAGCAATGCCAGTCTATGAACACTTCTCAACTTCTTTTTATTTCGCTGTATGTTCATTGCCGCCCCCCAGTTTTTAGCAGTTTTATTTTTCCTGTTTAGCCTATGGTAACTACCGTTTAGATAATTCTTCAGAGGATGAATGAGGATGATATGTATGAGTGTAAATGAAGTGTAAGTCTTGTACATTCTCAGTTCGACCATACCTGAGATGTGTGGTTAATTGAAACCCAACCACCAAAGAACACCGGTATCCACGAACTAGTATTCAAATCCGTGTAAAAAT
Source organism: Lycorma delicatula (assembly GCF_047948215.1). Lineage (NCBI taxonomy): Eukaryota > Metazoa > Arthropoda > Insecta > Hemiptera > Fulgoridae > Lycorma > Lycorma delicatula. Next base: position 25,037,859 of record NC_134467.1, read on the forward strand.
AACTGGCTTCACTAGGACTTGAACGCTGTAACTCTCGGCTTCCAAATCAGCTGATTTGGGAAGACGCGTTAACCACTAGACCAACCCGGTGGGTTCCGACAGGCAATCTAATCACGCGATGTCCTACGTCATAATACAAAAAGGAGTGGTCATTATGACGTAGCGACTTTACATCATTCGTGCTCGAATCTTACCCAGAGCGGTCGTGTTGCACATTTAGTTCGAATGAACGCTTATATTAGTATTGTATGATATTTAGTCATATGTTATTCAGTTTAATCATATGTATTACATTATATGCTTTATTAAGTTCAATTATATGTTATCGAAATGCCAAGACGACAACAAATTAAATAACAATTCAACAAGGCAATTCATCACCTATTAACATACAGTCCAACCTCGCTGTAAAATTTACTACAACGTGTTAATGGTCTTCAGACGAGATCGTTCATAAGAGGTTTGCATTAATGAAAATAAATGGTAGAAACACTCTTCATTTGTTATAAAAAAATTTGATCTCAAATCGCGGTTAATATAGCTCTCATTACTTTTCTTTAAATTTGGTTGTCTTTTTTTTTTGACGTGAAACGTCATTAAAATCACACCGAAATATACGGATACCAGAAAAGAAATTTTTAGCGTTAACGGAAAGATTTATACCTTAATAACTCCCTAACTATTAGTCTCAGAGTCGTAAATGCGATGTCATTTTATAACTTACATGGTCAGCTCGCCGATACGACTTTGTATTTGCGTCACTGGTGAGCAGGTTAACGTGGAGAGGCATAGTGCAGATCGGCCAAAACTGGCGCTCTCGCTCATTTCCATTCAGTTTAGCTCACGACTTAGACGTGATAGCGCGGTGATTCGTGTGTTTCTGTTTAGATTTTGTCGAGGTAGATCGATTTAAGTAATAATAATAATTGTATTTTGGACAACATTTATGTGTAAAAAATTAAAGTAAACGTGAACAAATTATAAAAATTCAATATGTCAGTCTCAGCTCGCGCAGAAGCAAGCCGGAAATATAAATTACACATGTCGTTGGAAAGGAGAGGTTGTGTGGGCTACGCACCGGTTCCGAGCACGCGAGACTGTTTCGGGAGTGTAGCAAAGCAGGCACGGCGCGCTCAGTTAACCATGCTGACAACGCGAGCACCTCTCCCGTTACTTATTATGCCTTATATCTCTTACTTCTCATACCATAAACCGATTTTGAATAAAATTTTCGTCGAAATTAGTCGAAATAAATACCATGTACCATCTAGTGTCTGTTTTATATTAAAATTAAATTTAGTATGTAGTCAATGTCTCGTTTTTATTTCTATTTGATAAAAGTGACTCGCTAACATTCAGACCGACCAATTTAACTGTAGAATTGGCCAAATGTAGGAACTAAAATTCTCCATTTGAGACTTTTACTTTTGTTCCAAAAAAAAATGTGATGGTGTCTCTCCCATTTAACTCTTGGTAGCTCGTAGGAACTTCATCCAAGGTCTGTAACGTTTTACGTTAAACCAACGGAGCCGTGCGCCCCGACACATCCCCACCCGAGTTTTTGTGTTGTGTTTTAAAACAAACACCCAATTTAATATGTAAATATTTGCTTATCACTGTAATGGAAACCTGTACAATAAAATATTTATATAAAAAACAATCAAATTAAGACATATAAAACAGTAATCCTTTAAGAAGCGTTATTTTATTTAGAAAAAACCACAAACATTCATTAAAAAAAACATAAAGCAGATTTAAGATGAGAAAAAAAAATCCCTAGGAAATATATGGTTCGTAATTTAAGGAAGGAATTTACCGAATAAGGAAAGAGGAAAAGTTATATCAACAAATAAAAAGTATCGAAACAACAATGAGATAAAGAAGAACAAAATTCTAGGAGCATCTATATAGAATGAACAATAACAGATTGGCAAAGAACATTTACAATTTTAATAAAGATAAAGACAAAAACAAGTTAGAACAAACTGATCGAAAGAGACCACGAGAAACTAAAGTTAAACAAAACTTTTAGGAAATTAGTAGATAAATCTAACTTTTTGGAAAAAATTTTGAAAGATATCTCAAGTGGAGTAAAGAAAGATGAATTATGTATACGTTGACTCAAAATGGGCTAAACCAAAAAAAAAAAAGTAAAAAAATAAAATAAAACAAAATAAACAGAAGTTAAGAACCAAATTATCAACTTTCTTCTAAGGGTCAAAGAAATATTAAAATTAAGATCTCAAACACATAAGTAGTTTGGTGTTTAATGTGTAAAGAAAGTTTAGAATTGTTAAACAAATTTAAGAAAAAAGAATTAACTAAGGTACGTGCATACCTCCTTCCGCGGATCATGGGTAAATTTAAATACAAGTTATAACTTATGTAAAAAAATAATTTTCCCATGTTTTATATGGTTTTGGAAATTTTATTTTAATCTGTTACAGAAATATACATAGTGATTCAGAGGAAAGATAAATAAATTAGGAACAGATCTACAGTTTAAAAGAAGGAAAGTTTTATACAAACATATGTACGAAAACGCTTTGTTATCATCGAGTTACGGCTAGCGTAACATTTCGCTCGAATTTCAGTTTCCCTGTTGAAATAAAGTCATACTGAGATTTTTAATGGCACAGTGATGCAACTGCTCATCCGTGAGTTGTGTTGTAATAAGTGAACACATGTCTCTCGTCACAGAAATGAAACCGCAAAATATTGCGCAGCGGTATGCCATTTCTTTTTGCGTTAAATCGGATGAAAACGCGACGACAAGTTACGGTAAGCTTCAGAAGGCTTTTAGAGAGGAGGTTATGTCATCAAGAGCTCAAGTTTTTCAGTGGCATAAAATTTTTAGTGAAGGCAGAACGAATGTTGAAGATTAAGACCGCAGTAGACGACCATCAACCTCACGGACAGATGTCAACTTGACCAGGGTGCGTGAAATCGTACGATCTGATCGAAGATTATCCGTGAAAATGATCGCAGAAGAACTCAACATCAATCGAGAAACGGTTCTTCTAATATTAACTGAAGATCTTGGTACGAGAAAGATTTGTGCAAAAATGGTCCCCAAAAATCTCATACAACAGTTAGAAACACGGAAAAATGTGGCAGCCGATCTGGTAGAGCAAACGGAAATCAATCCAGATTTGTTGAGCCGTGTTATCACTGGCGATGAAGGTTGGTTTTTTCAACACGATCCAGAGACAAAACGCCAAAGTTCGCAATGGTGCTCAAAGGGATCACCCGGACCAAAAAAAGCTCGCATGAAAGTCAAAAGTGAAATGCACGCTTGTGTGCTTCTACGATTCCAAGGGAATTGTTCATAAAGAGCGGGTGCCTCCTAAACAAACAGTTAACCGATGTTTCTACAAAGAAATTTTAGAAAGACTTCGTAAACGAGTTCTTCGAGTCCGTGCCAACATTGCTGATAATTGGATTCTGCATCACGATAATGCGACATCCCATACTGCTCCATCAGTACAGTAATTTTTAACCTTAAAACAAATTTCAGTACTACCACAACCACCTTATTCACCAGATATCGCTCCTTGCGACTTTTTTCTATTTCCAAGAGTCAAAATGGCGGTCAAGGGACACCATTTTCAAACAACACAAGATGTCCAAAAAGCTGTGACGAGGGTCTTGGAGGATATTACAGAAGATGAGTTCCAGAAATGTTACCTTCAATGGCAGACGTGCCGGAATAAGTGTGTGCAATCATAGGGGAACTACTTTGAAGGAGACAACACTAAACATGACTAAAACGGTAAGCAACATTTTTTTTCACATCAGTCTCATTACTTTATTGTCGCACCTCGTACAGTGAAAAACAAGTCTTCTTTTTAGGTTTTAAGTACAATAGCTTTGTTAGATGATTAATAAATGAATAAATTTGTTGGAAATTTTATTCTGGAAGAATTGATGTAATAATATCTATGAAAAACAAAAGAAAAATCATGAAATTTTATTACTGAAAACATAAACACAGTAAAATTTAAACAGAAAATGTTATGAATTTGTGCAAAATTAAAAAAAAAAAAATCCCTTTCGGCACAACGAAAGCGGAGGTATATTTCACTAGTGCTAAGAAGGGGATAAAAAAGATTTCCATCTTTAAGTTAAGAAAAATTTACTCAATACGACAATGGTTGCATTTGGAAAAAAGTCTCACATAAGCAACATCTTCTTGCAATTCCAGCAAAAATTTGGTCATCCCTTGCCGTAAGGGTTGATCATATTAAAAATTGTTTCAGACAAAAGTTTTAGGTAATGTTTAGAAGACTAACGACCACTTTAAACCGATTTAATACTGTATTTATTTAAGGGGGTACGATTTTATTTGTCTTCAAAATCCCATTTTCCATCCCCTGCGTCAATGGTTGATGGTATCAAAAAACTTTAAATAGTTTTAGGCCCTTATTCAAAGAATAGTAGGAACTTTAAACAAATTCGATATTTTATTTAATAAGAAATTTATAACGATATTTTGTTTTTTCGAAAAAGGCCACCATTTCCACCCCCATGGTCTGATTTTGCTCATTAACGATCTAACCGAGATTTATATTTTATTATATCAATTTGAAAGTGTTTGGCGTAAACTTACGGCAGTTTTGTGTCCACAAGAAAGTAATATATATATATATATATATATATATATATATATATATATATATAAACTTTTGAACTGATGGTGGTTTTGGAGTCTGGGCGATGTGAAACGCGAAGATATGTCAAAATTTTTCGGAAGTCGAATCATGGTACCAATTACAATAGATAGATTTTTTTATGAAATTTACTTAAAAAAAAACAGGGTTTTGTACCCCAATTCATTGAGTTTTCACCTCAGATTTCTGAAAAAAATACGGCAGGTACAGTTCTGGGATCTATTTTATTAAATTTTTCAGGTCAAAACCTATAAGACATCACTATTTTTCTAAAAATCTCAGTACGATTTCATTTTACAGGGGTAGCTGAAATCCAAGCGAAATCTTTCACTAGACGTAACTCATGAATGAAGCATTTTAGTAGATATGTTTAAATGAAATTTTTCCATATTTTCAAATATAGAATAGGGTATTAAAGTAACGGAAGAACTTACATGTAGGTAGTTATTTGAGGAATTTATATGGAAACCCCTTTCTGAATATCATTTTTTTTTTTTTGTAATAAACTTTACTTATTGTTGTAGTAAAATATGTCAACGGAATTTTATTAAATATAATTATTTAATATTTCTATGTTTTTGTTTTCCGTAAAAACACAATTTCGTTGACTTTTTAAGAATAAGAAAAAAAAATTTTTTTCATTAAATACAAAACGTCATAAATATTTTAAGTAACATTAATGTAAATTAAATTGCAACTTATTTAGTTAGATATATACTCGTAGTATTGTTATAAATATTTCACTTTATTTAATCATTTTTATCACGTTATATATTTTCCTTGCTTGACATGAGTGTAATTTAAAATACAGCAGACACTAGCAGTTGCATACTGAATGAAAAATATATAAAACTTCTCTAATGTAAATTTCTTGCACTTAATATTTATTTATTTAAATAGGAAAGATTATAAAAAAAAACCTTTACATATTTACTAAACTCATGTATTAATCATTTCATTTCGACTTTCTAATCATTTATTTTTTATTCAAACTCTATCCCTGTTTCCTTTTTTTCTCTCACAAACTATTTTTTAAGTGAGATATTTTACTTTATTAATTAAAATTTTTTTTTGTCTTCAGTCATTTGACAGGTTTGATACAGCTTTCCAAGATTCACTATCTCTTGCTAGTCGTTTCATTTCTATATACTCCCTTCATCCTACATCCCTAAACATTTGTTTTACATATTCTAAACGTTGCCTGCCTCTACAATTTTTCCCTTCTACCTGTCCTGATATTAACGCGACTATTCCAGGATGGCTTAATATGTGGCCTATAAGTCTGTCTCTTTTTTTAACTATACTTTTCCAAATGCTTCTTTCTTCATTGATTTGCCGCAACACCTCTTCATTTGTCACTTTATCCAACCATCTGATTTTTAACATTCTTCTATAGCACCGCATTTCAAAAGCTTCTAATCTTTTATTCTCAGGTACTCCGATTGTCCAAGTTTCACTCCATATCCAGCGACGCGCCAAATATATACTTTCATAAATCTTTTCCTGACATTTAAATTAATTTTTGATGTAAACAAATTATATTTCTGACTAAAAGCTCGTTTCGCCTGTGCTATTCGGCATTTTATATCGAAAATAATTGCAGTAATTACTGAATTTATTAGTTAAATACTCAAAAATTATTGTTAATTTTTTGAGATTACCGGGTGAATCGATCATAGGTTAAGTTTGGTTCTTTTTTTTTTTTTTGCCTTCAGTCATTTGACTGGTTTGATGCAGCTCTCCAAGATTCCCTATCTAGTGCTAGTCGTTTCATTTCAGTATACCCTCTACATCCTACATCCCTAACAATTTGTTTTACGTATTCCAAACGTGGCCTGCCTACACAATTTTTTTCTTCTACCTGTCCTTCCAATATTATAGCGACTATACCAGGTTGCCTTAGTATGTGGCCTATAACTCTGTCTCTTCTTTTAACTATATTTTTCCAAACGATTCTTTCTTCATCTATTTGCCGCAATACCTCTTCATTTGTCACTTTATCCACCCATCTGATTTTTAAAATTCTCCTATAGCACCCCATTTCAAAAGCTTCTAATCTTTTCTTCTCAGATACTCCGATCGTCCAAGTTTCACTTCCATATAAAGCTACACTCCAAACATATACTTTAAAAATTCTTTTCTTGACATTTAAATTAATTTTTGATGTAAACAAATTATATTTCTGACTGAAGGCTCGTTTCGCTTGTGCTATTGGGCATTTTATATCGCTCCTGCTTCGTCCGTCTTTAGTACTTCTACTTCCCAAATAACAAAATTCTTCTACCTCCGTAATCTTTTCTCCTCCTATTTTCACATTCAGTGGTCCATTTTTGTTATTTCTACTACATTTCATTACTTTTGTTTTGTTCTTGTTTATTTTCATGCGATAGTTCTTGCGTAGGACTTCATCTATGCCGTTCATTGTTTGGTTAAATTTTATATATGTATAAAATAAATAAATATAAATGGTTATAAAAATGATATTACAAATCCAGTTATTTGGTTATTTTTCCAATCTGGATATTGCTAACATCAATATTTCCTGCTATTTTGAGTTAAAACCCTTAACTCAAACGTTTATTTCGCGCGCGAATCGAGATTTCGGTAAATATTTGTTTATCTCGCTATTATTGAATTGTTTTTCATCCAAAAAACTCTGAAAAAAATAGGTTATGTTAACAATGCGTTATTAATTTATATTGTTTTACAAAAATTAATTTTTGTTAATACCTGATTATGTTGCGCGCGCACAAATATGGTATAATTTTTTTTTTTTTTTAATGATTGAGAACCTATGCTTTTTTTTATTTATATAAACTATAGACTTTTCTGGCTAATTTGACGTATTTAAAATTAAATACGTATTAAAACGTATTAAAAATTTATTTATATCCGATAAAAACTGATTATATAAATTTAAAAAAAAAACACTACATTTCAGAAAATTGTAACTAAAAAAAATTGAGATTTCGGTAAACGTTTGTTTATCTCTCTATTGCTCAAAACTAACACATTCAAAATAAGATATTCAAAACTGCTAAACAACAAAAAAAAATCTAAACAGAAATAATTTTTCCTCCTGTGTACCTTTAAAAAAAAAATATATTTTAATATTTCATAAATGTCACGTTCACTGGTTATTCTGTTGAATTTATGTTTTTATATCAATTATATGAAAGATAAAACAAACGGCTAATATATATAAGAATCTATTTGATTCTTATATATTAGCATTTTCGTATTTTTTTGTTTTTAAAAAAATACGAAAATACTACGACTTAAACAATGACGTCAACGAAATAAAAGTACTGTGTGTTTGTTCCCTTGTGAAATATCTACACTATACATGGCTGTTATGCATATTGCATTTTCTCATAATTCAAGGCGTTGTGATTAAATCCATATAAAAATCTTTTTTCTGTGTTAAATGGTTCATGAGAAATTTGAATTTTAAAAATTGATTACCAGTGGTTAATATAGTGACCAGCGGGAAACAAGGGGTGAAACACTTACAAACATTTTGTGAGGGGGAAGAATCGAAAAAGTATTTTTTTTTCGTCATTGTTAAATATTAATTAACTTTTTTCAAATTTGATTGCTTATAACTCAAAAAAGAATGAATTTATAAGAAATGGTTTTCTCACAAAAGTAACATATGAATACCTTCCTATTTTAAAAAAAACAAGTTTGATTCGGTATGTTCGATCTGAAATCGAAGATGTCAAATATAGGATCTTCCGTATAAAACGCAACCCAACCTTATATTGGTAGGTATTGAAATAATAAAAAGGCAAATGTAAATGTAATTTTTATTATTACCATCTATTACCCTACACTTAGAGTAAATGTTGGAAGTGGCCGCCATCTTCTTAATACAAGCTTCAATTCTTTTTACAGCGTCTCTTGCAACTTTTTTCAAAGTTTGTGGCGGGATATTTAATACAGCTTGTTCAATATTGACTTTCAATCGTTCAAGTGTTCGTGGTTTGTTGCTGTAGGCTCATTCTTTGAGATAACCCCGTAGAAAAAAATCCGCCGCAGTCAAATCTGGAGATCTTGGTGGCCACAATCCTCGACCGATAACAAGATTACCGAAGAATTCCTCGACGAAATCAGAAGTTGAACCTGCGTAGTGCGATGTCGCACCGTCATGTTGTAGCCGGTAGTGTCTGTCTTCCTCTTCCAAGAGTGCGATGAACTGAAATAAAATATCCTGATATCGTTCTGCATTAATGCTGTACTCGAAAAAAAAAGGACCGATTATTTTCTTCCGCGATATCGCGCACCACACGCCCGACTTCTGCGGGTGTAATTCTTTTTCGTGATAAACGTGGGGATTTTCAGCGCTCCAAATTCTACTGGTTTTGCTGTTTACGTAGCCATCCAAATGAAACCGTGCTTCATCTGTGAAAAATAACGAATCCATAACATTAATTCCCTCACGCAGAAATCGACGGAACCGTTGACAGTATTGTAGCCGTTATTCTTTGTCTGGCTCAAAGGTCGATGAGCCGTTTGAATGTGATAAGGTCGTAATTGTAATCGTTTGGTCGCCCGATGAACAGTCGATTTAGACAAATTAATTTCAGCAGACAAACGTCTGATCGATTTATTTGGCGAGGCAAGTAATCGGTCTTTGATTTCATTGACTGTATATCTGTATCAACACCGACGCAGATCTTTTGTGTTCCTTGTTATTAACAGAACCGGTCTCTCTAAATTTTGCGACTAACCTTAATACTAATGTTTTGTTAGGAGCTTGTTTTTCTGGGTACTTATGGTGAAACAAATCTTGCACTGCAACCGCTGATTTCGTACTGAAGTACGACCCAACAATGAAAACACGTTCATCTAGCGAAAACACCATCTTGTCTCTATCAATACACTGAACGTTATGATTGCATTGTTTTTATTATCGGTAGTGTTCTACTGCGTGGCAGCGATGTTCAGATGTTGGACGAGTCCATTTCAGTAACGAGTAGGGGAGTAAGCTTGACTTTTGAAATTTCACGAATGAGTGATTGATGGGTTGCGTTTGTATGGGACATTCTGTATATCGTAAAGTAATAATTTTGTAATTTCGTAGCTCCTTATTTGTTTTTACCTCTTACTATTCCTCATTTTGGAAATATGAAGCGGTTTTCGTACTTAAATATCACTGTAAAAAAAAATCCCTTTCGGTACGTCGGAAGGTGGAGGTAAATTTCACCAGTGCTAAATAGGAGGTAAAAAAAGATTTTGTACCTTAAACTTAGGAAAAACTTAAAATTTACTCAATACGACAATGGTTGCATGTGAAAAATGTTTGACGTATTTAACATACGACAAGCCCCCATATTTTTATAATTCCAGCAATATTTTGGTCATCCTTTACCGCAAGGGTTGGCTATATCAAAAATTGTTTCAGATAAAAGTTGTAGGTAATGTTTAAAGGACTAACAACCACTTTAAACCGATTCGATACTTTGTCTACAAAGGGAGGTATGATTTTTTTGTCTTCAAAACCTGATTTTTTTCCACCCCCTGGGCCAATGGTTGATAATATCAAAAAATGTTACTTATATAAGTTTTACGCCCTTGTTAAAAGAATAAGAACTTTAAACGAATTCGATATTTTACTTACTAAGAATGGTAGAGCGATATTTTTTTTTTTCGATAAAGCCCCTCCATTTCCCTTCCCATGGTCCGATTTTGGTCGTTAACGAATTCGACCGAGATTATCGGACGAGTTATTTTTAAGTAACAATTCGAAAGTGATTGGTGCAAAATTACGACAGTTATCGTGTCAACAAGAAAGTGAAATGTATAAACTTTTGAACTGACGGTGTTTTTGGGTCTGTGGGATGTGAAACGCATGTTATATCCAATATACCCATTACAATTTTTATGAAATCGACCTAAAGGATTGGTGATACGGGACATCCTTTTCTTATTCTTCATTACAAACCAAATTATTCTTCATGTTTTTTTTTTTTTTACATTCTTAGACATTTTATCGATTCAGATGCAATTTTTTAAATTTAATTTTTCATTTCTTTATCTCTTTTGACTTTCATGTTTTTTTTTCAGTTCTATAAAAGTTATTCCTTTTTCCCTTTTCGGTATTATTTTATGTGTCAAAAGTTGTACTTTTTATTGAAAGAAATTTTTATTTAAAAAATAATATAAAACTTGAAAGGTTTTATATAAATTTATTTATTATAAATTATCTATATTATAATATACTGTAAAACTTTACATATATATTTTATAAGTTAATTGTTTTAAAATATTAAAAAAATAATAAAAATTTACTTTTAATAGGGAAACTTTTATTTATTAGTTATTCGTGTATAAAACTTTTTAATAACTTATAAAATTGGAATAGAATTTTTCAAGCATCGCATTTTAATATTTAAATACCATATTATATAATATCTCTCGCTCTCTCTCTCTCTTTCTATATATATATATATATTTAAAGAAGGAATAGAGGTTTTTATATAAGACAAAATTAAATAAAATATGTTTTAAATAATATTTTAGTCGTTTACTAATATTCACTTCAATTATTATAAACGAAATTACCGACTTTCTTGTAAAGAGTAAGTGATTTTTTTTATTTGGTTAGTTAAAATATACTTAATTTATTTAAAGATTTTTTTTTTAATTTAAATAAATAATAAAATTCAAAGTATTTATTAAAGTAAATTTGTTTTTTTTTTTTTTTTTTTTTTTAATAAAAAAACCCATTATTAAAAACAATAATGTTCTTTATCAACAATTTTTTTTACATCCATCTACAATTTTGAAATATTTCGAAAAAAATTTTTTTTAATTTATTCTAAAAAGAATTTTTGTAGAGAAAATGTAAAAAAATAAAAAATAAAATTTTACAATTACTTTGAAAATGCAACCCAATCAAAAAGAAAAGTTAATACAATAATTTCGATTGAAGAGGTTGGCAACACTACCTATTTTTATTGTTTTATAATCGTTATTTTCTATTTATTTTTCATGAACAATTATTTATTTTTGATTATTTGTGTTTTTACTTCCTTGTACTAAGTAAAGGAAATATTGTGATCTCCAAAAAAATTTCGGTTTTCAGATTTCAACGGAAATATCCATTTTGACTAGTTTCGGCGTGACGTACGTTCGTACGTATGTAACTCATACAACTAAAAACGATTAGCCGTAGGATTTTGAAATTTTAGATTTAGGACTTTTGTAACATCTAGTTCTGCATTTCCTGTTTTTATTTCAATCAGCTGAACCGAAAGTGTCCAAAAAAGCCCAAAGTTCAAAAAAGTCTGTTTTTTTTATATTTTCTTAACTGCAGTAATAAGCCCTCATTGAGAGCTTTTCAAAGATATATCATAAGTGGTAGTTATTTTCACTGGTTCCAGAGTTATAGTGAAATGAAATTTTAATTAATGAAATATTTGGCTGTTATAAGGGGAAAGACAAACCGGTTCGAATCTCCATTTTTATTTTATTTTAAATTTAAATATGTTGATTTATTAATAATTATTAACCTCTGATTCTAAAAACAAATTTACGATAAATAATAATTCAATAATAACAATAAAAAGAAACATATGAAAAATCAGAAGTTATTAGTGTAATAAAATGTTATATATTTTTAAAAATGTGTATCTGTAATTTAATAGGCATACAAGGAAGTCATGTGGTCTCCACATCAGATTTATTTTGCTTGATGATATTTCCAAATAAGCTTGAAGCTTATACGTAGAATATGAAAATGCAATTATTTTTAGCGGTATGAAAAATACTGTGTCTGACCTGGACTCGAATACGAGACCTCTGGATGAAAGTCCAAGACTCAATCACTCTCACCATGAAGACCGGCAATTCATGTCCAACTAGTGAACAATAAGCAACACCTTTCATTATCTAGTACCTTCTTTTTCCTGCTGTTTCAAGAGCTGTTATCGGTCATATTGTTCATGACCAATTAGGCTTTGGAAAGGTTTGTGCACGTCGGGTGTCGAACGTCTTAACGGAATATTAAAAAAATCCAAACGGGATCTGCTTTGTAATTTTTGACGAGCTACACAGAAAAAGGTGATGAATTCCTTAATTCAATTCCTACCGCCGCAAAAACGTGGATTACGTATTACATGCCAGTCAAGCGAATGGAGTCATCCTCAATCATCAACCAGACCAACAAAAGTCAAGCCACAGCCATTTGGACGCAAACGGATGGCCACAGTCTTTTGGGAACGGTTTAGCTGATTGATTTCATGCTTCGTAGAACGACTATAAATGCAGAAGCCTACTGAAAATTTCTACGTAATTTGTGGCGCGCCATTCAAAATTGGCGACGCGGGCGGCTGACCGACGGTGTCATCCTGCTGTAGGATAATGCACGTCCACATGTTGCGGGTCCGAAAGGTGATTTACGGAGAACATTTGTGTGAGAAATTTACGATCACCCACCATATAATCTAGACTTAGCTTCTTCTGATTACGATTTGTTTGGGAAATTGAATCAATTTTCGAGTGGTAAGCAATTCCCGGATGCCGATGAACTTAAATTTGTATGCTGTTAATTTAGTAACTAAATGGACTGGCGGCAGAAGAATACGACGAGGAATACTGAAGCTGGTGTATCTTTACGATAAGTGTTTTAATTCATGTTCCGATTATATAAAGTAGTATAAGGTATGTAGTTCAAGGGAAATAAAAAATATTTATAAAGTTTTCAGAATATTTTTTTTTACAATGAAACTGTTTTTACTTTAGAGATCTTCAAATTAACTGCCAATGTTTTATATACCAGGCGATTCAAAAAAGACTTCAAATCTTTAAAAGCATATTAAAATTGATTGACATAACTAACAGATTCAGTTGAAATCACATTTCAAAGAAAACCACATCAAGTCTGTCACTCAACGTTAACTTTGGTTAGATATAACTCCATTTTGTAATGCGACATACATTCTACCTGAAGTCGATTTTATTCCAGACTATATCCAACAAGTCGGACGTTAAATCTGCAACTACAATTTAAGTATTAGCTTAACAAGGTCAGTAGGCAAAGGTGATACATAAACCCGATCTTTAGTGAAACCTCACAAGAAAATATCATGCGGGGTCAAATCTGGGAAGCCAGATTAGCATGCAGTATGACCTTCACGACCAGTCCATCAATCTGGGAATCGATTAGCAAAAAAAACCTCGGAATTCTAGGTGGTAGTAAGGTGGTGCCCCGTTCTGTTGATAGTAATGACATCCATTCTGGTCATCATCGTCTAATCGAGGAATTAGAAGATTCTGAAGCATGTCCAGATAAACGATACCATTTACGCTTGCCTCCTGGAAGAGTAGTACAGTCTTTGTTTGCTTAGGGTACAAAAACCTTAGAGGTATCATGAATCCACCGGGTTGGTCTAGTGGTGAACGCGTCTTTCCAAATCAGCTGATTTGGAAGTCGAGAGTTCCAGCGTTCAAGTCCAAGTAAAGCCAGTTATTTTTAAACGGATTTGAATACTAGATCGTAGATACCGGTGTTCTTTGGTGGTTGGGTTTCAATTAACCACACATCTCAGGAACGTCCAAACTGAGAATGTACAAGACTACATTTCATTTACACTCATACATATCATCAGTTTTCATCCTATGAAGTATTATTTTAACGGTAGTTACCGGAGGCTAAACAGGAAAAAAGAAAAAGGCTTATGGCTATAATACCCACCTCACTTGAAATTATGGGTGTAACCTTTACCACTAATATCAAATATTGACTCATTACTTAAAATTACACTGTCTAAAAATATATCGTTTTCTGCAATTCTAAATCATCATTTCCACACAAAACTCTGTTGTAATCTGTAATGACCACGGTAAGTTTCTACGTCTTTTCTTCTTTGTTTGTTTAACCTCTGGAACAATTGCTTCAGAGGATGAGATGAATTATTTGTAGCGTGTGTTAAAATGCCTGACCGGGATTCGAACCCGGTACCTCCGGATTAAAGGAGTTCCCGGCTTGAAGTACAGTCGGTTTACCTAATACGCGCCAAACAGTCGTTTGTGGAATACCAGTCTCACGTCAAGTTGATTTCTTCGGAATATATGCAAAGCTTTCTCTGATTTGTTCTACAGCAGATTCAGGGACGCATTGGCGTCCTGGTGATTTTGTATATTTAACAGAACAACCTGTCTCAAGGGAAGCAATTTTAGGCCTCAGATTAATAGTAGAAGGAAGATTAAAGAAAAACAAACCAACATACTTGGCGTTCATAGACCTAGAAAAGGCTTTCGATAACGTAGACTGGAATAAAATGTTCAGCATTTTAAAAAAATTAGGGTTTAAATACAGAGATAGAAGAACAATTGCTAACATGTACAGGAACCAAACAGCAACAATAAAAATTGAAGAACATAAGAAAGAAGCCCTAATAAGAAAGGGAGTCCGACAAGGATGTTCCCTATCTCCGTTACTTTTTAATCTTTACATGGAACTAGCAGTTAATGATGTTAAAGAACAATTTAGATTCGGAGTAACAGTACAAGGTGAAAAGATAAAGATGCTACGATTTGCTGATGATATAGTAATTCTAGCCGAGAGTAAAAAGGATTTAGAAGAAACAATGAACGGCATAGATGAAGTCCTACGCAAGAACTATCGCATGAAAATAAACAAGAACAAAACAAAAGTAATGAAATGTAGTAGAAATAACAAAGATGGACCGCTGAATGTGAAAATAGGAGGAGAAAAGATTATGGAGGTAGAAGAATTTTGTTATTTGAGAAGTAAAATTACTAAAGATGGACGAAGCAGGAGCGATATAAAATGCCGAATAGCACAAGCTAAACGAGCCTTCAGTAAGAAATATAATTTGTTTACATCAAAAATTAATTTAAATGTCAGGAAAAGATTTTTGAAAGTGTATGTTTGGAGTGTCGCTTTATATGGAAGTGAAACTTGGACAATCGGAGTATCTGAGAAGAAAAGATTAGAAGCTTTTGAAATGCGGTGCTATAGGAGAATGTTAAAAATCAGATGGGTGGATAAAGTGACAAATGAAGAGGTATTGCGGAAAATAGATGAAGAAAGAAGCATTTGGAAAAATATAGTTAAAAGAAGAGACAGACTTATAGGCCACATATTAAGGCATCCTGGAATAGTCGCTTTAATATTGGAAGGACAGGTAGAAGGGAAAATTTGTGTAGGCAGGCCACTTTTGGAGTATGTAAAACAAATTGTTGGGGATGTAGGATGTAGAGGGTATACTGAAATGAAACGACTAGCACTAGATAGGGAATCTTGGAGAGCTGCATCAAACCAGTCAAATGACTGAAGACAAAAAAAAAAAAAAAAAAAAAAAACCTGTCTCAATAAAGGTTTGATACAAAGATTAAATTGTATGCCTACTAGGTCCCTCCGTACGGTAATCTATACAAAAATTACGATGAAATGCAGTTGCTCACTACAAATCTTTAAACTAAAACAGACAGCAAACACGTTTCTCACCAGTAAATGTATCCATTTTTAAAAACATTGGTGACAGCATTGGTGGTCAAACTAATGTGTTACGTGGGTCAAAACGTGTTGGGTTTTGCTATGAATTAAGATCTCAACCGAAATTTTTATATGCTTTTAAAATTGTGAATTCCTATTTGTATCAACCGGTATTTTATGTTAAGGTTTTTTGTATTATTTAAACCCATTTCAACAAGAATTAAAATGATTTAAATATTCATATTAAAAATTTATATTTTTCATAAATTTATTCGGTTGAATCCAGATCCTAATATATTTAAGATCTATATATGAAACAATTTTTCTTCTATATACATTGATTTGATTCTGCGTTAAATTTATCTTTTATTGAATAAGAGCACAAAATAAAATAGAACTTTTTTTCCTTCCCCCTTCTGCTTTACGTTTTTCTATTTTCTCCTTTACTCTTTTTTTTATTATACGAGTACATCAGTTTTTCTTTGGTCATGTAATCGCTGGAAATAACATCTGATAATTGGAAAAGGGAAATCCTTTTATTCTTTCCACAATTCTTTCTGTTTTTTTTTCCTTTCTATTATTTATTTAAGGTTTAACGAATTTAATTTTACTTCTTTTTATATATATATTTTTTTTAAAATTATTTTCCTTTTTCTTTAATCGGTTTTCGGTTATATTAATTTTTTATTTGTTTATTGAAATACATTGAAAGTAATTACAGGTGACCTCACAACTGAGTAGATAGGTCTTGGTATTTCGTACGGAAGGTCCCGGGTTTGAATCCCGGTCAGGCACGGAATTTATTCACAGCTATTAATTTCCACCGGGCTAATTACCATAGCTGTTAATTATGCCCGCTTTTTCATAAAAAAGGAATATCACTTAGATTTCAATTAAAATTAAAATATTTTTATATATATATTTTTTAATGTTACATGAACAGAATATTTCTAATATTTTAAATATTATTACGAGAATAATTAGTGAAAATAATTAAAATAGTCATGGACTAAAAAAAAATTTTTTAATTTACAAGAATGTAAATAGTTTTTAATAATATTTAGTTTATGTAGGCTTTATATACACTATTTTACTTAGAAAGTATTGTTTAAATTTTCGTTGTGTTTATTTTACAAAGCTATTTTACGCTAAATACGAGGGTAATTTATTTTTCAATGTCCGATCGGTCACGAAATTAAAACCACAGTGCAGCTCTTGGTGGAATTCATGGAACGTGGCACGACCATCACTGCAGCCTCATACTGCGTGACTCTTCAACGTCTACGAAGGACAATTCAGAATAAACGGAGAGGAATGTTGTCATCATACATTGTCTTTCTCCATGACAATGCTCGGCCGTACACTGCAGCTGTAACAAAGAAGCTCCTGCAGTGTTTTCATTGGGAAGTGTGTCATCACCCATGCCTTTCTCCATGACAATGCTCGGCCGTACACTGCAGCTGTAACAAAGAAGCTCCTGCAGTGTTTTCATTGGGAAGTGTTTCATCACCCATGCCTTTCTCCATGACAATGCTCGGCCTTACACTGCAGCTGTAACAAAGAAGCTCCTGCAGTGTTTTCATTGGGAAGTGTTTCATCACCCATGCCTTTCTCCATGACAATGCTCGGCCTTACACTGAAGCTGTAACAAAGAAGCTCCTGCAGTGTTTTCATTGGGAAGTGTTTCATCACCCATGCCTTTCTCCATGACAATGCTCGGCCTTACACTGCAGCTGTAACAAAGAAGCTCCCGCAGTGTTTTCATTGGGAAGTGTTTCATCACCCATGCTTTTCTCCATGACAATGCTCGGCCTTACACTGCAGCTGTAACAAAGAAGCTCCTGCAGTGTTTTCATTGGGAAGTGTTTTATCACCCACCATACAGCCCGGACTTGGCTCCGTCCGATTTTCACCTCTTTGCTCACATGAAACAGTGGCTAGGAGGACAACATTTTGGCATAGACATCGAGCTGCAGACCAGCGTAGAAACACGGTTGAAAACACAGGCGGTTCCGTTCTATGACGAGGGTATTGGAAATACCCTCGTCTAAATCGGAGTGGCGACTACGCAGAGAAATAGCGTAACTATGTAAGTACTTGTTACAAATAAAGAATTTTTTATTTTCACTGTGGTTTTAATTTCGTGATGATCGGACCTTGAAAAACAATAATAACCCTCGTATAATATGTTTAAACAAAATTCTAAAATAATAACAGATTTTGATAATCGAAATTTAGTGTTTGTTACCTTTTTTGATATCAGTATAGTTTTGTTTTAAACAGTTTTATTTATATTACAGAAATTTTTGTTTTTTGAGCGGAAGAAATGATATCTACGAGACTGTTACCGTAATTGTAATTTATTTCAAATTGCTGCGTTTTGTTAGATTATTCTTATATATTTTTAATTAATTACTGATTGCTATCTTATTGATTTATTATTAAAATTTATTGCCTTTTTAGAACAAACAATTTGAATTTCACAGCCAATTTTTTTGTTGATTGTCATATCATTCAGTTCATACCGTATTTTTCCTTTTTTAATAAAACTAGTATAATGATGACCTTCAGGAATCGAAGATACGTGATGTAATATTGCACTTATTACTTTGTAAGTGTAACCCTCGATTTTTATTGCTAAATTCGATTTTACCAATCGGATTTATTTTGGTTTTATTTTATTTATTTATTTTTTTTTTTGCTTTTACGACGTAGTAAGATCACTTTAGTTCAATTCCTGGGCCAGTCCATTTTATAATCGGTTCTTATTATTTCTGAATCATGTGAATTGTTTTATTCTTGCTTCTTTTCTTTTTGCCCACATCTTTTTGAAGCGTTCTGATCTTTGGTGCCTGTCCTCGTCTGAATTCACCCTGTAGGATTTCTTTTTGATTTTAGGTTCAAATGTTATCATATTTGTTTTAATTAGTTTGTCGTATTTTCCAGATTTTGTGATTGGAGATTCTCAACTTTTCCATATCTTTTTGGACTTCCTTTATCCATTTCGATTTTGTTGTTCTTTCCAAGTATAAATTATTTATTTGGCTTGCAAGTCTGGTGTTTTCTACTCTAAGTAGGTGCCCTAAGAATGAAATTCTTTTTTTCCTGAAGAAATTTAGTTAGTGGGGTTATTATTTAATATACTTCTTCATTTGGGATTATCCTACACTGTCTTTCTATTATGTTTATCTTGTTTATGAATTTTCTATCTTCTTCTCTATCTTTTCGATCTTTTCTACCACTCAATTTTGTATCGTCCGAAGATAGTCTCGCTGGCGTATTGTATTTCTGAAAGAATAAATGTTTGGATTACGTATTTCTGTTTTATTTATTCCTTTTTTAATAAAACTCTTGTAAATTAATAATTTTATTTGTTTTTAAAGAAGTAATGGGAATTAAAAAGATTGTTTCATTATCAATACTTTCATTTTCATAAGATATTTACTATTAAACCAAACGGTAGTATATTTTCTTTTAAATTTTACTATTTCAAGTACATTATCAAGTTTTGTACGCTCCCCAGTACTGTCAAATACTGCTATCTAGCGGTACGATTCGTAAAGGTATATTAAAAAATTGAATAAAATGACATTTTTGAGTCCCGCGGTTCATCAAATGGGAAAAAAACGTTGTCTAACAAAATTTCAGATATTTTTTGGAAATATTCTTTATTACAAATCTAATTGAACTGAAATATAGAGTTATGATTAAAGAATGGTGCAGTTTTGAACATGGTTTAAATTAAAACAGAATTACTTTCAGTTTATGTTTTTTATTTTTCCATTTTGTCGTCTCAAACATTTTTTTTTACATAATTAATAAATTTCAATATGTGCGCCCTTAGTCCCTCGACAAATGTCCAAACGATACTCAACTTCTCTCCAAACATTAGTTAACATTTCTTCGTTAATAGTTGTCACTGCTTCATTAATCCTGTTTTTTAAGTGGTTTAGGTCGCGAATTTTTTGTGTATAAACAACGCTTTTGATGTACTCCTAAAAGAAAATGTCACAAGGTGTCAGGTCTGGACTCCTTGGAGGCCAAAGTACGGGTCCTTGACGGCCTATCCATCGATCTCCAAATTTATCGTTCAAAGCGTCCGTGACCGACGCATTGAAGTGAGGGGGAGCACCATCTTGTTGGAAATGAAGGCGATGAATGTTTTCGAGTTCATCCGGCTGAGGAAAGCAATAACCGGTTAACATGTCAAAATACGCAACTCCATTAATTGTTTTGTCAACAAAGAAGAAAGGCCCTATTACACGATTTTTCATCACACCACACCAAACATTAATTTTAGGCGAATCGCGTTGTTTCTCAATAATTGCATGTGGGTTTTCAGAGCCCCATATTCGTGAATTGTGTCTGTTAACACATCCATTCCTATGGAATGTAGCTTCGTCTGTAAAACTTATATCGTCTAAAAATGATTCGTTTTCACTTATTCTGTCTAACTTTTAAACAGCTAAATTGTAACGTTTTATACCATCATCGGGTTTCAACTCCTGCAGTATCTGGATTTTATAAGCGTGTAATTTCAGTTTTTTACGTAAAACTTTGTGAACTGATAATTTTGGAATACCTAATTCGACGCTTCGACGGGGGATGCACTTCCAAGGACTTCTAATTGCCGATCGTCTAATTAGTTCAACCGTTTCGTCCGGTACACTTGGTCTGCCGGTTGATTTCTATTTCTTAACCGATCCGGTTTCTTTGAATCGTTTGAACCGACGTGTTATGTTATTTTTGTGTGGCGGATCTCTTCTGAATTCACGTCGAAACGCACGTTGAACTAAAATTACGGATTTAATTCAGCAATCAATAAAACATACTTTGCTTTGTCTTTATCCGAGAACATAGTAACTCACTAAACTCACCGCAACAACAATAAAAGAACCGACGTTGTGGTTACAACTGCTGATAAACAAACCTTTGGGTTAGAAGATTTTCAAGGATATCAATATAGCGTCTAGAAATTTCCCTACAACCTTCCTATGAATTACTGAAACCGCAACATTCTTTTATGATAACCCTGTATAATGTTTTCACGCTTATTTTTTCCCCTATTTTCACTCTTAGGTTAGGTCATGTTTAGAACTGTAAACGTAGTTCATTGACTTCCTCGCCTCTTACCGATGAAAGTTCAAACAAACTCCGTGATTAATAATTTTGTTCATTAAATTATTATTATATATAACATATAATTTTATTTTTCCTTCCATAAGAAAAAGTAGAGGAAAAATCTTTTCATTTATTAATGTTTTTTAATGCATTTTTTCGCCTTCTTAGACATACTCATACTGAAAGTACCCCCTCCCACAAAAAATAAATTACTTTAGTAGTAATATTGGTGTTGGGGAGCCGATCCAAATTTAAAAATTAGATTTTTTTTTAATTTAAATTTTTTTCGGAAATTTAATCATTATTCAAAGATTTAAAACAAAAACCTTACGTAAATTTTCATTGTACATTTTTTAATGAACTTTTTTATGTTTCTTTTAACGTAATAAAATTGAAAAAACAATAAATTTCTTGAGAGTAAATTTTGGTGTGGGGGAACCAAAAAAAAATTAAAAACTGTACATTTTTTTAATCTTTTTTGTTTATATAAACATATAATGAAAATTTTAAAATAAAGCTTCAACAGAAATTACCTTCATACCATATATTAAGTATAGTTAACTTTTTTCATACGTAATTATTTTTCCACTATATAAAAATAAATAAGCAGTGCCAGGAAAGTATTACATCTTTTTTACAGAGTTTTTTTATTTGTTTAAATCTTATTTATTTTATGTTTAATTTCATTTTTAAAATTAAAATCTTGCAATTTAAATTTAATTCTAAGTCGTTTCTTGTTTCTACTTCTTAGCAAAATAAAGGTTGTCCCATATAAAAGGCAACCCAACCTTATATTGGTAGGTATTGGAATAAAAAAAAAGCATGTGTAAATGTAAATGTAATTTTTATTATTACCATCCATTACCTTACGTTTAGAGTAAATGTTGGAAGTGGCCGCCATCTTCTTGAATACAAGCTTCAATTCTTTTTACAGCGTCTCTTGCAACTTTTTTCAAAGTTTGTGGCTGGATATTTAATACAGCTTGTTCAATATTGACTTTCAATCGTTCAAGTGTTCGTGGTTTGTTGCTGTAGGCTTTTTATTTGAGGTAACCCCGTAGAAAAAAATCCGCCGCAGTCAAATCTGGAGATCTTAGTGGCCACAAGCCTCGACCGGTAACACGATTACCGAAGAATTCCTCGACCAAATCAGAAGTTGAACCTGCGTAGTGCGATGTCGCACCGTCATATTGTAGCCATCAGTGTCTGTCTTCCTCTTCTAAGAGTGCGATGAACTAAAATAAAATATCCTGTTATCGTTCTGCATTAATGGTGTACTCGAAAAAAATAGGACCGATTATTTTCTTCCGTGATATCGCGCACCACACGCCCGACTACTGCGGGTGTAATTGTTTTTCGTGATAAACGTGGGGATTTTCAGCACTCCAAATTCTACTGTTTTGGCTGTTTACGTAGCCGTCCGAATGAAACCGTGCTTCATCTGTGAAAAATAACGAATCCGTAACATTAATTCCCTCACGCAGAAATCGACGGAACCGTTGACAGTATTGTAGCCGTTTTTCTTTGTCGGGCTCAAGAAGTCGATGAACCGTTTGAATGCGATAAGGTCGTAATTGTAATCGTTTGGTCGCCTGATGAACGGTCGATTTAGATAAATTAATTTCAGCAGACAAATGTCTGATCGATTTATTTGGCGAGGCGAGTAATCGGTTTTTGATTTCAGCGACTGTATCTGTATTCAACATTGACGCAGATCTTTTGTGTTCCTTGTTATTAACAGAACCGGTCTTTCTAAATTTTGCGACTAACCCTAAAACTGATGTTTTGTTAGGAGCTGGTTTATCTGGGTAATTATGGCGAAACAAATTTTGCACTGCAACCGCTGATTTCGTACTGAAGTACGACTCGACAATGAAAACACGTTCGTCTAGCGAAAACACCATCTTCTCTGTAGCAATACACTGAACGTTATGATTGCATTGTTGTTACTATCGGTAGTGTTCTACTGCGTCGCCGCGATGTTCAGATGTTGGACGAGTCCATTTCAGTAACGAGTAAGGGAGTAAGCTTCACTTTTGAAATTTCACGGATGAGTGATTGATGGGTTGCGTTTTATATGGGATACTCTGTATATTAAAATATTTATTTTTAAGTCTTCATTCTAATTAACTGTTCTCTAATTAGTCCTTCATTTATAGTATTCCATCCTGTATAAAAAAAAAATAAATAAATTACAGGATTGTTTTGATTATTTATCTTGAACATTTCTTAATTAAAGCTTCCTTTTTTGTTCAGCTAATTTTAACTGCGATAATTTTCTATTTAAATCTGTTTTTCCTTAAATTTTATTTATTTTCTACAAATTGATTTTAAATAGAATAGGTCACTGATTCCCATACTGTGCGCCACGACCTCTTCATAGCCGTGTAATATTGTAAAAGCTTCATAATTAATTGAACCAAGATACACGAGTTTTATTTATTTTTATCTCTACTTATGAGTAGTCATACTTTTACTTAGGGTAGGGCGCCATGGAGAAATTTTAATTGAAAACTGGGACCGCGACTCGGAAAAGTATGGGAACCACTGTTGCAATGGTAGATAAAATTAATTTTTTATTACTAATTTTACTTACTTCCGTGTAAGCAGTAAATGAAGTAGGTATTTAGAAACAAAAAGAAATGGGGTACTACATAATTAAAATTATAAGAATGCTATTGATGAAGAAAGTAAAAGGAACTGTCGGAAATTAAGAAATGCTATAAACAGGAAGTGCAAACTGGTGAAAGAAGAGTGGATTAAAGAAAAGTGTTCAGAAGTGGAAAGAGAAATGAACATTGGTAAAATAGACGGAGCATACAGGAAAGTTAAGGAAAATTTTGGGGTACATAAATTAAAATCTAATAATGTGTTAAACAAAGATGATACACCAATATATAATACGAAAGGTAAAGTCGATAGATGGGTGGAATATATTGAAGAGTTATACGGAGGAAATGAATTAGAAAATGGTGTTACAGAGGAAGAAGAGGAAGTTGAGGAGGATGAAATGGGAGAAACAATACTGAGATCTGAATTTAAGAGAGCATTAAAAGATTTAAATGGCAGAAAGGCTCCTGGAATAGACGGAATACCTGTAGAATTACTGCGCAGTGCAGGTAAGGAAGCGATTGATAGATTATACAAACTGGTGTGTAATATTTATGAAAATGGGGAATTTCCAACAGACTTCAAAAAAAGTGTTATAGTAATGATACCAAAGAAAGCAGGGGCAGATAAATGTGAAGAATACAGAACAATTAGTTTAACTAGTCATGCATCAAAAATCTTAACTAGAATTTTATACAGAAGAATTGAGAGGAGAGTGGAAGAAGTGTTAGGAGAAGACCAATTTGGTTTCAGGAAAAGTATAGGGACAAGGGAAGCAATTTTAGGCCTCAGATTAATAGTAGAAGGAAGATTAAAGAAAAACAAACCAACATACTTGGCGTTTATAGACCTAGAAAAGGCTTTCGATAACGTAGACTAGAATAAAATGTTCAGCATTTTAAAAAAATTAGGGTTCAAATACAGAGATAGAAGAACAATTGCTAACATGTACAGGAACCAAAAAGCAACAATAACAATTGAAGAACATAAGAAAGAAGCCCTAATAAGAAAGGGAGTCCGACAAGGATGTTCCCTATCTCCGTTACTTTTTAATCTTTACATGGAACTAGCAGTTAATGATGTTAAAGAACAATTTAGATTCGGAGTAACAGTACAAGGTGAAAAGATAAAGATGCTACGATTTGCTGATGATATAGTAATTCTAGCCGAGAGTAAAAAGGATTTATAAGAAACAATGAACGGCATAGATGAAGTCCTACGCAAGAACTATCGCATGAAAATAAACAAGAACAAAACAAAAGTAATGAAATGTAGTAGAAAAAACAAAGATGGACCGCTGAATGTGAAAATAGGAGGAGAAAAGATTAAGGAGGTAGAAGAATTTTGTTATTTGGGAAGTAAAATTACTAAAGATGGACGAAGCAGGAGCGATATAAAATGCCGAATAGCACAAGCTAAACGAGACTTCAGTAAGAAATATAATTTGTTTACATCAAAAATTAATTTAAATGTCAGGAAAAGATTTTTGAAAGTGTATGTTTGGAGTGCCGCTTTATATGGAAGTGAAACTTGGACAATCGGAGTATCTGAGAAGAAAAGATTAGAAGCTTTTGAAATGTGGTGCTATAGGAGAATGTTAAAAATCAGATGGATGGATAAATTGACAAATGAAGAGGTATTGCGGCAAATAGATGAAGAAAGAAGCATTTGGAAAAATATAGTTAAAAGAAGAGACAGACTTATAGGCCACATACTAAGGCATCCTGGAATAGTCGCTTTAATATTGGAAGGACAGGTAGAAGGGAAAAATTGTGTAGGCAGGCCACGTTTGGAGTATGTAAAACAAATTGTTGGGGATGTAGGATGTAGAGGGTATACTGAAATGAAACGACTAGCACTAGATAGGAAATCTTGGAGAGCTGCATCAAACCAGTCAAATGACTGAAGACAAAAAAAAAAAAAAAAAAAACATAATTAAAAGAAATCTGCATTATGGTGGGTTTTTAATTTTGTCTGCCATCGTAATTTTTGTTGTAATCTCGAAAAATTTCGGTTTTCAGATATCAACGAAAATATCCATTTTGGCTAATTTCGGCGTGACTTCTGTACGTATGTGTATCACATAACTCAAAAACGATTAGACGTAGAACGTTAAAATTTTTGATTTAGACTCGTGTAACATCTAGTTGTTCACTTCCCCTTTTGATTGCGATTGACTGGACCGAAAGTGTCGAAAAAAGCTCAAAATCATAAAAATTTTGATTTGGACTTTTTCTTAACTGCAATAAGAAACCCTTGTTGAGAGATTTTCCATGATATATCATAAGTGGTACTTATTTTCTTTGCTTCCAGAGTTATAATCAAATAAAATCTTAATGAAATATTTGGATCTTACAAGGGGAAGGCACATCGGTTCGAATCCGACTTCATTTTCGACTTTTTTTTTAAATTTAAATAAATGTATTTATTAATAATTATTAACCTGTGATTGTAAAAAGATTTTTCCAATAAATAAAAACTCAATTATAACAATAAAAAAAAAATTGAAAAAAATCAGAATTTATTAGTGAAATATATTTTAATTTACTTTTAATATTCCATTTTAATTTGTTTATTAAAATAATTTGTTTTTATTTTACTTGGTTGTACAATGTAAGACGAATTTGATAATTTAATTTTCTAAGATAAAAATAGTTTTCTAAAGATTATTTAAGTGGAACTTTAATTACACAATCGAATTTGATAATACTGTCTTAATAATCACATATTTACATCTTGATCCCTGTTTACTAACGGTTTTGAATTTACCAGTCGATGAATCCTACATTAGGATATTGATTAAAGGACAATTAGCATTATCCTTAAGCTACAGAGTGAATCCTGGAGGATATATCTATTCTATGAAGAGGCTCTGCTTTATCCTGTAAATTCCCTTGAACCATTAATTTGGATTATTGTCAATATTATTCTCTGAGATGATTCAAGATTCCTGAATTAATCTATCCTGACAAGGAATTCTTTTCGTATAGGGAAAAACAAGAGAAGGATAGTTGCCGATTTTCATGGCGGAGCGGTAGCGTCTTGGTTTTTCATCCGAAGGTCCCGGATTCGAATCTCGGTCAGGCTGATTTTGAAATATTTTTTTTAATAATATATTGATTATTTTAGGTATCGGAACTACTTATAATTATTCAATAAAATTACGAAAAATTTATTTATTGAAACGTCGCAACAGGTAATATTACAAAAAATGGAAAAAAAAGTAATTAAATCTGACTGGCCTAATCCACTTTTCTTTTTTTTTTTACTTTTAAGGCTGCAAAGGACCACTTTAGTCAGAATAATTCAAGTCTTTTTTACCATCTTTTGGCCTTTAAGTTCTTAGCTTTTACTTTCTACCAATATTTAGTCATTCTTAATAATCTTGCTTTACATTCCTCTTCCGAATAAACCCTTTTTGTATAATTAAAAGTTCTTGGTATTCGGATCTTTAATAACAAATTTTAATTTTTCGGATTTATTAATTAAATTTTCGTAAGACAAATTTAATTCTTGCATGTCTTCTTTAATTTCTTTGATCCATAATGGCGGATTATTTAAAGATCAAAATCGATCGTTAATTCTCTTAGTAATCCTATTCTGCGGTAATCTTAACAAGTGTGCGCAGAAAGAAATTCGCTTCTTTTTCATAGTATCAATTAAGGATTACAAGTTTTCGTACAGAAATTTATTAGGCAATAATCTGTACTGATTTTCATGTTTATATTTTTTGTTTACGCAGATTCTAAGAATCCTGCGTTCAACTTTAAGCAAAGGTTCAGTCCTATTTTTATGATTTAATCTAAATAAAGTTTCGCTCGCGTAAGTAATTACCGGTTTAACCACAGTTTTGTAATGTCTAAGTTTAGTGTTAACCAAGAGTGATTTTTTGTTACTTGTAGCACTTTAATTAATTTATTAAATTATTTAATATTAATTATTATTAATAATAATAAATTATGATTATTAAATCCACTTTTATTAAACAAATATAAAAAAGGTTTCTAGTATTAAATGTAAATTTAAAAATATTGTTGTGGCTGAAAAGCTTTTTTTTTTTAACCTCCGGGGGTCCGCAGTTACGCATTTTTTCCGCTGAAGATGAGATGGATGTTTTGTAACGTGTGTAAAAAATGCCATGTCTAACCGGGATTCGAAGCCAGGATCTTTGGGTGAAAGGCTGAGACGCTACCACTCGCGCCACGGAGGACGGGTGACTTGATCATAAGCGCTTTATGATAATGAATCTTATACTTTATCGGCTAGATTTTAATGTTTTATTTTTAATAAACTTTCTAAATACGTAAATTCCTTTTTAGTTTCTGTGGTCTGTATTTATACAATTTTATTTAGAATCAATTTTCTAAAAATTTATTTAAAACTAACAGACCCGACAATGCTTTCCTATTGCTAGATTTGAGTAAATTTATAGGTTAAATGAACACAATCGAAAGTTTGATAAAACAATAACAAGATGAACATTTCGGAACTTCACCAAATTCGCTTTATCCCTTTCTCCGTTTTCCAATTCGCTTTTCTATTTCCTATTTTCATTTTTATCAATTTCCTTTTTATATTTTCTCCCTTTCCCTATTCATTTCCTTTTCCACGTTTCACAATTTTTTTTCCATTTTTCCCTTCTTCTGTTTTACCTTTATAGATTTCTTTCTTTTCCGTTTTATCCCTTTTTCCCCGCGTGTAAATCGGTCCAGTTTTTTAGTCTAAATTCGAATCCCAAGAATTTCATTAGGTCTTAAATTTACTGAAGTTGTAGCAAAGGCGAAATGTATCACTATTTAGTGGAAACGCTTCTATTGAAGCGTTTCCACTAAAACTTGGACAATCGGAGTATCTGAGAAGAAAAGATTAGAAGCTTTTGAAATGTGGTGCTATAGGAGAATGTTAAAAATCAAATGGGTGGATAAAGTGACAAATGAAGAGGTATTGCGGAAAATAGATGAAGAAAGAAGCATTTGGAAAAATATAGTTAAAAGAAGAGACAGACTTATAGGCCACATACTAAGGCATCCTGGAATAGTCGCTTTAATATTGGAAGGACAGGTAGAAGGGAAAAATTGTGTAGGCAGGCCACGCTTGGAGTATGTAAAACAAATTGTTAGGGATGTAGGATGTAGAGGGTATACTGAAATGAAACGACTAGCACTAGATAGGGAATCTTGGAGAGCTGCATCAAACCAGTCAAATGACTGAAGACAAAAAAAAAAAAAATACATAACGTATTAATAAAACTGCGTAGTAATATGCCCTATGCTTATAAATTAATGTAGAAATAATCAATAGTTTTACTCATCTACAGTATTGTATTTTTATCATATTATTTTGCGGCAAATAGATGAAGAAAGAAGCATTTGGAAAATTATAGTTAAAAGAAGAGACAGACTTACAGGCCACATACTAAGGCGTCCTGGAATAGTCGCTTTGATATTGGAAGGACAGGTAGAAGGGAAAAACTGTGTAGGCAGGCCACGTTTGAAATATGTAAAACAAATTGTTAGGGATGTAGGATATAGAGGGTATACTGAAATGAAACGACTAGCACTAGATAGTGAATCTTGGAGAGCTGCATCAAACCAGTCAAATGACTGAAGGCAAAAAAAAAAAAAAAAATTTGAACAATGAAAAATAGTATTCGATATATAAAACAGTTAACACTACTAATAACAGAATGTTTTAAACATTAAGAACATTTTTAAACACTAAATACTACGAACAGTAAGTTTTAACCACATAATGTAGACATATTTTAACTTACATTATTCTTTTTTTAAAAAAACTCGTATTTTTAAAAAAAAAACTTTTTTTGTACGGCGCTAATGCTGCTTCAAGCTGTTGTGTAAAATTTATTCACCCCTCTATAGAAGGGTATATTTCAAAATCCTTGTTTATTACCTGGCTAACTAGATAAACAATTTCGTTTACAGATTTTAAGTTGTAATTTATTCTTCATTTTCCTTTCCATCTGCCGGAGTAGATAAAGGCTGTTGCGTTATCTTAAAGTTTCTCTTTTGTGATCTCTTCCTTGTAACAGTGCATTATGCCCTGAATATCTTATATGTTAATTTAATTGAAATCTTCACCTTGAATTAGCAGAATATAATTTTTTTCTTAACGATGCTGGGCCACAAATTTCGTCAGCATGCATTAATCGCTGATGGTTTAATGTCAACGAATCCTTAATACAATGCGACCTGTATCAGTGTATTTTTTCCATAACTGAGTTACTTTCAATGAATTATCCATCTACGTTTCACGTATCAATTAACTGAAAATCCGTCCCAGATAATACGCTTTGAAAGAAACGATGGTTCCTTGATTTAAAGGTATATCAGAGTTGACGTGTTTGGTGGCAGAAATAACATTTTTTTCCATTAGGATGCAAATTTTTTTTTCTTCTTGTATATGTCCTGGAGCATTATATGAAAAGAAGAACTTTAAATTGCAAAGACTTCTTTTTTAGATAAAGTTCGACATGTTGCGTAAAAAAAATGAAACCATACAATAAAAAGGGATACTGTTACCCACCTACGCGTTTCGGTTTGATTTCCATAAAACTGGTAAATGAGTTTTACCTTTCTATATATATATATATATATATATATATATGAAACCACAGATTCAGTTAATAGTATTTTTGTACTCCTCATATCTCAAAACGTAAAGAAAATTATTTTCACCCCGCACTTATGCAATTGAAAATAATAAATATCGTTCTTTTCTTGGAAATGTTGTTAAAAAATATATTTATCAAATTGGAAATGTAATAAATACGAGATAAATATGAAATATTTATTATTTTCATATACAGAGTGATTCAAAGAAACGGGAAATTAAAAAAATTAAATAACGTTAATGAAAAATTTTTTTTAGAAAATGAATTTTATTTCATGTAATTGTACAAATGTTGCCATTTTAGGATACATACATTTTAGTTTATTTTTTAAAGATGACATCTTCCAGGTGACCTCCTCTTCTACGTAAACACTCACGAAGTCTCTTCGTTAAATTGTTCACGGTTTGACGTAACATCTCAACTGGAATTTCCGTAATTGCTTCTCGGATCTTTGCCTTCAGTTCTTCCGTTGTAACAGGTCTACTGTGGAGTGGAACACTTTGCTTTTAAGGTGATCCCGCAAAATGTAATCGTAAGCTGAGAGATCAGGCGATCTGGGAGGCCATCTAATGTCCCCGTTTCGTGAAATTACACGTTGTCCAAACAATCGGCGTACAGCTGCCATCGATATTCGTGCAGTATGTGAAGTTGCTCCGTCTTGTTGAAACCAAGCTGTGTTAAGAATCGGTGGAAATCTCTTTTGTTGTTCCACAACAAAGGTTTCAAGCACGGCTACGTAACGAGCCGACGTCACTGTAATCGCAAGACCGTTGTCATCCTCAAAAAAATAAGTGCCTATAACACCGTAAGATGACATAGCACACCACACGGTCACTTTCTGGCCGTTCAACGGACGCTGGTGTAGCTGCGTAGGATTTTCTTGTGCCCGGTATCTGAAATTTTGCTTGTTAAAAATCTACTGAGGTGGAAATGCGCTTCGTCTGACATCCACAGTTCGTGAACAAACTCTTCGTTATCATTTATCTTCTGAAGCATTACATTACAGAATCGTGCTCGCACAACTGCATCGTTCGGTTTCAGTTCCTGGACGATCTGCAACTTGTACGGATGGTATTGCAAGTCCTTCACTAATACTCTTCGAATGCTTAAACTATGCGATCGTAAAGATGCTGAGAGACGACGGATTGACCGATGCGGACTTCGTGCGAGAGCATCTTGTAAAGCTTGAACATTCTGTGGTGTACGGACGGTTCGCTCACGGCCTGGAGGTTTCCTTTTCATTGCCGAACCAGTTTCTTCAAAATTAGATATCCGTGTTTTAATTGCATGTGCTGATGGAACACGGTCGTGCCGTCCCGGATTAAAATGACGGCGAAATTCTCTACGCGCTCCCTCCACACTGTCACTGTTTTTGTAAAACGCTTTGATAACAAATGCACGTTGCGCACCACTCCAAGGATCCATGACAACTAAATGGCAGGTTAGGTTAGAGAGGCCTGCGCCCCTAATCAAGTGGTTCCAATCGCCCACGGCTACCAACACAAATTTCAAAATTTCCTGTTTCTTTGAATCATCCTGTATATATGGAAACTACACAGGTTATAATTTGTTTATAAGTTGATTTCATTGTATTAGTATTTTAATGTCTATTTTATATATACCGTATGTTCCTGTGAAAATATGATTGATTAAAATGATAAATTTGTATTATTGGATATCTCTTCCCTTCCCCACATAAATACTATTAGTATGAATATATATTTTTTTGATTTACTAAACACCGCTTTATAATCAGGTAAATACCCACATTATTCTCAGAGTTCATTAATTCTAACCATTTATCTATCTAATCATAAATAAACACTGTTAGTAACTAACTATCTCTCTCTTTATATATATATATATATATATATTCATTCAATGATTTATGTCTGACACACACACACACACACACACACACACACACACACACACACACACACACACACACACACACACACACACACACACACACACACACAAGTAACATAATAAATAAGGCTAACGGAAATGTTGAATGCAACAGTTATATTCTGTATACATTTCCGCATGGATTATAATCAATAATCTGTAATCCTCATTTACCAAGCATAATAAATAATTCTATATATAAATATATATATAATCTGGTGATCTAGATAGCGTCTAAATATTATATTATAGGAATAAGAACAATACGCTAGACGTAAAATGAAATTAATTTTACACAAGACTACAGTCTAGTAAATGAAAAATACACCTAATCGTTAAGAGTGGAATAATTTTTCAATAAATCATACTGCAATGTTTCAAAATATACCAAACTAAAGGTTATTTCTTTCTCTACGTTGAATTATAAATAATTTATTTAAACAACAATAAATGTGATATTTATATTCGTTCAGGAAACACGAATTTTGCGGCCTGTTTTTTTTTTGCATACGCTACATCGGGCGTTTGGTTTTTGATCATTTTTTTTTTTCTAGAATTTATGGATTACACTTATGGATTGCTATTTATATATCATCATTAACTCACAGCCAGTTTGTTTCAATATTTTTACTTTCCCGTCTAGATAGTGCTATAGCAGAACTATAACTGTTGAAGAGTAAGTATTGTAATCGATCCAATTTGGGCATATGCGGTTTTTACCGGATCTTGACGTATTGACACTGAAAGAACCCAAAATACTGGATAGAAATTTTCCGGATATTCATGTTTGTATGTACATGTGTGTCTGTATTTGGTGTTGGCCTCTAAATTACCTAAATTGCTGAACCGATTTTAACCAAATTTTGATCAGATTACTTCTATATATGCCGTTAAATTTTTAACTTAAAGGTGAACGGGATGAACGGGATGAGGCTATAGATCAAGATCACCCACCCGAAAAAAAATTTCCAAATTAGTTGGTGTAAGTGCTCCAAAGTCCGCATTATACATCAATAGTATTTCCTGTCAACATAAGAAACACTACTGGCGCAGTTCGCCTTCTTAGAGTTTCCCTTTTTCCCTGTGGAAAATCCCCTTTTCTCTCGTCCTCTTGGATCATGAAATTTGAAATTCCACAGAATTGCCAACCAAATTATTTTTTACAGTTAATTATTTAATTTAATTAAATTAATATTTTAAAGGTTGGTAATACTGATGTACAGCTGTTGTAGTCGTTTGCTATGTTGTGGCGTCACAGGTGAGCGGTAAAATTAAATATATGAATAATATTTAAAATGTATAAATATAACTCTGTCTGGCTATGTTTCAAACTTGATCGCTCGGTCAACTAGGTACCTGATGCGTTAAGCCTTGCGGCTACACCAGTCTGCCCATCGTACAAAAGAAATTTGTTGTATGTAAGTTGTGAAATCATATTAGTTTACTTAGTCCCGACTCTCGCCGCTAGTACCGCCACACGAGCGGGAATTAAATACGGTATGCCCACACGCGCGTATTAGTCAGAATCATTGAATTAAATAAACGAAAATATATTATATTTTAACACTCCTTATAATGGATATATAATATAAAATATTATATTTCCTTTACATTGAACAAGAATGTAAAAACATGTTTTTTACAAAATTTTTAATTTTTGACTTGAGATATCATGAAAATTACGAAGATACAGTTTTTTGACCTGTTTTTACGAATTTTCCGGTCAAAAAACATAAAAAAGAGCATCAAATTTACCCCTTTTATTATGTTTCAAAAATTTCAGTATGACTATTTCATAGGGGGAAATGAAATCCAAGCGAAAGTTTTCTCTAGTAATTCAAATGTAAAGCGTTTACGGATATATTGTTTTCATACGTTTTTTTCCTTATTTCAATCTCTTGAATCAGTTCTCAAATTATTTCTATTTCCTCCTAAATTACTTTGCATTATGTATCATAAACATTTGAAAACCAAAACTTGACAAATTAAAAAAACGTTTTGGTATTTGATACAGAGAGAAAGTACAACAAAAATTAGGTAAAATTATAAGAAAACTAACGAGGTATTTCTATTAGAAATAAACCAAAAAAAGAACATATTCACTATGAAGACACCCAAAGGACGATTAATAGCTTCCATTTTCTATAATATGATAAATGAAATATGGGTGGTGTTCGAACTGCCATAGAATAAAGAGAACGCCATTGAATATAGACATGATGTACAACGACAAGGTATCGCTTTTATAAAATAAAAATATCACGTTAGTATCTCAATATACGGTATTATTAAAAATAAAAAATTTCTATGAATATTTATTTCATGTTTGTTTTTTGTTCATTTGAACATTTTTTTTTCTTCAAAATTTATTAAGAACTTGTAAATTACGAGGAAAAAAATATTTTCCTGTTTATTTTTTTTCAAATGTGCAACAAAAAAGGTGTTGTTTTCAACGAAAGATGAGTGGTTAACAGACAATTATAGCTTACATCGTGATTATAATTAATTCTGTTTCGTTAAAATACAAGTTTTCTTCTTTTTTTTAATTGTTATTATTGAATAATTATTTATTGTAAAAAGAACCTTTTACAACCAGCGGTTAATAATTGTAAATAAACCAATACATTTAAATTTAAAAAAAGGAGGAGAAGTTTGATTCGAACCGATGTGCCTTCCCCTTGTAAAATCCAAATAATTCATTAATTAAAATTTTATTTGGCTATAACTCCGGAACCAATGAAAATAAGTACCACATACGAGGTGTGACAATCAAGTAATGTGATGTGAAAAAAATGTTGCTTACCGTTTTAGTCATGTTTAGTGTTGTCTCCTTCAAAGTAGTTCCCCTCTGATTGCACACAATTATTCCAGCGCTTCTGTAATTGATGGTAACATTTCTGGAACTCATCTTCTGTAATATCCTCCAAGACCCTCGCCAGAGCTTTTTGGACATCTTGTGTTGTTTGAAAATGGTGTCCCTTGACCGCCATTTTGACTCTTGGAAATAGAAAAAAGTCGCAAGGAGCGATATCTGGTGAATAAGGTGGTTGTGGTAGTACTGAAATTTGTTTTAAGGTTAAAAATTACTGTACTGATGGAGCAGTATGGGATGGCGCATTATCGTGATGCAGAATCCAATTATCAGCAATGTTGGCACGGACACGAAGAACTCGTTTACGAAGTCTTTCTAAAATTTCTTTATAGAAATATTAGTTAACTGTTTGTC
The DNA here is from genome assembly GCF_047948215.1 of Lycorma delicatula. Classification (NCBI taxonomy): domain Eukaryota; kingdom Metazoa; phylum Arthropoda; class Insecta; order Hemiptera; family Fulgoridae; genus Lycorma; species Lycorma delicatula. The sequence continues at coordinate 25,073,495 of NC_134467.1, forward strand.
CAGGAGGCACCCACTCTTTATGAACAATTCCCTTGGAATCGAAGAAGCGCACAAGCATGCATTTCACTTTTGATTTTGACATGCGAGCTTTTTTTGGTCTGGGTGATTCCGGTTGAGCACCATTGCAAACTTTGGCGTTTTGTCTCTGGATCGTATTGAAAAAACCAACCTTCATCACCAGTGATAACACGGCTTAACAAATCTGGATTGATTTCCGTTTGCTCTAACAGATCGGCTGCCACATTTTTCCGTGTTTCTAACTGTTGTATGAGATTTTAGGAGACCATTTTTGCACAAATCTTTCTCATTCCAAGATCTTCAGTTAATATTAGACGAACCGTTTCTCGATTGATGTTGAGTTCTTCTGCAATCATTTTCACGGATAATCTTCGATCAGATCGTACGATTTCACGCACCCTGGTCAAGTTGACATCTGTCCGTGAGGTTGATGGTCGTCCACTACGGTCTTCATCATCAACATTCGTTCTGCCTTCAATAAAAATTTTACGCCACCGAAAAACTTGAGCTCTTGAAATAACCTCCTCTCAAAAGCCTCCTGAAGCTTACTGTAAGTTGTCGTCGCGTTTTCACCCGATTTAATGCAAAAAGAAATGGCATACCGTTGTGCAATATTTTGCGGTTTCATTTCTGTGTTCACTTATTACAGCACAACTCACGACTGAGCAGTTGCATCAATGTGCCGCTTGGACTAGAAGTAGCTTATAGACTAAGGTCAAAGATGGTGTGCCTACACAAGCTGCAGGGTTGCCACATCTTGCAAAGAAAAATCAGTCTCATTACTTTATTGTTGCACCTCGTATGATAGATCTATCGTTGAAAAGCTCTCAATGAGGGCTTATTACTGCAATTAAGAAAAAGTACAAAATCCAAATTGTTTGGATTATGGGCTTTTTCGGACACTATTGTTCAAGTCGATTGCAGTCAAAAGTGGAGGTGCACTGCTAGATGTTACAACAGTCCGAAATCCAAAATTTCAAATCCACGGTTAATTTTTCAACTAACTAATTAAACTAATTAAAAAACTAGTTAAAATGGATTCAGGAATGGTAATAATGGATATTTCCGTTCAAATATGAAAACAGAAATTTTTCGCGATCACAATACTTCGTACAAGGAAGTAATAATTGTACGGTAAATAAAATAATTGTCTTCATAAATAAATATATAAATATATATATATATATATATATATATATATATATATATATGGAGAGGGAGAGAGAGAGAGATAAATGAAAAACTTTCGGTATTAAATAAACTTTTTTTTCTTTTTATATAAATTGATTTAAAAGTTATAAGGATTTTAATATAGAGTGTGAGTTTATTCTAATTCTTTTTAAGTTTTAATAAATTATCTTATAATTTAATAATTTTCCAGACAGTTTATTTTAAATTAATTAAAAAATTTTCTTTTATAATTAAAAATAACTAAGTTGCAATATATGCGGTCTGGTAGAGCGGATGAAAAAATTTTATTCATACATAAATACTACTAGTATGTACATAGACATAACGGAAACGTGTTCAGGAGACCCCCCCCACGAAACACCCATAGAAAATCTGACCTGATACAATAGCTATTTCTACAAATTCATTGGAAATCCACTAAAAGGAAAAATTTTTATCCGCTTTTATATTCATTAAATAACACTTAATTTTCATCACCAACACTTCGATGGTACATTCGGTAACATGCTTATAAGATCTGAAGAAAGTCACGGAAAGCAAGAGTCCTTTGCTTTCCTCCATCTCCTGATCACTACTGAAAAAAACAACTAAATCACTTTCATATTCCTTCCACCGACAAAACTAGAAAAGGGAACGAACAAGAAACGATCCGTACACACGCGGAGTAAAAAAAAAAAAACTACATTCCACCATTATGCCAGGATCTGAACTGCGGGAGCAACAGTGCTCTATATCCCTCACAGCCTCACTTGCAGCTTTCTATGTGCGCATGCGCACAAAAACCAAACACCACGCCGCTGGAACTGTGAAGAGCACAGTTCTATACAAACATTTTTGTATCTTTCATAAACTGGGGGATGACTACTGATATTAAGCTTAAGGATTATATATTGTACTAGTATAAAGAAAGAATTAAAGAAAAAACTACTCGTTATATCAAATATTATCGATAATATTCAGTAGAAATAGGGGGTGCTGTAGTTCTACAGTGCTTACAGGCGAGCCGTCACCTCTCGTAATCTATTTACCTTAGAGATAGATATTGGGTGATTTTTTCTAGTTATCTTTTCGAAACCCATCATAGCATATCTGTATTTGTCGACATTTATCAGCGAAGGTCTGGGTATATAATAAAAGAAAATTTTTCGGTCTTTCACCGATGTATTTGGTACGTGTCGACATTCGCCGAAGAAAACTGATATCCTAATTTCAGTCTTTCACGGTAACATATATGTTATATTTTTTTCTCACTACACTTTTACGTAAAATTCAATCGAAATTTAACTGAAATTTTGCATGAAAATAGTTTTTAAACCTGCAAAGAACAAAGCAGTTTCAATATAGTGTCCGTTTAGATGTTTTGCGGTAACAAACAATTATGTTCCTTTATGATATTTAGTTTTGCTACAGCCAAACCTGTTGTCAAATCGAATTTGAAGGACACTTGGAAGTTTTAAAATTAAATTTTCTCTTTTGATTATTGTGAAATATAATTTTTTCCCGCTGACGCTATTACTATGTATCGAAGCGAATGGATTCTTATTTGGAAGAAATGCTTATTTCGAAGAATCGCTTATTTGGTTACAAAATATAAAAAAAATAAAATATAAAATAAAAATATAAAATATACAAAATTTTATAATAAGAAACAAAGTATACCTTCTCGTGGTGTTTTTCGGGTAATGCAATGAACTGCGAAAATTCTTTTTTATTAGTACGAAGGATGGGTAACCAGTTTAAACTATTTTTAAGATGGGGGGACCTACTATTCTGAAATCCGCATACTTTAGATCACTCAGATTTTCTAGTCCTGCGTTGCTTGACGAAATTACAATACATGATACTTTTCATAATTTTATTAGTCTTTAATTATCAGTATTATTTAAGAATAATATTGATAAATAACAAGAAAAGATATTCTCTATCCTCATGCTTACTTGTAAGCAAGAATGAGAATAGAGAATACCGTGAGGATCCAGGAGGTGAAACTTCCAGGATAGACGGGAAAAGGCGTGCAAAGCGAGCCCTGACCGGTTAGGATTTTATAATTGATTTGATTAAAGTAATAATAATGAAATTATTAATAAAATAAAACCCATATAACGTATTTGAAATAAAAGTCCGTCAATAGCGAAGCCAGGGAAGTTATGCAACCCTTTATTAATTTTTTTTTTTAAATCGTTCATTTTCGTTTTTTTTATTTTGCTTTTATTGAATTATTATGGTATCTACTTCATATACAGTTCATCTATAAAAATACAAAAAAAGAACCATTATTCAAATCACAGCGTTTTGAATAAAATAAAGATTGAATAAAAGTATATAGATTTTGCTAGAATTTATTTTTTTATTGTATTTTGTTAAAAAAAAAAGAAAAATATTACAAATGACTCATCGGAATTTAAAAATCTGTATATAAAAAAGAACTACACATAAAATTACGAATGATATATAAAAATAAACAAAAATTGTCCAAATTTCTGGATAGGTTTAAAGTAGTCGAAGACAGGAGCAGAACAAGCTCAGTTTTTAAAATGGTGTCTTAGTTATTTTTTTCCCTGTTTAGCCTCCGGGAATCACCGTCAGGTATTACTTCAGAGAATGAATGAGGATGATATATACGTGTCTTGTTCAGTCTCAGATCGACTGATTTTTAAGATGTGTAGTTAATTAAAACCCAACCACCAAAGAACACCGGTATCCACGATATAGTATTCAAATCCGTATAAAATTAACTGCCTTTACTACGATTTGAACGCTTGACTTTGAAATTAGATGATTTGCAAAGACGCGTTTACCAGTAGATTATACAACAGAACGCATACTGTGTTTTATGAGAAATATTTATCCGTTGTTGCTGTTGAATGTTTATTTCGAAAACGGTTTAAAACAGAACCACCAGACCACCGAAGTATTCTATGATGGTATCGACAGTTTTTAGAAACCGGTTATTTGTGTAATTGTAAAAACACTGGGCGCCCAAGCGTTTCGGATTAAACAGTGTAGAAAGTCACGCCGATTTTCGTTTATAGGCCAAAGAAATCAATTCAACTAGTTAGTAGTGAACTCGATATTCCGCAGTCAACAATCTGGAATATTTTATGAACACAATTATGATTGTAACCGTACTGTATAATCAAATGACCTCAACAAAACGATACAATTTTTTTAATAACATGCAATCTTGAAGGGTGAAGATTTTGCTATCTGGAGTTTAGTGATTAAGCGACATTTCCCTTGAACTGAAAGATGGGATCAACATAAGTCAGAATATGGGGTATTGAACAGCCTAATTAAGTAGAACGTGAACTTCAGCAAAAGGTAATATTTTTGGTGCAATTTCTAAAACAAACGTGTTTTTCTTTTCGGAGGATATCGTGACAGATATTTCATACATCAATATGAATGCAGTTGTGATTTTTTACTCAATTAAAAAATGATTCACATAACTGATTACAATAAATGATTACAATAAGTTGGGGATTCGCCTCACCGGTATGCCGAAGTACGAGGTTTTTTGAACGAAGAAATTCCGTACCGTTCAGTCGGGCGATGCGCAAATGATGACTTGCGTCCTTCAAATGGTCTTCTATATCTGATCTCACGGTTTTTGATCTTTTCCTTTTAAGGTATGTTTAAAAATGTGTATATGTGCCACCCAATGACTTTGGTTGAGCTACAAGAACTCATTACAAGAGCATTTATGACCAGGAATAGTGTTAACGCGATTGTGAGCTGAATTGGACTAAAGCAGATATACATATCGTGTGACTATTGGGGGGCCATATCGAACATACTCGTATATGAAGGAATGAATAAAACCTGGACAATTTCTTTTTATTTTCATGTATCATTCATAATTTGTGTACTACTTATAGGTAAATTTCATAAGAAAGCTACCTATTATACTGGGTACCATGATTCCACCTCAAGAAAATCCCCAAGACTACAAAACCACCGTCTTTGTTGACCCGATAACTGCCGTAATTTTACGTCAATCACTTTCAAATTGATACGTAAAACATAACGACTCAAAATCTCGGTCGAGTTCGTTTACGACCAAAATCCGACCATAGGGGTTGAAATGGAAAAGTTTTTCGTAAAAAATATATCGCTCTAACTTTCTTGTTAAATAAAATATCGAATTTATAATACGGGATTGGAAAAAATTAAATAAAGATAACGTTAAAATAGGAAAAGATATCTCAGTAAATTACCTAGGCTTTGCAGACGATTTAGCCCTACTATCCCAAAATATAGAAGTGGCCAGATACCAACTGTCAACACAGGAAGAGATTGCAGGAAAAATCGGTCTAAAAATTTCATACGAAAAAACCAAAATTATGGAGAGAGACCTGCTATGCATAAGCAAAGTAAAAATAAACAATAATGTCATAGAACTAGTATAAAACTTTAAATATTTGGGGGAAAACATCACACACAACCTCCAAGAAAATCAAAACTGGAATGAAAGAATAAATAAACTCATCAAAGCCGCAATAAAAACACAAAACATCTATAACAAAAAATGCATGTCCATAAACACAAAAATAAGACATTATAACTCGGTTATCCGACCAGAAATAATTTACGGATTCGAAACCGTATTTCGACCGTACCATACAAGGTTTACCGACAAACTGGAAAAAAATTGAAAGACATATTCTACGACAATACATCGGGAAAAACATTAAAAAAAGACGTGATTTGGAGAATTATTCCAAACGAAGAGATTTACAAAACTATCATCCCGATAATTAATAAATTTAGAAAGAAGAGAATTTCCTTTCTAGGACTTTTTTTCAGAATGGAAGAAACCAGACTTTATCAGACTGATAATCGAACTTTTCTGGAACGAGAAAAGCAGACCGAACTGGTTATACGAACTACAGAAAGACGTGGAGGAATTAGACATAACCCGTGAAAACCTAAAAACGAAACTATGAGACATTGAAAAATAAAGAAACAAGATTCCTATCAAAACCCAAGAAAACAATAAGCCGGGTGTACTCTGAACAAGAAAGGGCAAAAAGATCTGAAACCTTTAGAAATTACTGGCAAAAAAGAAAAGCTGAAAAACAACAAATCAGCAAGAAAAGAAAGAACTTGCCAAAAAAATGAACTAAAGTGAGCCATTATGGTCTTAAAAGTAAAAAAAAAAATAAAAATATCGTATTCGTTTAAGGTTCCTCTATATTTTGGTTAAGGGCCTAAAACTTATCTAAGTAAAGTTTTTAGATATCACCAACCGTTGGCCTATGGGGTAGAAAAAATGGGGTTTCGAAGACAAAAAAAAATCATACCTCCTCAATAGGCACAGTATCGAATCGGTTTAAAGTATTCGTTAGTCCTCTAAAAATTACCTAAAATTTTTGGCAGAAACTTGATATGATCATCCCTTACGGGAAGGGATGATAAAAATATTGCTGGAATTGTAAAAAGATGGTGCTTTTCGTATGATAAACATAACAAAATTTTCACGTGCAACCATTGTAGTATTGAGTAAATTTGAAGTTTTTCTTTACTTTAAGGTGCAAGTCGTTAATATCCTCTCTCTTTCCGGAAATCTACCTCCGCTTTCCGGCGTGCCGAAAGGGATTTTTTTAAATAAGATATTTAAAATCCAATCAAACATTTGTAATCACTCTGTGTATTTACAGATTTATAAAATCTTTAAAAACTTTTTGAATTATAAGATAAAATAGAAATTAAGAGAAAGGTAAAACAAAATTTACTTAAGTGGTTCCTTTTATTAAAATCTCTTTTCTGTCTACTAAAATATAATAATAATAATAATAATTATACGCGTAAAACTTTCCAGTCATTTCTGTAAAAATCATCATTATTTAAATTGCTATTTTTCGTTCAATTTTTTTTTTCTCAACTTAATACTAATTAAAATAACAGCCGTTCTTCAAATCCATCAAAGAACAAAAGATTTTTAAAAAAATTCTTTTTAATTTTCGTTGTTGAAGTTCAACTACCTACCTCACTCTCTCTCTGTCACTCGCTCTCTCTCTTTCTTTCTTTATCTTATCCTCTTTTTCTCAATATAATAATGAACTTTTTACAAAAGGCTTAATAGCTTTAATATGATTTTGAATAAAATAAAATATTTTAAATAAAAGATAAAAAAACTTTTACAAATAACTTTTTCGTTTAAATATTTCGCATTTGTACATTTGTGATTTTAGTTTCTTCCGTTAATTAAAAAAATAATAATAACCCAATGAAAGTAATTTTAGATTTTTAATTTTTTCTGGGATCTTTAAATACGAAACTGTAGAAATATATTTTTTATGAAATTCTCTCTCCCTCTCCCTCACAACATCCACTCTCTCTCTCTCACTCTCTCTCTCTGTATATATATATATATATATATATATATATATATATATGTATATACAAACCCACACGCACGTGTTAAAAGCTTTGTAGTATCTCTCAAATTTCACATACATGATTAATTATAAATGAAATAAAAATTGCTGGCCTCCGTGTGTGAGTGGTAGCGTCTCCACCTTTCATTCATGGGTTTGAATCCCGGTTGGGCATAGTATTTTTCATACGCTACAAAGTTTTACATCCACGCATAAGCTTCAAGCTTATGTGACGTTATAATTAAGAAAAATAAAACAAATAAGTAACAGTTTTAGCTGTGCGCAACCTCTAAAAGTCTAGAGATTTTGGTTTACGCGATAACTTTGCAAATGTAATGACGCATCGTGACGATGAAGAATTTCTTTATTGTGTCGTATTCATTAACGAAAAAATATTTCCTATTAATGGAACAGTAAACACTCATAATGTGCGTATCTGGGGATCAGGAAATTCTCATGAAATATTCCAGTGTAAATGAGACTCCACAAAAATGAATGGAATTTTTTTTGTGTCGTATCCCCCTACTTAACACTGGTGAAATATACCTCCACCGTCTGGCGAGCCGAAAGGGATTTTATTTTTATTTTAAACTAGTGGCCCGTTGCTGCTCCAAAACGTTATCATTACAAAATAATGTTATATATTTTTAAAAAATCGGTTAATGATAACAAACTATTTAATTTTTTTTTACTTTTAAGGCTGGAAAGAACCACTTTAGTCAGAATAATTCAAGTCTTTTTTGCCGATCTTTTGGCCTTTAAGTTCTTAGCTTTTACTTTCTCCCAATATTTAGTCATTCTTAATGATCTTGCTTTACGATCCTCTTCTGAATAAACCCTTTTTGTATAATTAAAAGTTCTTGGTATTCGGATCTTTAATAACAAATTTTAATTTTTCGGATTTATTAATTAAATTTTCGTAAGTCAAATTTAATTCTTGCACGTCTTCTTAATTTCTTTGATCGATAATGGTGGATTATTAAAAGATCAAAATCGATCGATAATTCTCTTAGTAATCCTATCCTGCGGTAATCTTAACAAGTGTGCGCAGAAAGAAATTCGCTTCTTTTTCATAGTATCGATTAAGGATTTCAAGTCTTCGTACAGAAATTTATTAGGCGATAATCTGTACTGATTTTCATGTTTATATTTTTTGTTTATGCAGGTTCTAAGAATCCTGCGTTCAACTTTAAGCAAAGGTTCAGTCCTATTTTTCTGATTTAATCTAAATAAAGTCTCGCTCGCGTAAGTAATTACCGGTTTTACCACAGTTTTGTAATGTCTAATTTTAGTGTTAATCGAGAGCGATTTTTTGTTGTAAGTATTTTTGGTTACTTATAGGACTTTAAATAATTTATTAAATCTTTCTGTCCAATTTTGTTTTTCGTTAAAATTACAAGTAATGATCTCTCCAAGATATTTAAATTTTTCTACAAGTTCTACTTTGTTTCTATTAATATTCACAGAATTAATAACTAAAGGATCTATACTATTTCATTTATAATACGTCTCATTCCCCAACCACCTTGTTTTTCTCTTTTATTTCCAACCACAGGTAAAATTCGTGTTCAAAAACTATTTCTAGTCTGATAAGATGTTTTTCGGGATGAATCGTTCTTAAAATTGTTTATCCTATTCGGAATGGCTAGTAGATATGTCAAAAGGATTTAGAGACCCTCAAAAATGATTTTTCTCAAAAAAAAACCTTGAAAAAGTCGTCGATAAAGGAATAAATAAATTTTTTACGGATTTATTAGAGGAGATTTATATTTGGTGTTCAAAACGCTGCCTGATTTGTGGGTCATTCCGAGCAGAATATAAAAAAAAATCAGCCCATTTTGTCCAAAAAAACGGTCACACGGACTGGAAATGTTTTCAGCTTTTAATTTTACATACATTGATAAAGATGACGAAATTCAAGGTAAAATTTTTAATTAAAAAAAAAAAAAATTTTTATGTGATGACATAAATATAAAATTCAAGTTTACTGAGTAAAAAGAAGTTGTCTTTAATATTGGAAAAAAGGAAAATCATTCAAAATTCCTCAAGTTTTAAGTTAAAAGTTGCGTTGTTGAAAGGATAATCCTACTATCAAGGTTGTGCAATATTAGTAATGAAATTAAATTTTTGAAATAAACTCTTTTTATTATAAATAAAAAACGTAGTTATCTAAATCGACCTAAGTGTGTTATACTGAAGATGATATATAAAGCTTTCCTATATTTAAAAAATATATATATTTAAAAATTAGGGTTCAAATACAGAGATAGAAGAACAATTGCTAACATGTACAGAAACCAAACAGCAACAATAATAATTGAAGAACGTAAGAAAGAAGCCGTAATAAGAAAGGGAGTCCGACAAGGACGTTCCCTATCTCCGTTACATTTTAATCTTTACATGGAACTAGCAGTTAGTGATGTTAAAGAACAATTTAGATTCGGAGTAACAGTACAAAGTGAAAAGATAAAGATGCTACGATTTGCTGATGATATAGTAATTCTAGCCGAGAGTAAAAAGGATTTAGAAGAAACAATGAACGGCATAGATGAAGTCCTACGCAAGATCTATCGAATGAAAATAAACAAGAACAAAACAAAAGTAATGAAATGTAGTAGAAATAACAAAGATGGACCGCTGAATGTGAAAATAGGAGGAGAAAAGATTATGGAGGTAGAAGAATTTTGTTATTTGGGAAGTAAAATTACTAAAGATGGACGAAGCAGGAGCGATATAAAATGCCGAATAGCACAAGCTAAACGAGCCTTCAGTAAGAAATATAATTTGTTTACATCAAAAATTAATTTAAATGTCAGGAAAAGATTTTTGAAAGTGTATGTTTGGAGTGTCGCTTTATATGGAAGTGAAACTTGGACAATCGGAGTATCTGAGAAGAAAAGATTAGAAGCTTTTGAAATGTGGTGCTATAGGAGAATGTTAAAAATCAGATTTTTTTTAAAATGCTGAACATTTTATTCCAGTCTATGTTATCGAAAGCCTTTTCTAGGTCTATAAACGCCAAGTATGTTGGTTTGTTTTTCTTTAATCTTCCTTCTACTATTAATCTGAGGCCTAAAATTGCTTCCCTTGTCCCTATACTTTTCCTGAAACCAAATTGGTCTTCTCCTAACACTTCTTCCACTTTCCTCTCAATTCTTCTGTATAAAATTCTAGTTAAGATTTTTGATGCATGACTAGTTAAACTAATTGTTCTGTATTCTTCACATTTTTCTGCCCCTGCTTTCTTTGGTATCATAACTATAACACTTTTTTTGAAGTCTGATGGAAATTCCCCATTTTCATAAATATTACACACCAGTTTGTATAATCTATCAATCGCTTCCTCACCTGCACTGCGCAGTAATTCTACAGGTATTCCGTCTATTCCAGGAGCCTTTCTGCTATTTAAAACTTTTAATGCTCTCTTAAATTCAGATCTCAGTATTGTTTCTCCCATTTCATCCTCCTCAACTTCCTCTATAACACCATTTTCTAATTCATTTCCTTCATATAACTCTTCAATATATTCCACCCATCTATCGACTTTACCTTTCGTATTATATATTGGTGTACCATCTTTGTTTAACACATTATTAGATTTTAATTTATGTACCCCAAAATTTTCCTTAACTTTCCTGTATGCTCCGTCTATTTTACCAATGTTCATTTCTCTTTCCACTTCTGAACACTTTTCTTTAATCCACTCTTCTTTCACCAGTTTGCACTTCCTGTTTATAGCATTTCTTAATTTCCGATAGTTCCTTTTACTTTCTTCATCACTAGCATTCTTATATTTTCTACGTTCATCCATCAGCTGCAATATATCGTCTGAAACCCAAGGTTTTCTACCGGTTCTCTTTATTCCGCCTAAGTTTGCTTCTGCTGATTTAAGAATTTCCTTTTTAACATTCTCCCATTCTTCTTCTACATTTTCTACCTTATCTTTTTTACTCAGACGTCTTGCGATGTCCTCCTCAAAAATCTTCTTTACCTCCTCTTCCTCAAGCTTCTCTAAATTCCACCGATTCATCTGACACCTTTTCTTCAGGTTTTTAAACCCCAATCTACATTTCATTATCACCAAATTATGGTCGCTATCAATGTCTGCTCCAGGGTAAGTTTTGCAGTCAACGAGTTGATTTCTAAATCTTTGCTTAACCATGATATAATCTATCTGATACCTTCCAGTATCGCCTGGCTTTTTCCAAGTGTATATTCTTCTATTATGATTTTTAAATTGGGTGTTGGCAATTATACAGATTTTACATATGAATTTGAAATTATTTGGCTCATAATTACGGCAGTTATCGTGTCCACAAGAAAGTGACAAATATATATATATATATAAAGTTTTGAGCTGACGATGGTTTTGGGGTCTGATGGATGTGAAACGCGAAGATATGTCGAAATTTTTCGGAAGTCGAATATTGGTATCCATTACAATAAGTAGTTTTCTTACGAAATCTATCTAAAAACTAAGAAAATCCTTTTAATGAGCAATTTTTTTCGATTTTTGAGTATTTTTGAAATATTCTACGGGTTAATAATTAAAGTTATTTAAATTAAAACGTTATTGTTTTTTTAAAAGTTAACCAATGTAATCAAATGTTACGAAAACACAATATCATTGAAATTATTACAAAACTGCACAAACACAACATTGTGTGTTTAAGTTCAATTTGCATAGTATATACTGGTTATTTGTTTTAAATCGTAACCCAAGCAAATTACTTTTTAGAAAAGTTAATACAATAATTTCGGTAGCACTCTTGTTATTATTATTTTAATAATCAGTTGATATAATTTTCTTTTTGTAAACAGTTATTTTTTTTATTAAAAAGAAAGTGACTTTAAACACGGGAAAAAATGGATTTTTATTATAGAAAATTATTTAACAACTAAATATTTTGTTTTCTGTATGCACCAAATAAATGTTCAATTCATGCTTTAAAAAAGAAATATAGAGGATCTGGTTCTGTTTGCAATCAGAGACAGTACCGGAAACGTTCAGTACTTAATGAGGAAAGACTGGAAGACTTATCATTACAAAATCTCAAAAGGAAAATCTCAACAAAAAGGAATATATATGTGCTTTAAAGCTACCCGGCTACTTAATTTAAAGCCATACAAAATTCAATTATCACATGAATTACACCCGGTTGATTATGTTGTAGGTTCCACTACCCATAATGGCTTAATTAATTTGTTCGGAAGACCATTAAAATGTTGGATATTTTTTACAGATGTTTCATTCGAGTGGTAACGTAAATATTCTAACTGATCGCTACTAGAGCTCCAACAATCCTTACATCACCAATTTACGATCCCCTACACCCACAGAAAATTGGTGTGTTGTATGCAATTTCCAGGCAAAAAATAATTGGCCCCATATTCTTCGAAAAAAAAAACTCTTAATGCAAATCTCTACCAAGAAATTGTAAAGCAATTTATTGCAAGAATTAAATGAAAGAGATTCGTGGTTTAAATAAGATGGGGTTACATGTCAAACGGTAAGAGCAACAATGAAACTTTTGAGAGATTTCTTTGGTGAAAGAGTAACGTCGACTGGCTTACCCAGTATGTCTGAAAAGTTCCCGAACTAAATTAATAATAGAGATTTAAAGATAAACTCACGTCAGACCTGTAAATAGAACCCTTTACTAGTTATTCACTCGTTCCAGCACCGGTAGAGTCCATCAAACACTCTGGAGAAATCACTTTGTGGGATCGCCTTCAACTGCTCGATGGAAGCCCTTTGGATGGCCGGAATGTCGGCGAAAAAGCGGCCTTTCATCTTCAACTTGAGTTTCGGGAATAGAAAATAATATGATGGAGCCAAGTCGGGTGGGTGATGGTGCCAAATAGGATGGGTAGGATAAGACGGTGATTTGATTTACGTCATAATAACGTGTTAAAACTATTGCCATGTATACCGGAGAATTGTGCAAGAGAGTACAATTTCTCGAATACCGGTATATTCGGGCTGGATTCGTCGAATGCGACACATCAAGCATTTTATTACTTCCAAATAGAATTTAGAATTCACAGTTTGACCAGTTGGGACAAATTCATGATGAATAAGTAACTTCGAATCGAAGAATGCAATCAACATCGTTTACACTCTTGATTTTTGGTGCCTGAATTTCACCAGTATTTATGCTCCAGGACTCGCGGATTGATGCACATTTAATCCCCAGTTACAATTGTTTCCAAAAAATTCGGATCACTATCGACAGTTTCAACGAAGTCGAGGGCAAAAAAGACGCACCTGGTTTTGTTATTCAGTCAAGAATTGTGAAACGAAATGAGAACACACCTTTCGGCGGTTCATTTTTTTCTGTTAGAATTGTACTTACCGCGTCTTTACCGATGTTTAGCTCTTCTACTATGGCTCAAAGGGTAAGATGAGGTTGTTCGAGCAGGAGCGCGCGCACATTCACAACGCGTTTTCGTCGTGAACAGCTGTTCACGGCTTTCGCTCGTCGTCATCCAACGACTCTTTACCATCTTTAAACCGCTTCCACCATGTGTATGTTGTAGTACGAAATGCGGCTTCGTCGTTAAATGCTTGCTGTAGCATAAAATAACTTTCAAAAAAAGTCGAACACAAAATTTTATCGCGCTTCTCTGTTCGATGTCGCGAGCTCGAACAAGGTCACATGAATCAATGTATGCGGCCGAATATAACTCGAGACTGGAATGACGAAACGTGATGAAATTTTGTACGCATACCCATCAGGCATCCTAATACATAGTTCCTTGTTTATACGAGAGATATCGCTACTTGTATCGACTACTGAAATTTAGTTTAGGAACTTTTCTGATATATTGTGTACGATCAGTTGGTCAGCTGATCTTTATCCTGCAGATTGTTTTCTGTGGAGATATCTAAACGTTTGTATATTCAAAAATAATCCACACATCTATGAAGAACTGATAGCCTATATAAATCAAGAATTACAAAAAAAGGGATAGGCATACTTTGAAAGGTTGGACGGAATATAAAAAAAAAAAAATGTAATGACTTGTACTGATGAAAATAGTGTACAATTTTAATATTTGTTATACAAAAATTGATCCCGATATTGTTTTGCACAAATAATTATAATACTTATAATTAATTGCATTAATTACATCACTCTATCTTTCTTTAAATTTGGTTGATTTTGTGTTGGGAATATAGAGAAACACCTGTATTATCATCAATGGCATAATTCTTGAAAAGTTGCGTTTAGGGAAAAATCTTAGCGAATAGAAATATCTTTGAATTTTTTACTTTATCAGTAAATGTTTAAAAAAAATAGAATTAACTTTAAAAAAATTTAATTTGGCGTTACAGTACGTACATACAGTCGCGTCGCACGTATAGTAACAGTGGCTGTGTTGGTTGAGTCACCGCGCCGTGGTCAGTGGCACACTTTAAAAAATCAATTTGTAACCACTAATCTAGGGAATATCTCTTTTATATCAAGTTCAAAAAAAATACAAAATCCATTTTAAATGTTCAAACTGGGAATTTCAAAAAATCTAGATATTAATATTTAGATATTCACTTTTTTTTTTTTGTCTTCAGTCATTTGACTGGTTTGATGCAGCTCTCCAAGATTCCCTATCTAGTGCTAGTCGTTTCATTTCAGTATACCCTCTACATCCTACATCCCTAACAATTTGTTTTACATATTCCAAACGTGGCCTGCCTACACAATTTTTCCCTTCTACCTGTCCTTCCAAAATTAAAGCGACTATTCCAGGATGCCTTAGTATGTGGCCTATAAGTCTGTCTCTTCTTTTAACTATATTTTTTCAAATGCTTCTTTCTTCATCTATTTGCCGCAATACCTCCTCATTTGTCAGTTTATCCACCCATCTGATTTTTAACATTCTCCTATAGCACCACATTTCAAAAGCTTCTAACCTTTTCTTCTCAGATACTCCGATTGTCCAAGTTTCACTTCCATATAAAGCGACACTCCAAACATACACTTTCAAAAATCTTTTCCTGACAATTAAATTAATTTTTGATGTAAACAACTTATATTTCTTACTGAAGGCTCGTTTAGCTTGTGCTATTCGGCATTTTATATCGCTCCTGCTTCGTCCATCTTTAGTAATTCTACTTCCCAAATAACAAAATTCTTCTACCTCCATAATCTTTTCTCCTCCTACTTTCACATTCAGCGGTCCATCTCTGTTATTTCTACTACGTTTCATTACTTTCGTTTTGTTCTTGTTTATTTTCATGCGGTAGTTCTTGCGTAGGACTTTATCCATGCCATTCAAGGTGACTGTCTGGTGTGGAATAGGAAAGGTCGGTGTTATTGGACCGTATTTTTTTGAAGAAAATGACGCTGCCGTAACTGTAACAACTGATCGTTACGTTGCGATGTTGAATACGTTTATCATCCCTGAGTTACGAAACCGGGGAATCGATTTTCAAAATGTGTTATTCCAGCAGGATGGAGCTACAGCGCACACAGCGAGGGCAACGATGGCTGTTCTCTGTAACTTGTTTCCGGGACGGATCGTTTCCAGATTCGGTGACATTCCTTGGCCTCCTTGGTCCCCCGACTTGAGTAGTTGTGATTTTTTTCTGTGGGGGTTTCTGAAATCGCGTGTGGACGGCAATAAACCGCGTACATTGGAAGACCTAAAGATCGCAATTCGTCATCACGTCACCCAGATTGATGTAGACATGTTGCAAAGAATTGAGGCCAGTTACCGTGAAAGGCTACAACAATGTATTGCCCAAAATGGATATCACTTGCCGGACATAATTTTTCGTCCATGAGTAAGTAACAAATGCTTTGATTTAATAAGTGTTTCAGTACCAATAAAACTTTTTTAAAGTAAATATTCTATTTTGTATGATTATTTTAAAAACATCCGGTTCCCGTGAATGAACCTGTATATGTTCTACTTCAGGTGTTTTAAATGTTCATAATCATAACAAAGACCGGAAAAGATATTAAAGTTAAACATATTGCTTCAGTTCAGCAGGGGAAACGTAAATTTTATAAACCGAAATATTTATTTTATACTTTTTTGTGATATTTTGGTATTTTTATCATTATTAATATATATTTTTGTAAATTTTATGGTGTAACAGACTAAAATGTTTCTTATGTAACGAAATAAAATCAGCATGAAGATAAAAATAAGTAATTTTCATTTATTGGATTAGATACTAGTGTGTGGTTTTTCTATTTTCAGTTCATGAAGTGTAGGAGTCTATTGAGGTGAAGGGGGAAAAAGGGGAACTTTTCTCTGTCTTTTAAAGCTACGTAACTTAAAATGATCTCATACAATATTAAGTAGGTTGATCTGGATAAGCGATGAGTGGAAAAGTATAGAGCGGGTTGAAACAGGGGCGTATATCGGTGAGTAGATGGTTGGAGGGGAATATGGTTTAGTGTATATGTGTGATGGTTAGACAAGTATGGTACGGTATGGTGTGGTAATGGCAGTACTATTTTAAAGGAAGGGAGTTGTGGATGTCAGGAGTGTAATGGAGGGGGTGTTTTAAAAGGTAGCAGTAAACGGAGCGGTAAGAGGGGAAGAGTGTTAGGCTTCAGAGGAGATTTAAAGGCCCTTCTCTCATCCATTTCAACTTGACAGCTTGCTGCATGTTACTGAATGCTAATTTAATAGATTAAAGGGTATCTAGACAAATCTAAAAAGACATATACTCTTTCCTCGTTTTCCTATATTTTAAGTGTGCGCGCGCGCGTGCACTCATATATATATATATATATATATATATATATATATATCCATACACCACATATATACACGTATAACATAAACATATTCATACATGCATAAATATATCAGTATATTACGTAACCGACTTGTATAATATATACTACAAACCACATCTAAACATAAACAAACTAGTTGATTCGCACTCAGCCGGCGCCACTAATCTACTTAAAGTGATTTAAACCCGCTATACCTAGCACTAAATCTGTTCTTAATGCTATTAACTACAACTAACATAAATTAATCATATTTGATCTATTTGCTTGTTATAATTAATTAATTAAAATATATAATAGTATTTATATAAGAATAAACCACTCCTACATATAGTGGGCGTGTTTTTTAATGGTATATTGTAATTTGATTGGTTAATATGTAATAAGAATAATTAGATAATGTAATTTTTTTTATTATAACTTCAATCTTCTTCAAAAATGGTAGAATTAATTGTTGTACATCGATTTTTAATTGTAATTTGGTATAAGAGTCATGATATTTTACTTTCATCCAACCGGTTCTGGGTTTGAACGTCATTTAGTTTTCATCATCAGTTTTAGTACTATTATTGGGATAGACAAAACTAAATAGTCAATTTCCTGTAAGATTGTAAGGTACTCTGCCCCTTAAGCATCTTGTTCAATTACTAGTTGTCTTCTCCTTTCTTTTCTCTTTTAAATCATAATATTTTTAAGTTTTTTGATCTATTTTTTTGCTAATCGTTTTACATCTTCTTTAAACTATTGTTTGAACATACCTCTCCAATTCAGTTTTTAAATAGTTAATTAATTTAAAAAAATGAATTATTCAGTTTATTTTTTCTTTTGAATTAAATATATGAATTCCGTTTTCCTAATCTCCATTTAGTGTAAATTTATATATTTCATTCCTTCATTTAATATTTACTGTCTCTCTCATTTACCTGTTTAGCCTCTGGGAACTACCGTTTAGATAATTCTTCAGAGGTTGAATGAGGATGATATGTATGAGTGTAAATGAAGTGTAGTCTTGTACATTCTCAGTTCGACCATTCCTGAGATGTGTGGTTAATTGAAACCCAACCACCAAAGAACACCGGTATCCACAATCTAGTTTTCAAATCCATGTAAAAATAACTGGCTTTACTAGGACTTGAACGCTGTAACTCTCGACTTCCAAATCAGCTGATTTGGGAAGACGCGTTAACCACTAGACCAACCCGGTGGTAATATTTACTGTCTACCATTTATCTACTTTTCAGATATATTCTTATTAATTGTTAATTAGATATATACACACACACACAGACACACACACACATATATATATATATATATATATATATGTATATAAAACGGGATGTTCCTGACAGCGTTCTTTAGATAGTTATTTTTTTTTTATTTCAAATTGTATCCTTTTTATTTTCAAAACTTTTATTGCATTAAAAAAAGGCTGTACAATGTGGGTCTTTGATTTAATTTTATCAGCTTTATTGTAGATAACTTAGTTATTATTATTTTTTATTTAAGTAAGTTACACTCTTACCTAATAAGTACGTCACCAAATTTTCTTAACCATTATATCTCAACCATTAATCATTTAATTAATATAAATTATTAATTATGATTTTTATGTCATATTATTTCTAAAATACCATTTAAAACTCATAAAACCTACCCCCTTTCTTTTATCTTCCGTCATTTAACTGGTTTGATGCAGCTCTTCAAGATTCTCTATCTAGTGCTAGTCGTTTCATTACAGTATACCCTCTACATCCTACATCCCTAACAATTTGTTTTACATATTCCAAACGTGGCCTGCCTACACAATTTTTCCCTTCTACCTGTCCCTCCAATATTAAAGCGACTATTCCAGGATGCCTTAATATGTGGCCTATAAGTCTGTCTCTTCTTTTAACTATATTTTTCCAAATGCTTCTTTCTTCGTCTATTTCCCGCAACATTTCTTCATTTGTCACTTTATCCACCTATTTGATTTTTAACATTCTCCTATAGCACCGCATTTTAAAGATTCTAATCTTTTCTTCTCAGATACTCCGATCGTCCAAGTTTCACTTCCATATAAAGCGACACTCCAAACATATACTTTTAAAAATCTTTTTGTGATATTTAAATTAATTTTTGATGTAAACGAACTATATTTCTGACTGAAGGCTCGTTTCGCCTGTGCTATTCGGCATTTTATATCGCTACTGCTTCACCCATCTTTAGTAATTCTACTTCCCAAATAACAAAATTCTTCTACCTCCATAATCTTTTCTCCTCCTATTTTCACATTCAGTGGTCCATCTCTGTTATTTCTACTACATTTCATTACTTTTGTTTTGTTCTTGTTTATTTTCATGCGGTAGTTCTTGCGTAGGACTTTATCCATGCCATTCATTGTTTCTTCTTAATCCTTTTACTCTCAGCTAGAATTACTATATCATCAGCAAATCGTAGCATCTTTATCTTTTCACCTTGTACTGTTACTCCGAATCTAAATTGTTCTTTAATATCATTAACTGCTAGTTCCATGTAAAAATTAAAAAATAACTCGGATAGGGAACATCCTTGTAGGATCCCTTTCTTATTACGGCTTTTTTCTTCTGTTCTTCAATTATTACTATTGCTGTTTGGTTCTTGTAAATGTTAGCAATTGTTCTTTTATCTCTGTATTTGAGCTATAATTTTTTTTAAATTCTGAATATTTTATACCAGTCTACGTTATCGAATGCCTTTTCTAGGTCTATAAATGTCAAGTATGTTGGTTTGTTTTTATTTAATCTTCCTTCTACTATTAATTTGAGGCCTAAAATCGCTTCTCTTGTCCCTATACTTTTCCTGAAACCAAACTGGTCTTCTCCTAACACTTCTTCCACTCTCCTCTCAATTCTTCTGTATAGAATGTAGTAAAGATTTTTGATGCATGACTAGTTAAACTAATTGTTCTGTATTCTTCACATTTATTTAAAAAAACCTAATGCAGACGAATATTTTGAAGTAATTTATTAACTTTAACAATTATTATTATATTCTACTACCTCCTTCATCAATTTTTAAACATCACATTCTTTATTTTCCTTTCTCATCATTCATTTTTATACATTCTCTTTTATTAAAAAAATAAACTAAATTTCCCTCGACTCTTTCTGACCTCTCTACATCCTCTTAAAAAAATAATACATTCAACCTGCATATATAAATATTAGGCCCTCCTCAATTCCTGTTAAGTTCTTTTAATATTATCCCAACAAATTAATATTTTGAAAATTTTCATAATATTATTTTAACAACTATATTTCAAGAACTTTTAATTTTTTGCTTTTCCTTTTAGGTAAATTTCATAAGAAAGCTATCGATTGAAATGGGTACCATGATTCGACTTCCGGAAAATTTCGACGTATCTTTGCGTTTCACATCCTCCAGACCCCAAAACCACCGTCAGTTAAAAATTTTATATATACATATATATTAAATAGTTTTATATATATATTAAAAAGTTTATATATACATATATATTGTATATATAGATCTATATGGTTAACTTTCTTGTAGACACGATAATTGCCCTAATTTTTCACCAATCACTTTCAAATTCATACATAAAATAAAACGATCAAAACCTCGGTTGAGTTTGTTAATGGGCAAAATGGGAACATGGAGGGAGGTGGAAATGGGGGGGGGGGGTTCGAAAAAATCAACATATCGCTCTAAGTTTCTTATTAAGTAAAATAACTAATTCGTTTGAAATTTCTACTATTCTTAGGATAAGTCCCTAAAACTTATTTAAGTAAAGGTTTTTGATATCATCAACCATTGGTCCAGGGTTTGGAAAAAATGGGGTTTCGTAGACAAAAAAAAATACCTCCCTTAATAGGCACAGTATTGAATCGCTTTAAAGTGATCATTAGTCATCTAAACATTACTTAAAACTTCTGTCTAAAGGAATTTTTTATATGACCAACCCTTACGGCAAGGGATGACCAAAATATTGGTGGATGCAACCTTTGTCGTATTGAGTAAATTTGAAGTTTTTCTTAATTTTAAGGTGGAAATCTGATTTATCTCCTACTTAGCACCGGTGAAATCTACCTCCGCCTTCGGGCATGCCGTAAGGGATTTTTTTTTAAATATTATTTTTATTCTTACATTTAACCACCAGTCTCCGTACCACGAATGGTAGCGTCTCAGCATTTCATCCGGAGGTCTCGGGTTCGAATCCCGGTTAGGTATATTGTTTTCATATGCTATAAAATTTTAATTTCGTTTTATCGCCTGAACAATACTTAATGGTGGTCCTAGAAGTTAATATAAATCCTATATTTTAGTATGTGACTTTGTTTATGAATTAATTTTTTTTATTCATGTTTTTTTTTTTCACTAGGAAAATAAATTTTGTAATTTTTGGGTAATTTTCTATATTTCACAATGAATTACAAAAATGTAATTCTGATTATTAAATTTATAATCGGTGATTAAAATAGTTCTTTTTTATGTTTGTTTTCTGCTTTTGATATTATTTTCAAAATAAATTTCTCTTTTCATGATAAATATGATATTCAAAAAATGTTTTCTAACTAATTTTTTGTTTTTGATTAAAGTAGTAATATATTTTACAAATTATTTTATCTTTATAAATTTAAAAAAAAAAAAAAATGGAAAAACAAACATTTTTATTTTCAACAATAAAATAAATTTGTTAAGAAAATGAAATTCAATATTTACACAATAAGAAACGGATGAATATAATTTAATTTTATGTACTATATATATATATATATATATATATATAAAGAAGAATGAAAGGATGTATTGAAAACGAAATGAAATTTGTAGTTTTTTTTTTTATTTTTTTGTTCAAGAAGTGAATATATGAAGTTGTCTTTTTAATGTATTAACTGTCATGATATATTACACTGTTATTTTTTTCGTTTAATAAATGAAGAATGATATAAAGTAAAAAAAAAAAAAAAAAGTAGAAATGAAGAGATCGAAGAAACGTAAGGCAGAAAGAAGGGGAAACCTGTTGAATATTATCAAATCAATTTATCATTTATTATCTTGTATTATTTTTCAACAAAATAAAATTTAATCTATATTAAAATAAGGATTTTCAGGTACCACTTCAACGAATCCATTCTTTCATTTATTAATTGTAGATTGTATAATTTTTTGACAACTATATAAAAAGAACGTGATTTGATTTTAAGAATTTTTTGCGCGCTTTCTCTCTCTCTCTCTTTCACGATATATATATTTATATAAAGAAGTTTGCAATGTTTTGTACCTATAAATTTCTTTACTACTTGTTGATTAAATCTACAACATGGTTTTGCGTGTTTAGAAGCCATTTATAAATAGGTAATCGATGTCTTGTTGTAGAAAAACAATTTTTTCCACCAAAATAAAACAAAGCAACTGGTTATAGATTTAATATCCTATAAGAAAAAAAAGTTGTGTGGTGGACACCACATGACTTGTTTGTACGCCTATTAAATTACTTACGAATATTTTTTTTTTTTTTTTTAAATGAAAAGTACGTAAAATTTTATTTAATTAATATAACTTCTGATATTTTTTCATATTTGTTTTTTTTTTATTTATTGTTATTATTGAATTATTATTTATAGGTTAATAATTATTAATAAATCGGTATTTTTTTTTTTTTTTTTTTGTCTTCAGTCATTTGACTGGTTTGATGCAGCTCTCCAAGATTCCCTACCTAGTGCTAGTCGTTTCATTTCAGTATACCGTCTACATCCTACATCCCTAACAATTTGTTTTACATATTCCAAACGTGGCCTGCATACACAATTTTTCCCTTCTACCTGTCCTTCCAATATTAAAGCGACTATTCCAGGATGCCTTAGTATGTGGCCTATAAGCCTGTCTCTTCTTTTAACTATATTTTTCCAAATGCTTCTTTCTTCATCTATTTGCCGCAATACCTCTTCATTTGTCACTTTATCCACCCATCTGATTTATAACATTCTCCTATAGCACCACATTTCAAAAGCTTCTAACCTTTTCTTCTCAGATACTCCGATTGTCCAAGTTTCACTTCCATATAAAGTGACACTCCAAACATATATTTTCAAAAATCTTTTCCTGACATTTAAATTAATTTTTGATGTTAACAAATTATATTTCTGACTGAAGGCTCGTTTCGCCTGTGCTATTTGGCATTATATATCGCTCCTGCTACGTCCATCTTTAGTAATTCTACTTCCCAAATAACAAAATTCTTCTACCTCCATAATCTTTTCTCCTCCTATTTTCACATTCAGTGGTCCATCTTTGTTATTTCTACTACATTTCATTACTTTTGTTTTCTTCTTGTTTATTTTCACGCGATACTTCTTGCGTAGGACTTCATCTATGCCGTTCATTGTTTCTTCTAAATCCTTTTTATTCTCGGCTAGAATTACTATATCATCAGCAAATCGTAGCATCTTTATCTTTTCACCTTGTACTGTTACTCCGAATCTAAATTGTTCTTTAACATCATTAACTGCTAGTTCCATGTAAAGATTAAAAAGTAACGGTGATAGAGAACATCCTTGTCGGACTCCCTTTCTTATTATGGCTTCTTTCTTATGTTATTCAATTGCTACTGTTGCTGTTTGGTTCCTGTACATGTTAGCAATTGTTCTTCTATCTCTGTATTTGAACCCTAATTTTTTTAAAATGCTGAACATTTTATTCCAGTCTACGTTATCGAATGCCTTTTCTAGGTCTATAAACGCCAAGTATGTTGGTTTGTTTTTCTTTAATCTTCCTTCTACTATTAATCTGAGGCCTAAAATTGCTTCCCTTGTCCCTATATTTTTCCTGAAACCAAATCGGTATACTTTAATTTCAAAAAAATAAAGGAAATGAAGTCGAATTCAAACCGATGTGCCGCCTTCCCCTTGTAAGATCCAAATATATCGTTAATTAAACTTTTATTTGGCTATAACTCTGGAACTAATGAAAAGAAGTACCACCTGTGATATATCGTTGAATAGCTCTCAATGACGGCTTATTACTGCACTAAAAATAAAGTCCAAAATCAATTTTTTTTTTTAGATTTTATGCTTTTTTGGACACTTTTGGTTCAGTCGATTGCAATGAAACAGGAAGGTGCACAACTAGATGTTACAACAATTCAAAATTTCAATAATCTACGACAATCAGCTGTTATTATATAATATAGAGATTTTAATGATTTATTTTATTTCATTTTAATTTCTAATATACTATTTAAATTCACAACTGTAAATTTTATAACAAATCGATTATTCTTGATGATGGACGAATAAAATCCGAAACCGTGTGAATAATTTAACATTCACTATTGTTGGTAAGTTGAACTTTTCAAGAAATTCGTTTGAACTTGGCAGATAAGAGTCCGCAGAAAATTGGACGGCACGGCGAAGTCAAAAAAACTATGTTTACAGCTCTAAACATGACCTAACCTAAAAGTGAAATGAAAATGAGGGAAAATTAAAAACATGAAAACATAATATTTCAGTTCATTTAGATTTGTAATAAAGAATACTTTGAATTTTGTTAAACAACGTTTTTTTTTTATTCTATTTGATAAATAACGGAGCTCGAATATTTTTCACTTTTTCCTCAAAAAGGTCGGTTTACAAATCACGCCGTTAGGTAGCAGTATTTTATAGTACTAGGTAGCGTACAAAAACTTGATTGATCATGGTTTGAAATAATAAAATATATAAGAAATTATACTACAGCTTGTTTTAATAGTTTTTTTTTTTTTTTTTTGTCTTCAGTCATTTGACTGGTTTGATGCAGCTCTCCAAGATTCCCTATCTAGTGCTAGTCGTTTCATTTCAGTATACCCTCTACATCCTACATCCCCAACAATTTGTTTTACATACTCCAAACGTGGCCTGCCTACACAATTTTTCCCTTCTACCTGTCCTTCCAATATTAAAGCGACTATTCCAGGATGCCTTAGTGTGTGGCCTATAAGTCTGTCTCTTCTTTTAACTATATTTTTCCAAATGCTTCTTTCTTCATCTATTTGCCGCAATACCTCTTCATTTGTCACTTTATCCACCCATCTGATTTTTAACATTCTCCTATAGCACCACATTTCAAAAGCTTCTAATCTTTTCTTCTCAGATACTCCGATTGTCCAAGTTTCACTTCCATATAAAGCGACACTCCAAACATACACTTTCAAAAATCTTTTCCTGACATTTAAATTCATTTTTGATGTAAACAAATTATATTTCTTACTGAAGGCTCGTTTAGCTTGTGCTATTCGGCATTTTATATCGCTCCTGCTTCGTCCATCTTTAGTAATTTTACTTCCCAAATAACAAAATTCTTGTACCTCCGTAATCTTTTCTCCTCCTATTTTCACATTCAGCGGTCCATCTTTGTTATTTCTACTACATTTCATTACTTTTGTTTTCTTCTTGTTTATTTTCTTACGATAGTTCTTGCGTAGGACTTCATCTAGGCCGTTCATTGTTTCTTCTAAATCCTTTTTACTCTCGGCTAGAATTACTATATCATCAGCAAATCGTAGCATCTTTATCTTTTCACCTTGTACTGTTTTAATAGTATATTGATTATATACCTGCTAATAAAACACAAATAACTGGAACGATAGGAAAGTGTTGCAAATGTGGCAATAAAAATTTGTTATATAAAACAGAAATAAATTCGATCGGCAAAATTTTTATTTTACAATTAGAAATGTTTGAACTAATTGATGGAGAAATAAAAAAAGTCCTTTTAATAATAATATAAAAAGTGTGTCGACAATTACGATAAAAATCTAGGGTTACACTTACAAAATAATAAGTGCAATATTACATCACGGATCATCGATTCGTAAAGGTCATTCATTATACTAGTTTTATTAAAAAATAAAAAATACGGTATGAAGTAAATGATAAGATTATCAACAAAAAACTGGCCGAGAAATTAAAAAAATGTATAGGGTCATTCACGGGAACCGGATGTTTTTAAAATAATCATAAAACATTGAATATTTACTTTAAAAAAGCTTTATTGGTACTGAAACACTTGTTAAATCAAAGCATTTGTTACTTACTCGTGAACGAAAAATTATATCCGGCAAGCGATATCCATTTTGGGCAATACATTGTTGTAGCCTTTCACGGTAATTGGCCTCAATTCTTTGCAGCATGTTTACATCAATATGGATGACGTGATGACGAATTGCGATCTTTAGGTCCTCCAACGTACGCGGTTTATCGCCGTACACACGCGATTTCAGAAATCCCAACAGAAAAAAATCACAACTACTCAAGACGGGGGACCGAGGGGGCCGAGGAATGTCGCCGAATCTGGAAACGATCCGTCCCGGAAACACTTTACGGAGAACAGCCATCGTTGCCCTTGCTGTGTGCGCTGTAGCTCCATCCTGCTGGAATAACACATTTTGAGAATCGATTCCCCGGTTTCGTAACTCAGGGATGTAAAACGTATTCAACATTGCAATGTAACGATGAGCTGTTACAGTTACGGCAGCGTCATTTTCTTCAAAAAAATATGGTCCAATAACACCGACCTTTCCTATTGCACACCAGACAGTCACCTTTGGGCTATGAAGTGGTCACTCGTGAAGCTGATGTGGGTTTCTTTCTGCCCGATCCAGGAATTCTGTTTGCTGACGAAGCCATTCAGATGATAATGGGCTTCGTCACTCGTTAACAATCACAAATATTAATTTCTTCAAAAACGGTAAGGATTTGTCGACAAAATTGTAATCACTGCGTGAAATCTTGCTCGTTTAACTGCTGCACGACGGCTGTCTTGTAAGGATGGGAATGCATGTCTGTATGCATAATTCGTCTTACCGTACTTGTGCTCATTTGAAGCGCTGCTGAATGCCTCCGAATAGAGCGGCGTGGGCTTCTGACAATGGCTTCCCTTACTCGTTCGATGTTCTCCGGAATGCTTGCAGTTCGTCGAGGACCCAGTGGTTTTTTCTTCAATATTGAACCGCTTGTTCGAAGATTGTTTACCCGTCGCAATATTGTGTTACGAGAAGGGACACTTGCATTACGATGGATATTAAACTGACGGCGGAAATCTCGCTGAACAGCAGTTACGGATTCGTCATTTCGCACAATACTGTCATACGCATACAGGCGTTGGTCTAGCGTCCACGGCTCCATCTCAACGACTAAAATGTAAATGCTATGAACAAAGGAAACGTCAGACACCAGCCACGTGTCCCTCCCACCTCGAACGCCCGAAAAAACACTTCAAAAACATCCGGTTCCCGTGAATGACTCTGTATATTTGTTTGTGCTAGAAAGGCAATAAATGTTAATAATAAATCCCGTGAGATAATCAGTAATTCATAAAAAAATATATATTTAAATAAATATAAGGATAATCTAACAAAATCGCAGTGATATCCAAAAAATTTACAATAAAATTGGAAAACCGTTCGTTAAAAGTCTCGTAGATATCGTTTCTTCCACTCAAAAAACAACAATTTCTTTAATATAAATAAAACTGTTTTTAACAAATCGATACCGATAGCAAAAAAGGTTAAGAGACTACACATTTCTATTATCAAAATCTGTTATTAATGAAGAATTCTGTTTAAAAAAATACAAGTTAAATATATATAATAGACAATAGATATACAAAAATAGATAATAAAAAATCTTTAAGCGTTCCATATAATAAGAAAAAAATAGAAAAATTTGTTACAAAACTCTTACCGGCCCAAATTCATTCATTATACTCGTATAATTAACAGGGTTAGTCACAGTTTTGGTTAAATTTGAAAATCATATCAAAAATTTATCATCTAGCGTATATTTGTTGTTTAATAAATGAAATCAGGGCGGTAACAGTTTTGTAATTTTTCTTCTTTTTTCTTAATATATGGAACGCTTAAACATTTTTTTTTTTTTTTTTAATAGATGAGTCTGAGAAATGCAATTTACGCACCCCCCCCCCACGCTATAAATGGGTGATGTCGGAAAAAACACGGGTTCGGCTAGATTTTATTAAGAGCCTATGTGTACCCGCACCCTACCGAAAACTCCTATCTCACAGTTTCTCCTCCTCCGAGGTCGGTCCTGCAGTTTAAGCATTGCGCGGGCCCAGGAGGTGCCTTTAGGGTTCAGGAGTCCAGAGTCTCCGTGTTTCATCCCCGTCGCCAATCCGCACAAGTGCAGTTGGACTAAGGCTCCACAGGGGACTGTACTTTACCGCTTCACCTTCAAGTCACTTTCTTCGCCCGAGTCTCAGGTCTTTTGTATGGAACTCTAATTCCTTGGTGGGTGAGTCCTTTTACTGATCTGAGTCCTAAATCAGGCTCTATCTCTTTCTCTAGCTTCTCTCGCTTTAATTTTCAGGACACAACTTAAACATAGTTTATTATCTATTATTGTATGTCTTTTGTATATTTAACATGTATCATTCTTAAACAAAATTCTAAAGTAATAACAAATTTTGGTAATAGAAATGTAGTCTCTTAACCTTAATTGATATCAGTATCGTTTTGTTAAAAACATATTTATTTAAATTACAGAAACTTTTGTATTTTGAGCGGGAAAAATGATATATGCGAGACTTACCGTAGAATTTACAATTTCGTTGAAATCATTTTGGATATTGTTTTTATTGTTTATGTAAAATATCAACGGTACCATGCTAAGAAAATTTAATCTACAATTAATTTGGCTTTAAAAAATGAATTTCCAACCCAAATTGATTGACTAATTGATTATATTCATTGAAAGTCATCTAAACCACTTTGAATCTAAAATTTCACTTATATCGAGTATGAAGAAACGGACAGAATTTCGGGCACGTTCTAGAGCTGAAAATGAACAAAATTAGCTTTTGCGAGTTACAGCTTTGATCGATTCAGTGGTTGGTACAACTGCCGTGTGGTTATTTATTTTGTTTATTAGACCTTAGGATAGAAAATGGTTACCAATAAAGACAGGTTGGCTTTTTGTGTGCTGAATTTTAACATTTACCCGTCTGTTATTTCTGTGTAAAATAATTTTAGAAGGTAGTTTAGTGAAAATGTACCCATTTTCTCTAATGTCCGTAAATGGTATTTTTGATGTAAGGGAATGCATCTATAAGCAAAAGTCAATCATCAGTAAACGAGAAAATTGCGGAGCGTGTGAGAGATAATTTCAAACAAAGTCTACGGAAATACATAACTAGGTTAGGACATCCAAGGTTTAATTTTTCAACAAGATGAGGTCACCATCCCATTTCAATTTAAATGTCAGGTGTGAAGTAACTACCAAACAAATGGATTTGACGGGCGTGACGATAGTGAACGTTTGCGTTATCCCGACTTTAAACCTTGTGACTTTTATCTTCTTTTCTTTTTCCTGTTTAGCCTCCGGTAACTACCGTTCAGATAATACTCCAGAGGATGATATGTATGAGTGTAAATGAAGAGTAGTAGTCTTGTATAGTTTCAGTTCAACCATTCCTGAGATGTGTGGTTAATTGGAACCCAACCACCAAAGAACACCGGTATCCACGATCTAGTATTCAAATCCGTGTAAAAATAACTAGATTTACTAGGACTTGAACGTTGGAAATCTCGACTTCCAAATCAGCTGATTTGGGAAGACGCGTTAACCACTAGACCAACCTTGTGACTTTTATCTTCTTTTCTTTTTCCTGTTTAGCCTCCGGTAACTACCGTTCAGATAATACTCCAGAGAATGATATGTATGAGTGTAAATGAAGTGTAGTCTTGTATAGTTTCAGTTCAACCATTCCTGAGATGTGTGGTTAATTGGAACCCAACCACCAAAGAACACCGGTATCCACGATCTAGTATTCAAATCCATGTAAAAATAACTAGATTTACTAGGACTTGAACGTTGGAACTCTCGACTTCCAAATCAGCTGATTTGGGAAGACGCGTTTACCGCCCGGTGTGTTTGTGACTTTTATGTATGGGGGGTTTTTGTCAAACAACACTTGTATCGGCCACCTTTACCAGGTTTTTTTGAATCTCAGATGCCATTTCATTATTGGATCTTATAATGTAACAACAACGTGTACGGGAGGAATTGAACTATAGGCTAGATTTGTTCTCACCTTGAGGACAAGTGATGAAATGTTGTGAACAAAATATAATACCAAACAGTTTCTCATTCTATCGATGCTATTTCAACTTATGTTTGTGTTATTAAACGAGAATTATTCAAGTTTGCAACCGGAAAGATAATTTGAACCTGAACTTTTCATGAAAGAAAATGTTATGTACCACTGGCTAATAAATTGATTAACTATTTTATAACATCTTTCAAATTTAAAAGAATAATTTTTACTTCCTTTTACGAAGAATCGTGATCGCGAAAAATTTCGGTTTTCAGATTTCATCGGAAAAATCTATTTTCACCATCCACGAATCCAGTTTGACTAGTTTCGGCCTGACGTCTGTATATACGTACGTATGTATCTCGCATAACTCAAAAACGATTATCCAAAGTATGTTGAAATTTTGAATTTAGGTTGTAAAATCGTGTTGTGTACTTTCTCTTTTAATTGCAATCGACTTAACCAAAATTCTCCAATAAAGCCCAAAATTAAAAAAAAATTGGATTTTGAACTTTTTCTTAACTGTTATAATAAGCTGTCATTGTGATCTTTTGAATGATATATCATAAGTGGTACTTTTCTTCATTGTTTCCAGAGTAATAGCCAAATAAAATTTTAATTAATGAAATATTTAGATCTTAGAAGGGGAAGGCATATCGGTTCGAATCAGATTTCATCTCCTTTTTTATTTAACTTTTTTTTTTTAATTTAAATAAATTGATTTATTAATAATTAAGCTCTGATAGTAAAAAAAATTACGATAAATAATAATTCAATAACAGTAAAAAAAAAAAAAATATGAAAAAACACCACAAGTTATTAATGAAATAGAATTTTATGTAATTTTCATTTAAAAAAAAAAAATGTATATGAAATTTAATAGGCGTAAAAGGAAGTCATATGGTGTCCACTTATAATTTTTAATAACTACGTAATTGATAATTTATTTTACTTTTATTTTTAACTATTAATACTTGTAATTTTCTAAAGTTGGAAAAGTTTATAAAAGTTCATCTAATTTTTAGTTCATTATAAATGCATCTTCGCGTTTAATAACTTTCCTTCACGTAATTTTTTAAAGAATAATATTATAACCTATAAAAAGAGTAGATTATAAAATATGGTTAAAGAGAGACCGGTGTTAAAAGGGATTTTAAAAAAAGAGTGAAAAGGGATTTTTAGTAGGTTGGGTTTTTTTTTTTTTAGTAAAACAGTTAAAAGATAAAAAAATTGCGATGAGGTTTGGTTGTGTTATGATACAGAATTGAAACGGACAGGGTAAAGAAGTTTACAAGTAAAAGGGTTAGTAAAAAGAATGGAAAGAAGAGGGGGGTTTGTTGTTTTAGTGGGGGCTGTTAGTTGGTTTAGGTAAAGTTATAATGGGGATAATATTATATATAGTCAGGAGTTAATACGAAACATCCATGTTATTAAATCTCTTCAATGTGTTTTATGTATTAAAACAAAATTATTTAGTTTAAATAAAAAGATTTGATCACACGTTTTTTTAACTACTTTAAAGTTCCTACCTTTAAAGGTTCTAATCAAATCACACGTTTTTTTTTCACACCATAACTGATCTCTCTTAATAATAATAGACATTTATTATTCCAGGAAATAACCACATAAAAGTTTCAAAGCAATTGAACTTTTTTTTCGTAAATGTAGTATTATTTTCTCCATTGCATTTTAAAATTTTTGTAAACTTTCAAAGATAAAAAAATAAAATTTACTTCTCGTCAAACCATTCTCAATCGTTTTTCACAAATTGATACGACTAAAAAAATTCCCTTTCGGCACGCCGGAAGTAGATTTAACCGTTGCTAAGTAGAAGATAAAAAAAAATTTTCACCTTAAAGTTAAGAAAAACTTCAAATTTACTTTTTTTTTTTTTCTCACTACATCTCTGGGCCGGACATCTACTCAAGTATACACGGCCCAGGGATGTTTCCTTGTGACTCTAAGGGGGCCTCCCCACCCACCGGCTGTACGTTCCGGCACGGTAGATCAGCCCTCCCCCCCGGTTCCGGATCTTTTCTTATTGCTGCCCGCCTCTAATCCTCCGCACGTAAGGGAAGGTCCGGTTATGCTGTACCCCCCCCCCACACGCAGAGAACCGGGTCTCGGTCTTTACTCTTTTATGCCTGCGTTAAACCGGTGGCTCCAGCAAGCACCGAAGCGCCCCCAGGAACCGACACTACCGGCCGGTACTCAGTCTTTTCTTTATCCCTTTCAAGCAACCCCAGGAGTTCCCACCCCATCACCGGAACCCGCATACCTAAGCATACGGGCCCTCCGGGGTGGGACTGTCCTCCCTGCCCTATCTTCGCGCCTATCGTCTGTGATGCCTCTTCTCTTCCTCTTTAGATTTGAGGATGGTGCTCGCAAAATTGGAAAACCAATCCCAGTTGTTATCGGGTTGCATTAGCCAGCTAACCAGATTGTCAGGTCTCAGGTTATTTGCGTTATTTCATGTCTGAGACCGTCTCATCTATAGCAGTTGAATACGGTGTGTTCCCCGTCGTCTTCTTCCTGACACTACAGACACCTTGACGTCTGCCTTTTCCCGATTCTATTAAGGTATTTCCCGAACGACCCATGTCCTGTCATCAACTGAGTGGTGTGGTAGTTTAGTCCGCCTTTCTCCCTACCCAGCCATTCTTTCAGATTGGGGATAAGTCTCCTTGTCCACTCTCCTGTTTGAGCGGATGACCATGCGGTTTGCCAGTTGCTAACGACTGTGTCTTCTACCTCGGCTCTTGGCACACCTGTTGCCCTCATGCTTCGGCCTTTTATCTGTAATTCAATGGGAGGCGTTTCAGCTAAGACACATAACGCATCGTAAGAAATTGTTCTATATCCTGAGACAACTCGTATTAGTGGTACTCTGTGCACGCTTTTAAGTTTGCGTTTATTGCGTTATACATTCATTGCAGTGCCCCAGACTGGTGCCGCGTATAAGATAGATGACAGCATTGCCGTTGCGATCAACCTTCTGACCACCAGTTTCGGTGGACAGTGGTTATTAAACAGACCTCTTAGAGCCTTAATTGTAGGGGCCACCTTTTGACAAATCATATCTATGTGATAACCGTACTTTAGACTCTTATCTATGAATACGCGAATTATCTATTAATAAAATTCAAATTTACTTAATACGAAAATGATTGATTGCATGTGAAAAAAAGTTTCACATGTTTAGCATACGACAAGCCCCATCTTCTTATAATCACAACAAAGATTTGGTTATCCCCTGCCATAAGGGTTGGTCATATCAAAAAATTTTGTTCATATAAAAGAAATGTTTAGAAGACGAACACCTTGAACAGATTCGATACTGTACCTATTAAGGAACGATTTTTTTGTCTTCAAAACTACATTTTTTTCACCCTCTGGGTCAATGGTTGGTGATATCAAAAAAAAAAAACGTTTTAGGCTCTTAACCAAGTAATGGTAGAATCTTTATTCGATATTTTACTTAATAAGAAAGTTATAGTAATTTTTTTTTTTTTTTTTTGAATAAGTCCCCCCGTTTCCACCTCAAGGTCCGATTTTTCCCATTAACGAACTCGATCGAGGTTTTGTATCGTTACATTCTATATATTAGTTAGAAAGTGATTGGCGCAAAATTACGGCAGTTATCGTATCCACAAGAAAGTGAAATATGTATATATAAACTTTTGAATTAACGGTAGTTTTGGGGTTCTGAGGGATGTGAAACGCGAAGATATGAAGTGTATGAGAAAAGTAATGAGACTGACTTTTTACTTATCAAAGTTTTTATTTTTTTTCAAACAACAATATTATCCCCTTCAAAGTAGTTCCCTTAGGCAGCTATACACCGGCGGAGTCGTTGTTCCCACTCCTGGGAACGCTCCAGCGCTAGAAGGCTTCAACTGGTAGAGCTTTTAACTTATCGGTCACAGTCTTTTGAATGATCTCCAGAGTTTCAAAATGACGTCCTTTTAAGACATGTTTCAATTTTGGGAAAAAGAAAAGTCACAAGAACGCAAATCAAGTGAAAAGAGGGGTTAAGGCACCGTAGGAATCCGTTTTGAGGTCAAAAATTCACTGATGGAAATGGCCGTGTGACACGGGAATTGTCATGATGAAGCATCCATTTATCTGCAATGTCTGGTCTCACGCGAAGCTCTTTTTTCCTGAACCTTTCAATGACACCTTTGTAAAACACTTGGTTGACAGTTTCTCCTGGAGGAACAGATTCTATATGCACGATATCTCTACTATCAAAAAAGCAAATCAGCATGGTTTTGATCTTTGATTTGGTCATTCGATATTTTTTCGGTTGAGGAGATGATGGAGACTTCGCCACTCTTGACTTTGTCGCTTTGTTTCAGGATCGTACTCAAATATCCAGAATGCATCTTCTTTGATCACACCATTGAAGAATTCTTGGTCGTTGTTAATCCTCTCAAGAAGATCAACGGACACGTTTCTTCGATTGTCCTTCTGTTCCCTTGTGAGGTTTTTCGGCACCGATTTCGAACAAACATTTCGCATGTCTAAATCGTCTGTCAAAATTTGATGTACGGTGAAAGCGATTAAATTTAATTGTTCAATCATCATTCTTATTGTCATCTGATCTCACAAGAACCCTCACACGCTCAACGTTTACGTTAGATTTTGAAGTTCTAGGTCTTCCTGAGCGAAGCTGATTTTCAATGTGTTTTCGGCCTTCCAAAAATGAATTTTGCCAGCGGAAAACTTGTGCTTTTGATAAGCAAATTTTTTTCAGAAGTCGAATCATGGATACACGTTACAATATGTAGCTTTCTTATGAAATCTACCAAAAATACCCCCCCCCCCCCAATATTCCAATACTGAGGCTAAAGTTTTTTTTTAGGTCATTGCCCCACACCAAGGAAATCGTTAAAAAAATCCGGTTAAAAAATATAAACAATAAATAAAAAGATTGCGTTTCAATTTTTGGAGAATGGGAAGAATTTTGGGGCAAATTAAAAAAAAAAAAAAAAACATTAAGATAAGCATGTACGAATGTACTGATCTTAATATAAATTGGAATTGTTTGCAAACTCACGAAGATAATTGTGATATTTTTTATAAAATGGACTCTCAAATCCAATCCCTCCTCCTAGAAATATTGACTCCAAAATTTTACTAACGAATTACCTCTTATACTAGAGTTTCTATATTAAATTTCATAAAAATCGGTTTATCCAGTCAAAATCTTCAAACACGCTAACACACGTTCGTACGAACACTAACCCACTTTTTTTGGTTTTTGAAGTCCCAGAGTAATGAAACGACGAGAAGTAAAAAAAAAACCATTCTTTTGCTGAGGTAATTACCGTAATAGTTTTTTTACAGCATATAGTTATGATGTCAGGAAATAAAAAATAATAAATAAAAAATCAAGAGATAGATCAATTGTTTTCCCTTGTGTGTTTTAATCAGGTTTACCAACTGTTTCCTTGATGTGAAAATAAAATGTTTATCATGTATCGTGAAGGGGGATGAAAAAAGCAGTCAGAAACAACCGTCATGTTATAAATAACGTTGTAGAATTGTGTTTGACGTATAGTATTATGTATATATATATTCGTACTGTGTGCGCGCTCGCGCGCGTATATTTCTGAGTCTCTCTCGGTCTCACTCACTCTCTCTCTCTCAATCTCTCTCCCTGTGTGTGTGTGTGTGTGTGTGTGTGTGTGTGTATGTGTTGTGTGTGTTTCTGTGTATGAATATAACCCTAAGGATACAGGGAGAAGTGGTATGATTGTTATCCCTTGGGGTAACCTCTTGTCTATAATATATATATCGTGTATTGCAGAAGACATTATTGGTGTTACTGAAATTCAAATTTAATTACTATTGCTAGTTATATAAAATTACAATTTCGATTGGTATTATTGAATTTAAATTAGTTTGTAACTAAAATATATTTGACTTGTACATAAAAGCATATTAACATTTTACGTTAAATTAAAAGTTAATTTATATTTTGTTTGTTCTGAAATTAGTAATTTCTGATACTAATGATAAATGTCTAAAATTTGGTAGGTAAATATTACTTAACTTAAAAAAAAAAAATCATTATGTACCATTAGGCAAGTCCTTTGCATTATAGTTCTTTCCTCTATACTGTATGCTAAATATTTAGGAACCAGATACTTTCCTTTTTTCCAATTTAGCCTCCGGTAATTTTTCCGTTCAGATAATACTTCAGAGGATGAATGAGGATGATATTTTTTTTTTTGTCTTCAGTCATTTGACTGGTTTGATGCAGCTCTCCAAGATTCCCTATCTAGTGCTAGTCGTTTCATTTCAGTATACCCTCTACATCCTACATCCCTAACAATTTGTTTTACATATTCCAAACGTGGCCTGCCTACACAATTTTTTCCTTCTACCTGTCCTTCCAATATTAAAGCGACTATTCCAGGATGCCTTAGTATGTGGCCTATAAGTCTGTCTCTTCTTTTAACTATATTTTTACAAATGCTTCTTTCTTCATCTATTTGCCGCAATACCTCTTCATTTGTCACTTTATCCACCCATCTGATTTTTAACATTCTCCTATAGCACCACATTTCAAAAGCTTCTAATCTTTTCTTCTCAGATACTCCGATCGTCCAAGTTTCACTTCCACATAAATGTATGAGTGTAAATAAAGTATAGTCTCGTACTTTCTCAGTTCGACCATTCCTGAGATATTGTTAATTAAAACCCAACCACCACCAAAGAACACCGGTATCCACGATCTAGTATTCAAATCCATGTAAAAATAATTGACTTTACTAGGACTTGAACGCTGGAACTCTCTACTTCCAAATCAGCTGATTTGGGAAGACGCGTTCACTACTAGACTAACCCGGTGGATAAGAACCAGACACCTACTATTTCTTTTTAGATCATTTATACATTTTTTCCTGCTCTCTTTTAGGTAGAGTTCATAAAAACGCTATCTATTTTAATGAGTACCATGATTCGACTTCCGGAAAATTTCGACATATATTCACGTTTCGCATCCCCAAAACACTAAAACCATCGTCAATCAAAAATTTCACTTTCTTGTGGAAACTTCAACTGTCGTAATTTTGCACCAATAACTTTTAAATTGATACATGAAATATAACGACCAAAAATCTCAATCGAGTTAGTGAATAGGCAAAATCGGACCATCGAGGTGGAAATGCGGCGGCTTTTTTGAAAAAAAAAATCGCTGTAAACTTTCTTATTAGGTAAAATATGGAATTCGTTTAAAGTTCCTAATATTCTTTGAATAAGGGCCTAAAACGTATCTACGGGATGGAATAACTGGAGTTTTGAAGACAAAAGATAACTTCCTTAATAGGCACAGTATTGAATCGGTTTAAAGTGGTCGTTAGTCCTCTAAATATTATCTAAAATTTTTGTCTGAAACAATTTTTTATATGACCAAACCTTACGACAAGGGATGACCAAATTGTTGGTGGAATTGTAAGGAGATGTGGTTTGTCGTATGCTAAACATGTGAAATTTTATTCACGTGCAACCATTGTCGTATTGAGTAAATTTGAAGTTTTTCTTAACTTTAAGGTGGAAATCTTTTTTTTTCCCCTACTTTTTTTTTCTCTACTCCCCTGGGCCGGACCGACTTGATGGTATTACGCCACCCAGGGGAGTGTCCGTTACTCTAATACGCCCTCCCCGCCTACCGGCTATATACCGGCATGGCAGGTCAGTCCTACCGGTGGCTGTTTAGAGATTTTTTATTCTCTATTATGTCCTCTATGGAACCACATCATACCTATAAGTCGTAATGCGACAAGAGTGTGTTTATAATACACTCTTGTCCCTACAGCACACCCCAAGGAGTCCTCAGCGGATCATTGAAACCAGCACACCTAAGCATGCTGGATCTCACCGCTGAGGCTGTCCACCCAACCTAACATACTAGAAACGCATACTTCTTTCATCTTCATTCTGCTGTTTTAGTACTGGCTTTATATAATCAGCGACCTTTCTCCAGTTCTCCTTACTGCTGAGCATGAAATCCACGGTCTCCTTCGGCGTTTTTCCATGAATACCCGCATCGTGTCTTAACCTTATCCATTTATTACATACTAAAAACGTATGCTCAGAATCATCGTCCTGTTCGTAGTACATGCACGTGGGTTCATTCCTTCTTCCCACCTTATGGAGATAACCATTAAAACACCCATGTCCCGTCAGGAACTGGGTGATCCAATAATCAGTTTCTCCATGCCGCCTGTTAATCCATCCTGTTAATTCTGGAATTAAGGTTCTTGTCCATCCAGCCTCCGCCCATCTCTCCTGCCAGATTCTATGTATGTTTTCCCTGACTTCATTTTCTGCTCTCCCTAAAAACCTGTCGGTTCTATATCTGGCGATAAGGTCAATCGGTAACATTCCCGAGAGCACACAGAGGGCCTCGTAAGAAACAGTTCTATAGGCAGATACTACTCCCAGTAGTATCCCCCTGTGTGCTCTCTTCAACCTATCTCTATTTCTGCTAAATAGTGAGAGCACAACTCCATGCCGGCACGGCATACATCATTGTTGACACTACGGTTGTCGCTAAAATTCTTCTTTTTGATGCCCGAGGAGGGCTCTGCTTTGACAAAATTATATTTAGGCATTAAGTCAGTTTCTCCGCACTCTGACAGACACTTAGTACCTGCTCAGTAAATCTGCAGTTTTTCTGTAAGATGACTCCAAGATATTTTAATACTGTTACTTCCTCAATATTATAGTCTCCAATTCGTATATATACTGGCTGCAATACACGTTTTCCAGGGAATTTAATGTATTTACATTTTCCCCTACTTAGCACCGGTAAAATATACCTCTCTCTGCCTTCCGGCGTGTCGAAAGGGATTTTTTCAATTACTTGAATTAAACAATTTTAATTTTGGTTAATACTCCAAACTTAGCTTAAATTAGTAATACCTTGCACAGCTTTATCATTATAAAATCTTGAAATATTTTTAATTCAAACTTTAAGGATCCGACTTTTCCTTTCCCATCTACAGAGCAGTTATTTAAACTCTATAGAATGGAAAGACTTATCAGGTTTTCACCGAATCTTGACAAATTGATCCCAAAAACCCCAGAAAAACGAAAAATGGCATCGAAGTCTCCGCGAAAAAATGTGCATATATATGTATGTATGTTGGCGTGTAAATATTACCAGAAATAATTGACAAATTTTCACGAAACTTGGCTATAATACAGGGTTATCATAAAAGAATGGTGCAGTTTGAACATGGTTTAAATTAAAACAGAATTACTTACAGTTTATGTTTTTTATTTTTCAAATTAGTCGTCTCAAACATTTTTTTACATAATTAATAAATTTCAATATGTGCGCCCTTAGTCGCTCGACAAATGTCCAAACGATACTCAACTTCTCTCCAAACATTGGTTAACATTTCTTCGTTAATGGTTGTCATCGCTTCATTAATCCTGTTTTTTAAGCGGTTTAGGTCGCGAATTTTTTGTGTATAAACAACGTTTTTGATGTATCCCCACAAGAAAAAAATCGCAAGGTGTCAGGTCTGGACTCATTGCAGGCCAAAGTACGGATCCTTGCCGGCCCATCCATCGATCTCCAAATTTTTCGTTCAAAGCGTCCGTGACCAATGCATTGAAGTGCGGGGGAAATATAGTCGATGAACGTTTTCGAGTTCATCCAGCTGAGGAAAGCAATAACCGGTTAACATGTCAAGATACACAATCCCATTAATTGTTTTTTCAGCAAAGAAGAAAGGCCCTATTACACGATTTTTCATCACACCACACCAAATATTAACTTTAGGCGAATCACGTTGTTTCTCAATAATTGCGTGTGGGTTTTCAGAGCCCCATATTCATGAATTGTGTCTTAACACATCCATTCACATGGAATTTAGCTTCGTCTGTAAAAATTATATCGTCTAAAAATGATTCGTTTTCACTTATCCTGTCCAACATTCAACAGCGAAATTGTAACCTTTTACACCATCATCGGATTTCAATTCCTGCAATATCTGGATTTCATAAGCGTGTAATTTCAGTTTTTTACGTAAAACTTTGTGAACTGTTCATTTTGGAATATCTAATTCGACGCTTCGACGATGGATGGACTTCCAAGGACTTCTAATTGCCGATCGTCTAATTAGTTCAACCGTTTCGTCCGGTAAACTTGGTCTGCCGGTTGATTTCTGTTTCTTAACCGATCCGGTTTCTTCGAATCGTTTGAACCGTCGTATTATGTTATTTTTGTGTGCAGATCTCTTCCGAATTCACGTCGAAACGCACGTTGAACTAAAATTACGGATTTTAATTCAGCCATCAATAAAACACACTTTGCTTTGTCTTTATCCGAGAACATAGTAACTCACTAAACATACCGCAACAACAATATAAGAACTGACGTTGTGGTTACAACTGCTGATAAACAAACTTTTGGGTTGGAGGCTTTCAGGGATATCAATATAACGGCTAAAAATTTCCCTATAATCTTCCTATGAATTACTGAAACCGCACTATTCTTTTATGATAACCCTTTATTTCTATATTAGGGACATTGATGGTATTAAATTTTCAGTTCAAAAGGTCTGGTGGTTACCTTTTTATACAGGGGGAGGGGGAAATGAAATCATTTCAAGATTTTGCATAATTAAGGTTATATATATTTCTTCTTTTTTTGATAATTTTGTGATTATTAATAAAGTAAAGACAACTTTTGTGAATAAATCTTATGGTAAATTTGACCCGATCCACAAAACTTTTTTTAATTTTAAACTTATAAAAGACAGTACAACGTATGATTTTTCATACCATATTTAAAAAAATAATATTTTTGTGAACAATTATAGTAAAAAATAAATCATCTGTGAAAACCCTTTTTTCTTAAATTTGACTCCCGTTCCAAAAAAGTAGTAACAATTTTTAAATGTTGTAGAAGGCGGTGCAGTGGGTCTTTTCCGTTGCAGTATTTTCTATTAGCATCTCATTGGATCCACAAATTTGTTCCCCATCAAATTGGCGTCTTAAATATAACCATCCCCACTTACATACCCCACACCCCACTTAGAGGCCGGAATACTGCTGTAGTCGACAGCTGTGTTGTTACATCACAGATGAGAGGTAAATAAATGAATAATATTTAAAGTGTAAAAAATTATTTAAAGTGGCCTCTAGTACCGCCACACCCGCGCGAATGAAATACGGTAAACGCGTGCGCTTTAGTTAGAATCATTGAATTAAATAAATAAAGAATATTATATTTAAATAAAATTATAAATATTTTAAATTAAGTTGTGCGTGACAGCCGTCCATCAGAAAAAACCGTCTGTCGGGAAAGTCCTACAACTATGTTGTATTAAAATAAATAATAATAATGTGAATTGGGTAAACGCGTTTATCACTAGACAAATCCGATGGGTCAGAGTTTGCCTGACTTAGGATCACGTAAAACAACCCACCGAATTGGTCTAGTGGTGAACGCGTCTTCCCAAATCAGCTGATTTGGAAGTCGAGAGTTCCAGCGTTCAAGTCCTACTAGTAAAGTCAGTTATTTTTACATGGATTTTAATACTAAATCATGGATACCGGTGTTCTTTAGTGGTTGGGTTTCAATTAACAACACATCTCAGGAATGGTCGAAGTGAGACTGTACAAGACTATACTTCATTTACACTCATACATATCATCCTCTGAATTATTATCTGAAAGTTAATTACCGGAGGCTAAACAGATAATAGAAAAGAAAAAAAAGGATTACGTAAAACAACTTTTTTTTTCAATTTTCTTTCTTCTGGGTATTTTCTTTACTGAACTACATTGATCGTTAATTTCTATTTCTTTGTCTTTTCTCTTTCGTAGGTTTTTTACTTCCTTGTACAAAGTAAAAGAAGTATTGTGATCGCCTAAAATTCCAGTTTTCAACGGAAATATCCATTTTGACCATCTCTAAATCTATTTTGACTATTTTCGGTGTGATAGCTTTACGTAAATACGTATATATCTCGTATATCTCAAAAAAACGATTAGCCGAAGGATGTTGAAATTTTGGATTTAGGATTGTTGTAAAAACTAGTTGTGCACCTTTCGCTTTGATTATAATCGACTTAACCAAAAAAGCCCAAAATGCTTGGATTTCGGGATTTTTTTTAACTGCAGTAAGAAGCCCTCATTGAGATATTTTCAACGATATATCAGAAGTGGTCCTTATTTTCATTGGTCCTACAGTTACAGCCGAATAAAATATGAATTAATAAAATATTTGGATCTTACAAGGGGAAGAAATTGGTTTTAATCAGACTTTATCTCCTTTTATTTAACTTTCTTTTTTATAATTTAAATATATTGATTTATTAATAATTATTAACCTTTGATTATAAAACAGTTTTAGGGTAAGTAATAATTTACATGAAACATTTTCGCAAGTTATTAATGAATTCAAATTTTATTTTTATTTTTCATTTTAAAAAAAATCTGTATATGTAATTTAATAGGCGTACAAGGTATGTTCACATCAATTTTTTTTTAATCACATTTATTTCATTTGATTTTTCTGATGCGTTTAGGCCTTCCGGTTTTTAACCACCGGGTTGGTCTAGTGGTGAACCCGTCTTTCCAAATCAGCTGATTTGAAAGTCGAGAGTTCCAGCATTCAAGTCCTAGTAAAGTCAGTTATTTTTATACGGATTTGGATACTAGATCGTGGATACCGATGTTCTTTGGTGGTTGGGTTTCAATAAACTACACATCTCAGAAATGGTCGAACTGTACAAGACTTACACTCATACATATCATCCTCATTCATCCTCTGAAGTAATATCTGATCGATATTTTCCATAAGCTAACAGAAAAAGAAAAGGGTTTCTGGTTTGATTAACCTATTTTAATGCCTGATTTTTTTTCTTTTGTTGATATCAATTATATTTTTTGTAATTCCTGCTTGATTTTCTTCTTTATCTAAATCAATTTTTGTGGAGGGATTATTTCTCATACATATTTAAACTTATTGACTTTTCTGGATTAATATTTTTATGAATTTTTTTCCTTTATTTTTGCTTGTAAAACATGTCTAAAACAAGATAAACATAGTAGAAAGACAGTGGAGGATAATCCCGAATGAAGAAATATATAAAATAATAACTCCCACTAACAAATTTCTTCAGGTAAAAGAATTTCATTCTTAGACCACCTACTTAGAGCAGATAACACCAGACTTGCAAGTCAAATAATTAACTTATACTGGAAAAGAACAACAAAACCGAAATTGATAAAAGTCCGAAAAGATATGGAAGAATCGAGAATCTCCAAAGAAGATTTAATTACAAAATCTGGAAAATACGACAAATAATTAAAAC
Source organism: Lycorma delicatula (assembly GCF_047948215.1). Classification (NCBI taxonomy): domain Eukaryota; kingdom Metazoa; phylum Arthropoda; class Insecta; order Hemiptera; family Fulgoridae; genus Lycorma; species Lycorma delicatula. Next base: position 25,117,259 of record NC_134467.1, read on the forward strand.
TAATATGATAACATTTGAACTTAAAATCAAAAAGAAATCCAACAGGGTGTATTCAGACGAGAACAGGCTCAAAACGCCTCAAAAAAGATGTGGGCAAAAAGAAAAGAAGCAAGAATAAAACAACACACACGATTAGAAAATAAAAAGAACGGATCACAAAATGGATTGGCCCAGAAATTGAACTAAAGTGATCCTATGAGGTCGTAAAAGCAACAAAAAACTATATTGAATTGATATAAAAAAAGGTAAGACAACCTACATTTCTATTATGAAAATCATTTTATTAATTACGAATTTTCTTTATATATATATATAACAGATAAAATATAAACAATAATACATAATAAAAAATGTTTAAGCGTTCAATATAATAAGCAAAAAAAGAAAAATTTGTTACAAAACTCTTACCGGCCCGATTTTATTTATTTGTAATACGTATTACATTTACAAAAATAATACAGTTCTTATGATTATTCGTTGCTTAATATAACTTTATTGGTTGTTGCCTGTCCATCTACTTTATTTCTACTACATTTCATTACTTTCGTTTTGTTATTTTTTATTTTTATTAGGTCTTTCTTGCGTTAGGACTTCATCCATGCCATTCATTGTTTCAAAGGATTACTTTTATAGGGATTTGAATACTAGATCGTAGATGCCGGTGTTTTTTGGTTGTTGAGTTTCAATTAACAACACATATCAGAAATGGTCAACCTAAGACTATCATCCTAATTCATCCTCTGAAGTAATACTTGACGGTGATTCCCGGAAGCTAAACAGGAAAAAAAATCCGAAAGTTTTAAAAATTTTATTGAAATCTTTTGACTATCACACTGACAAGACCCTATGAATTGATTTTAATAATTTACGAACAATTTTTATATTTATCTAATTCATTTAAGATGCGAAGGATTATTTTTATATGTATAATAAGTATTATCTTCACATATATATATATATAACTAGTTATATATAATAATACTATTCATATATAACTAGTATTATCTTCAGAGACGATACGTCTCTGAAGATGGAAATAATTTTCCGAAAGCTTTAGGATGGATGTAAATTTAGACAAATGCATGTTGTTTTTGAGTTACGCGGGATATATACATGCAGACGGATTCAGGGATGGTCGAAATGGATTATAATATTAGTAAAATAACAATAATAATAATCGATAGATTTCTCAAAAAAGGAAAAGGGAAATTCTCAAATTTAAAAGGGAAAAGAAAAGGAAAATCTAATGATAATGTTTATGATTTGTAGAATGGAATATTTTAGAATAGTAACAAAAGTTAGGGGGTTAAATTTAGATGTAGTAAAAGATTCAAGCTTCTTTTTCTTTTCCTATTTAATCATTTATATTATTTTATCTTTATTCCTTTTATTTAATACCATTTTTTTATTGAAATATACTCAATAAAATAGAAGTTAAATATGTTTTTATTTCTTATAAAGAATAAAGGAAATCCGTACATTTTTTATATTATTTCACTGAATTATACGTTTGAATCATTTTGTACCGGATTTATTCTTTTTTTTTTTGTCTTTTTTTGTGGTTTGATGCAGCTCTCCAAGATTCCCTATCTAGTGCTAGTCGTTTAATTTCGGTATACTCTCTACATCCTACATCCCAATAGTAAAATAACAATAATAATAATCGATAGATTTCTCAAAAAAGGAAAAGGGAAATTCTCAAATTTAAAAGGGAAAAGAAAAGGAAAATCTAATGATAATGTTTATGATTTGTAGAATGGAATATTTTAGAATAGTAACAAAAGTTAGGGGGTTAAATTTAGATGTAGTAAAAGATTCAAGCTTCTTTTTCTTTTCCTATTTAATCATTTATATTATTTTATCTTTATTCCTTTTATTTAATACCATTTTTTTATTGAAATATACTCAATAAAATAGAAGTTAAATATGTTTTTACTTCTTATAAAGAATAAAGGAAATCCGTACATATAGATACATTTTTTATATTATTTCACTGCATTATACATTTGAATCATTTTGTACCGGATTTATTCTTTTTTTTTGTCTTTTTTTGTGGTTTGATGCAGCTCTCCAAGATTCCCTATCTAGTGCTAGTCGTTTAATTTCGGTATACTCTCTACATCCTACATCCCAAACAATTTGTTTTACATATTCCAAACGTTGCCTCCCAACACAATTTTTTCCTTCTACCTGTCCCTCCAATATTAAAGCGACTATTCCAGGATGCCTTAATATGTGGCCTATAAGTTTGTCTCTTCTTTTAACTATATATTTCCAAATGCTTCTTTCTTCATCTATTTGCCACAACACCTCTTCATTTGTCATTTTATCCACCCATCTGATTTTTATTATTCTCCAACAGCACCGCATTTCAAAAGCTTCTAATCTTTTCTTCTGAGATACTCCGATCGTCCAAGTTTCACTTTCATATAAAGCTACGCTCCAAACATATACTTTCGAACAGGGTGTTTTGAACGAGGACAGGGGCCAATGATCAGAACGCCTCAAGAAGATGTGGGCAAAAATTAAAGAAGCAAGAATAAAACAACTCACACGATTAGACAATAAGAAGAACCGATTAGAAAATGGACTGGGCCAGAAATTGAACTAAAATGATCCTATGAGGTCGTAAAAGCAACAAAAAAAAAAACAAACATTTTTTTACATTTCTACGTGAAATAATTTTAAATATGATAAATTTGATAGAAATTTTTTTAAATATAAATATATGCTAAACTTTTATTATAATCTTTTTTCATTATTTTCTAAAAGATCAAGGTTTATAACTTTTTTTTTCTTTAACTGCTTCATCTAAATTAATTTTTTTTTATTTTGTATATGAATATATGTACATGTATGTCTATATATATTTTAGAAAGCTTTTGGTTATATTAGTTTTTTAAGTGTAACAATTTTTGTTGACTTTACTTATATGATATAGTATCTACCATACATACCTAGTTTTATTAAATTTCTAAATTTACTGCATTTTTTCAAAAAAGAAACGAAATATAAAGATTTAGAAGTTAACACAGTTTTCTTTTCGGCAAGGATAGGAAAACGGAAATAAGGAATTGAAAGAAATGAAACAGTATTCCAGATCCATCTAAATTTAGGGATATTAATTCAGTTACTTTGGTAACACCTGTTACACACATACTGTATATAAAGTAAATTTTCAATACCAGAAATCTATATATATATATATATATATATACAGAGTGTGTATGTTTATATGATCATATAAATGAATGTACGCGTATAAGTTATGAGTTATGGTGTTGGTAAATGCTTCTGGTTTAATAAAGAGGTTGAGTTGGTTAGTCCCCTCTCGCGATTCTCTTTACTGTACCCCCCCTTGATAAACTCACCCCAACTGTATAACATTAGAAAGGATGTGGATGTATAGAACGTGTTGCCGGATGATTGATTTTAACTCTTTGATTAATCGGTCCTCCATTATACGTATGACCAACGTCTGGATTTGTTGTATATAATACGTATATAAAATTCTTGATATATCTTCATTTAAAAGTATGTATGTGTGTTTATGAATGTGCGGACGTGTGTGCAGTTTAATCAGCGTTACATGAACTAGAAAATTTAAATCGATAAAAGATAATTCTTTGAATAACAAATACAAAAACCGGCTGTTAAAAATTCAGTTACATGAAATGGATTCTATTTAATTAATTTATTTATTTTTAAATCTCTCTGAAATAGAGTTTACGAATCGATATGTGCAGAATAATTTTCTAATCTATAGAAAATTCGAATTGAATTGATTTCTTTATTTAGACACGTCTGGTAGAGTTAGGATTTCTTCCGTTTAAATCCCTTCTTCCAATGAAAATCTGAACACATTGATCTCTCTTTTTTACCAATGATGTATTGCGGCGTGCTTATCTAATCAGCTCTGAGTTTATCCAGTTGTTTATTTTTATCAGTTTCTGATATATTTTACCAGATATGGTTTAATACGAAAACTCAATATAATTAAAAAATTAATAAATAATTTTTTTTTAATTACTTCATACAAAAATAAAAAAAAGAACTTTCTTTTAAAAAAAATGTTAAAAAACCTGTTGAAAAGTATAACACATTGCTAATTTATGATCTATTAATTTAATAAAGTTTAATAATAAAAACTAATATTTTCATAAAGTTTTATTTAAAAAAAATCTGATATGAACACCACATGACTTCCTTGTACGCCTATTAAATTACATATACACATCTTTGTAAAATGAAAAGTACAAAAAGTTTTATTTCATTAATAACTTCTGATATACTGGGTGTCCCATATAAAACGCAACCCATCAATCACTCATCCATGAAATTTCAAAAGTCAAGCTTACTCCCCTACTCGTTACTGAAATGGACTCGTCCAACATCTGAATATCGCGGCGACGCAGTAGAACACTACCGATAGTAACAACAATGCAATCATAACGTTCAGTGTATTGCTAGAGACAAGATGATGTTTTCGCTAGATGAACATGTTTTCATTGTTGGGTCGTACTTCAGTACGAAATCAGCGGTTGAAGTGCAAGATTTGTTTCGCCATAAGTACCCAGATAAACCGGCTCCTAACAAAACATCAGTATTAAGGTTAGTCGCAAAATTTAGAGAGACCGGTTCTGTTAATAACAAGGAACACAAAAGATCTGCGTCGGTGTTGAATACAGATACAGTCGCTGAAATCAAAGACCGATTACTCGCCACGCCAAATAAATCGATCAGTCGATTGTCTGCTGAAATTAATTTCTCTAAATCGACTGTTCATCGGGCGACCAAACGATTACAATTACGACCTTATCGCTTTCAAACGGTACATCGACTTCTTGAGCCCGACAAAGAAAAACGGCTACAATATTGTCAACGGTTCCGTCGATTTCTGCGTGAGGGAATTAACGTTATGGATTCATTATTTTTCACAAATGAAGTACGGTTTCATTTGGATGGCTACGTAAGCAGCCAAAACAGAAGAAATTGGAGCGCTGAAAATCCCTACGTTTATCACAAAAAACAATTACACCCGCAGATGTCGGGCGTGTTGTGCGGTGTATCACGGAAGAAAATAATCGGTCCTATTTTTTTCGTGTACACCATTAATGCAGAACGATATCAGGATATTTTATTTCAGTTCATCGCACTCTTGGAAGAGGAAGACAGACACTGCCGGCTACAACATGACTGTGAGACATCGCACTACGCAGGTTCAACTTCTGATTTCATCGAGCAATTCTTCGGTAAACGTTTTATCGGTCGAGGCTTGTGGCCACCAAGATCTCCAGATTTGACTGCGGCTGATTTTTTTTTCTACGGGGTTACCTCGAAGAAAAAGCCTACAGCAACAAACCACGAACAATTGAACGATTGAAAGTCAATATTGAACATGCTGTACTAAATATCCGGCCACAAACTTTGAAAAAAGTTGCAAGAAACGCTGTAAAAAGAATTGTAGGTTGTATTCAAGAAGATGGCGGCCACTTCCAACATTTACTCTAAATGTAAGGTAATGGATGGTAATAATAAAAATTACATTTACATTTACACATGCCTTTTTATTATTTCAATACCTACAAAGATAAGGTTGGGTTGCGTTTTGTATAGGACACCCTGCATTTTTCATATTATTTTTTTTTTTTTGTTATTGAATTACTATTTATTATAATTTTTTTTTTTGCAATCGGAGGTTAATTATTATTAATAAATCAATATATTTAAATTAAAAGAAAAAGGAGATGAAATCTGATTCGAACCGATATGCTCTTGTAAGACCCAAATATTTCATTAAATAAAATTTAATTTGGCTATAACTCTGGAACCAATGAAAATAATTACCACTTACGATATATCATTGAAAAGCTCTCGATGAGGGCTTATTACTCCAGTTGAGAAAAAGTCCAAAATCCAAATAATTTTTGGTTTTTGTGATTTTTTGTAACCCAAAATGAGGGCGTGTAAACGCCCTCTAACGTTTACACCTCATAGTAATAAATCAGGACTCGTTGAGATCCCATCGATGTAAATCCCTCGGTAGACATTTCCATCAGTGATTTTCAAACTCAGCTTTTGCTTTCGCTGTAGGCCTCGTCCTGATATCTTGAATGTCCTACATCGTATCCCTCTGAACAAGCTAACCGAGTTCGCAGAATCATGTACACCGCGCCTAGTTCTACATTTAATTTGAGCCAATTTTTACTAAATGTCTCGAAATTCGTGGCAATTTAACAGGAAAACTTACCACCAGAAATGTTTTTTACATACCCCTGACTTTGTTTCGTTATGGAATCCGGTCTGATCTACCAGAGTGAGGCGGACAGACTTCCTACTCCCACTCAGCTCCATGGCAGAGTCCCGTGTGACATTTACGTAATTTCGAACATCGTCGAGATGCCGTTACACCTCACAGCTGCATGGGATCTATGCTAGCCTATATTCTAACCCCATAGTGGAAAACAATCCACCTAGTGACCTTCCGGTCACCATAACCGCTCACCACCATTAATAACCCTGTTTGGCTTCAACGGGAGATACAAATACCTAAAACTTTAATTAAGAATATTTCCGCCTAGGAAGTTTACCTTGGCCTACAAAATTTAAAAATTGATTTTCACCACCTTGAACGGCTGCCATTTTGTCCAGTTGCATATAAATAAGTTATCCTAATCTACAACCCCACGTACTTTTCCTAAACTCTACTAATTTTAGAGAAAAAAAATTCTTATTGATTGGAATCCGTTCCAAGAATCCGCCACACATTACTTTGTGTAAAACCAGTCCATTATAATCTCCATAATTGTTTCGATTTTTACCTAGATAAAATCTACAATATATTAATAAATATTATTTTAAGCAACTTAAATATTTTAAAGTTTTTATTTTGTTTCTGTTAACTTTATTTTTACCACTTAGAATCAGATTCAGTTATATATATATATATATATATATATATATTTTTTTTTTTTTTTTTTTGCTTAATGATATCGCCAGATAAGATTGAAACTTGTGCGAGGGATTTGGAAATGGAATTATATAGCATATGAAAAATACCATGTCTAATCGGGATTCGAACCCGGAACCTCCAGATGAAAGACAGAGACACTTCCACTCGCGCCACAGAGGCCAGTTTTGACGCTTTTATATGTTATTTCATCCCAAATATAAAATAGTGTGTTTTTTAACCCCAATAATTTATATTTTACACAAATTTCTCCCATATATTTCTAAAAATACAGATCTCATATGTATTTTTTTTATTTCAATTTTTTACGTCAGATTTCATAAAAAGTTACTAAATTTACTCTTTAATTAGTGTTCCAAGAATTACGGTTTGGTTTAATTTTACCCATGAAGAAGAAATCAAGGCAAAATCTTTCACCAGCTAACGAAAAGTTTATGAATCTATGTTTATATTAACTTTCTTCGTTATTTTCACCAATAGAGCAACCTGAATGTTAGTTACATTCTTCCTTAATCACTCGGCATAATTAATATAATAATAAGTATTCTGTTTAGAAGATTTAGAAGAAAAAATGAATGGCATGGATAAAGTCCTACGCAAGAACTACCGCATGAAAATGAACAACAAAGTAATAAAATATAGGAGAAATAAAGTAAATGGACGACTGAATATAAAAATAGGACGAGAAAAGAATATGGAAGTAGAATAATGTTGTTATTTGGGACATACAGTTACTAAAGATGGACATTGCAGGAGCGATATAAAATACCGAATAGCACAGGCGAAACGAGTTTTCAGTCAGAAATATAAATTTTCTTATATCAAAAATCAATTGAAACGTCAGGAAAGTTTTTTTTTAAATATTTGTTCGTAACGTAGCTTTGCATGGAAGAGAAATTTGGACTATCGGAGTACCCGAGAAGAAAAGATTAGAAGCTTTTGAAATATGGTGTTATAGGAGAATGTTAAAAATCAGATGGGTGGATAAAGTGACAAATGTCAAGAGTTGTTGCGGCAAATTGATAAAGAAAGAAGCATTTGGAAAAATGTAGTTAAAAGAAGAGACAGACGTATAGGCTACATTCAAGGCATTCTAGAATAGTCACTTTGATATTGGAAGGACAGGTAGATAGGAAAATTGCGCAGGCAGACAACGTTTGGAATATGTAAAACAAATTGTTAGGGATGGTAGGATGTAGGGGGTATATCGAAATGAAACGACTAGCACTAGATAGGGAATCTTGGAGAGCTGCATCAAATCAGTTAAATGACTGAGGACAAAATAGAATAAATAAAACTATCTAATGATAAATATTTATTGGTTTATATTTTTTTATTTAATGTGAGTTAATTAAATCAAATCTTTTTCATTAGTATCGTAACAAAAATATAGTGAAATAAGAGGTTTAATTTTTTTTTTCAGTAATGAATATCTTTGGTATCTTACCATCCATTAGTAATATCGTGATTGTTCTAATTGGATATAATAAGTAAGACTCTAATGTATAAAGCTACAACAAAGCTTTATTCAAAATCTGACTACTAGTTTCTATGTAACCCACCGGGTTGCTTTAGTTGTAAGCCCATCGTTATTAATCAGCTGATTTCGAAGTTGAAGTTCTCAGGTTCAAATCCTGATAAAGGTTGGAATATTTAAAACAAATTATTAGAAATGTAGAATATGTAGAAGGTATACCAAAATGAAATGACTGGCACTAGATCTTGGAGAACTTCATCAAATCAGTCAAATGACTGAACACAAAAAATGTAAATTAATTTTAAAAAATTATAAAAAAAAAAAAATGAAATTGTTTATAGGGAGAAAAATAATATATAGAATGCATTTAGATTGTTAAAGTATTACGAGATTAACTATAAGTTTTGTACTATATGATATAGTTAGAGAAGAGCATTGCTAATTTATACATACTAGAACATACCGGAAAGATATTTGAAATATCTCTGTAAAGGTTTAAGTGTTTGTATATGGGAGGAGAAGAAGAGAGAAATAGGAGAGTTACGTAACTTGTTATCTCGTATCTACATTCCCTAAGTTAATTTACAACGTCTTAATAAACACCTCAACAAATGGTCTTTTCTTAAAGTGGAAAATACGAAATTTTCTTGTGTATTTTTAAAAAAAATTGTTTTTATGAATTAAATAAATGGTAATATTTGTTTTTAAATGAAAATAATTATTTATTATAATAATTACAATTTTATATTACTTAATTTTTGCTACTTATAAATGGAAAAAAATATTATATACAAAATAATCCGCATACCAACATATTCCTTCAATCAGAAATATAATTTTTTTTTTACACCAAAAATTAATTTAAATGCCAGGAAAAGATTTTTGAAAGTATATGTTTGGAGCGTCGCTTTATATGAAAGTGAAACTTGGACGATCGGAGTATCTGAGAAGAAAAGATTAGAAGCTTTTGAAATGCGGTGCTGTTGGAGAATATTAAAAATCAGATGGGTGGATAAAATGACAAATGAAGAGGTGTTGTGGCAAATCGATGAAGAAAGAAGCATTTGGAAATATATAGTTAAAAGAAGAGACAAACTTATAGGCCACATATTAAGGCATCCTGGAATAGTCGCTTTAATATTAGAGGGACAGGTAGAAGGAAAAAATTGTGTTGGGAGGTAACGTTTGGAATATGTAAAACAAATTGTTAGGGATGTAGGATGTAGAGACTTCTATTTTATTGAGTATATTTCAATAAAAAAATGGTATTAAATAAAAGGAATAAAGATAAAATAATATAAATGATTAAATAGGAAAAGAAAAAGAAGCTTGAATCTTTTACTACATCTAAATTTAACCCCCTAACTTTTGTTACTATTCTAAAATATTCCATTCTACAAATCATAAACATTATCATTAGATTTTCCTTTTCTTTTCCCTTTTAAATTTGAGAATTTCCCTTTTCCCTTTTTGAGAAATCTATCTATTATTATTATTGTTATTTTACTATTATTATAATCCATTTCGACCATCCCTGAATCCGTCTGCACGTATATATCTCGCGTAACTCAAAAACAACATGCATTTGTCTAAATTTACATCCATCCTAAAGCTTTCGGAAAATTATTTCCATCTTCAGAGACGTATCGTCTCTGAAGATAATACTAGTTATATATGAATAGTATTATTATATATAACTAGTTATATATATATATGTGAAGATAATACTTATTATACATATAAAAATAATCCTTCGCATCTTAAATGAATTAGATAAATATAAAAATTGTTCGTAAATTATTAAAATCAATTCATAGGGTCTTGTCAGTGTGATAGTCAAAAGATTTCAATAAAATTTTTAAAACTTTCGGATTTTTTTTCCTGTTTAGCTTCCGGGAATCACCGTCAAGTATTACTTCAGAGGATGAATTAGGATGATAGTCTTAGGTTGACCATTTCTGATATGTGTTGTTAATTGAAACCCAACAACCAAAAAACACCGGCATCTACGATCTAGTATTCAAATCCCTATAAAAGTAATCCTTTGAAACAATGAATGGCATGGATGAAGTCCTAACGCAAGAAAGACCTAATAAAAATAAAAAATAACAAAACGAAAGTAATGAAATGTAGTAGAAATAAAGTAGATGGACAGGCAACAACCAATAAAGTTATATTAAGCTACGAATAATCATAAGAACTGTATTATTTTTGTAAATGTAATACGTATTACAAATAAATAAAATCGGGCCGGTAAGAGTTTTGTAACAAATTTTTCTTGTTTTGCTTAGTATATGGAACGCTTAAACATTTTTTATTATGTATTATTGTTTATATTTTATCTGTTATATATATATATATATATATATATATATATATATATATATATATATATATAAAGAAAATTCGTAATTAATAAAATGATTTTCATAATAGAAATGTAGGTTGTCTTACCTTTTTTTATATCAATTCAATATAGTTTTTTGTTGCTTTTACGACCTCATAGGATCACTTTAGTTAAATTTCTGGGCCAATCCATTTTGTGATCCGTTCTTCTTATTTTCTAATCGTGTGAGTTGTTTTATTCTTGCTTCTTTTTTTTTTGCACACATCTTTTTTGAGGCGTTTTGAGCCTGTTCTCGTCTGAATACACCCTGTTGGATTTCTTTTTGATTTTAGGTTCAAATGTTATCATATTAGTTTTAATTAGTTTGTTGTATTTTCCAGATTTTGTGATTAGATCTTCTTTGGAGATTCTCAATTCTTCTATATCTTTTTGAAACTTCCTTTATCCATTTCGGTTTTGTTGTTCATTCCCGGTATAAGTTAATTATTTGGTTTGCAAGTCTGGTGTTTTTTTGCTCTAAGTTAGTGTCCCAAGAATGAAATTCTTTAGAAGAAATTTGTTAGTGGGGTTATTATGTTATATATTTCTTCATTTGGGATTATCCTCTAATATCTTTCTACTATTTTTTTCTTGTTTTTGAATTTTCTGAATATCTTCCTTTCTAACTTTTCGATCCTTTCTAGTATTTGTTTTTTTTTTAAAAAACAGATATTATAGAAATTTTTGTTTTTTGAGTGGAAGAAATGATATCTGCGAGACCGTACGGTTTACGATTTCATAATTTTTTTTGTTTTTTTTGATATCATTTAATCTTAACTGTTTGATGAAAATATTTGGAAGAAATTAATGGTAAATTACTCCTAAAAAATTTTCCCAGTTAAAGTTAAGTAATTTTCTCAGTTATACTATAAAGTAAAAGTTTTAAACAATTTATTTGTTTTAAATAATGATTTAGAAATTGTTTAAAACGTTTACTTAATAGTATAACTACTAAATTCTGCTTTTACTAAAATACAAATAAATTGAACATTTTAAAACGACTGCACTTTTTTATGAAAAAGATGATTGGATTTTCTATCCAATTTAATTCAAAATTACAGCGTTCCTTTCTAAAAATTTTTCCATCCTCTTTATAACTGAAATTACGAAATTTTTTTATATAAATTATAATATACTTTCTTATAAATACTTCATATTCATTAAATAACGGTAAACAATCTTTAAATGATGTTATTTCTGGCCTTCCCGGGCTCTATTAAGCTATGAATTAAATGTCAAAGGATATCGATGTCTGCGTTCCCCCTTCCCGTTACACATGTTGCCGTGAATCATGGAACAAGATTTGTTACTACTCAAATACCGGCATACCTAATTGCATATCAAAATCCAGTACATATTCAACATACCTACCATAGGAATGTATAAATCAATCCTTCCTTGGTCAAATGGTATTAGATATTGAGATCAAACGACTTTCTTTTTTTTTTTTAATATTCTATTTCTGGGATTATTAGACTTTTAACATAACTACTATATTTAAGTTTGTTTGAATCAACAGCCAACAAAGTTAGATTAAAAAACTTTGCCGATCTCCGTGGCGGAGTATTAACGTCTCGATATTCATCCGAAGGTTCGAAACCCGGTCAGGCATAACGTTTTTTATACGCTACAAAATTCTATTCACATATCTCATACGCTTTGAGCTTATGTGATAATGTCTTCAAGTAAAAAAAACCGTCTATTTGAATTTAAAAATAAATTGATTTACATATTAAACGTTTTCATTGTTATATTAATATGTGTTTGATAGATTCGTGTTATTTTCCTAAATTTCGTTTTAAATATTTGACCCTAGATGAACCATATATTTTCAAAATTTTATCCCTTTCACACGATTGGATTTCATTTTAATCAAAATACTAAAGAATTAGTTTTGGTAAAAAGAAATTTTGGATCCATAAAAACAAATTTATATATAAAAATGTCGGAACGAATATTGCATTTAAGAAAAATTATCACCCCAGTCGCCCGTGTTATGTGTATTATGCTTTTCTCATATTTTCGGCGTGGCTTCACTTTTCCTCATCTTTCAACAAGAATCATTGCACTGTAAATTATTCTTCAGAAGTAATTTCTATCGAAACACTCCTCTTCTTTCAAGCCAATCCTTTAGAGGTTCTCTTCCATCTATTTAAAGTAGTTCTTTCTTTTTCTGTTTAGCCTACAGTAATCACGGTCAGGTATTACATCAGAAGATGAATGAGGACAATCTCAGGTGGACCATTCCTGAGATATGTGGTTAATTGAATCCCAACCACCAAAAAATCACCGGTATCCACGATCTACATAGTTCGACTTTCCGGCCTACGTGGCACGAGTGGTAGTGTCTCGACCTTTCATCTGGAAGTCCTGGATTTGAATCCCGGTCAGGCATGACATTTTTATACACGAAACAAATAATTCATCTCATCCTCTGAAGCAATACTATACGATAGTATCTAAGGTAGTTCAAATTACTTTTCATGTTTCACAGCTTGTCAAAGATTTGTTTATTTAACCTTTTTTCCAGTTTAACCTCCGGGAATCACCGTCTAGTATTACTTCAAAGGATGATATGTATGAATGGAAATAAAGTGTAGTCTTGTACAGCCTCAGGTCAACCATTCCTAATTTGTCTTCCTAAATCAGCTGATTTGGAAGTTGAGACTTCCAGCTTTCAAATCTTAGTAAAGGAAGTTATTTTTATAAGGATTTGAATATTAAATCGTGGATAGCGGTGTTCTTTGGTGGTTTGGTTTCAATTAACCACACAGCCCATGAATGGTCGACCTGAGACTGTACAAGAATACACTTCACTTACACTCATACATATCATCCTCATTCATTTTCTGACGTAATACTTGACGGTAATTCCCGGAAGTTTTTTTTTTTTTTGTCTTCAGTCATTTGACTGGTTTGATGCAGCTCTCCAAGATTCCCTATCTAGTGCTAGTCGTTTCATTTCAGTATACCCTCTACACCCTACATCCCTAACAATTTGTTTTACATACTCCAAAAGTGGCCTGCCTACACAATTTTTCCCTTCTACCTGTCCTTCCAAAATTAAAGCGACTATTCCAGGATGCCTTAGTATGTGGCCTATAAGTCTGTCTCTTCTTTTAACTATATTTTCCAAATGCTTCTTTCTTCATCTATCTGCCGCAATACCTCCTCATTTGTCACTTTATCCACCCATCTGATTTTTAACATTCTCCTATAGCACCACATTTCAAAAGCTTCTAACCTTTTCTTCTCAGATACTCCGATTATCCAAGTTTCACTTCCATATAAAGCGACACTCCAAACATACACTTTCAAAAATCTTTTCCTGACATTTAAATTAATTTTTGATGTAAACAACTTATATTTCTTACTGAAGGCTCGTTTAGCTTGTGCTATTCGGCATTTTATATCGCTCCTGCTTCGTCCATCTTTAGTAATTCTACTTCCCAAATAACAAAATTCTTCTACCTCCATAATCTTTTCTCCTCCTATTTTCACATTCAGCGGTCCATCTTTGTTATTTCTACTACATTTCATTACTTTTGTTTTGTTCTTGTTTATTTTCATGCGATAGTTCTTGCGTAGGACTTCATCTATGCCGTTCATTGTTTCTTCTAAATCCTTTTTATTCTCGGCTAGAATTACTATATCATCAGCAAATCGTAGCATCTTTATCTTTTCACCTTGTACTGTTACTCCGAATCTAAATTGTTCTTTAACATCATTAACTGCTAGTTCCATGTAAAGATTAAAAAGTAACGGAGATAGAGAACATCCTTGTCGGACTCCCTTTCTTATTATGGCTTCTTTCTTATGTTCTTCAATTGCTACTGTTGCTGTTTGGTTCCTGTACATGTTAGCAATTGTTCTTCTATCTCTGTATTTGAACCCTAATTTTTTTAAAATGCTGAACATTTTATTCCAGTCTACGTTATCGAATGCCTTTTCTAGGTCTATAAACGCCAAGTATGTTGGTTTGTTTTTCTTTAATCTTCCTTCTACTATTAATCTGAGGCCTAAAATTGCTTCCCTTGTCCCTATACTTTTCCTGAAACCAAATTGGTCTTCTCCTAACACTTCCTCCACTCTCCTCTCAATTCTTCTGTATAGAATTCTAGTTAAGATTTTTGATGCATGACTAGTTAAACTAATTGTTCTGTATTCTTCACATTTATCTGCCCCTGCTTTCTTTGGTATCATTACTATAACACTTTTTTTGAAGTCTGATGGAAATTCCCCTTTTTCATAAATATTACACACCAGTTTGTATAATCTATCAATCGCCTCCTCCCCTGCACTGCGCAGTAATTCTACAGGTATTCCGTCTATTCCAGGAGCCTTTCTGCCATTTAAATCTTTTAATGCTCTCTTAAATTCAGATCTCAGTATTGTTTCTCCCATTTCATCCTCCTCAACTTCCTCTTCTTCCTCTATAAAACCATTTTCTAATTCATTTCCTCCGTATAACTCTTCAATATATTCCACCCATCTATCGACTTTACCTTTCGTATTATATATAGGTGTACCATCTTTGTTTAACACATTATTACATTTTAATTTATGTACCCCAAAATTTTCCTTAACTTTCCTGTATGCTCCGTCTATTTTACCAATGTTCATTTCTCTTTCCACTTCTGAACACTTTTCTTTAATCCACTCTTCTTTCGCCAGTTTGCACTTCCTGTTTATAGCATTTCTTAATTGCCGATAGTTCCTTTTACTTTCTTCATCACTAGCATTCTTATATTTTCTACGTTCATCCATCAGCTGCAATATATCGTCTGAAACCCAAGGTTTTCTACCAGTTCTCTTTATTCCGCCTAAGTTTGCTTCTGCTGATTTAAGAATTTCCTTTTTAACATTCTCCCATTCTTCTTCTACATTTTCTACCTTATCTTTTTTACTCAGACCTCTTGCGATGTCCTCCTCAAAAATCTTCTTTACCTCCTCTTCCTCAAGCTTCTCTAAATTCCACCGATTCATCTGACACCTTTTCTTCAGGTTTTTAAACCCCAATCTACATTTCATTATCACCAAATTATGGTCGCTATCAATGTCTGCTCCAGGGTAAGTTTTGCAGTCCACGAGTTGATTTCTAAATCTTTGCTTAACCATGATATAATCTATCTGATACCTTGCAGTATCGCCTGGCTTTTTCCAAGTGTATATTCTTCTATTATGATTTTTAAATTGGGTGTTGGCAATTACTAAATTATACTTCGTGCAAAACTCTATAAGTCGGTCCCCTCTTTCATTCCTTTTGCCCAGCCCGTATTCACCCACTATATTTCCTTCCTTGCCTTTTCCAATGCTTGCATTCCAATCTCCAACTATTATTAAATTTTCATCTCCTTTTACGTGTTTAATTGCTTCATCAATCTCTTCGTATACACATTCTACCTCATCATCATAATGGGCGCTTGTAGGCATATAGACGTTAACAATCGTTGTCGGTTTAGGTTTTGAATTTATCCTTATTACAATGACTCTATCGCTATGCGTCTTGAAATACTCCACTCTCCTCCCTATTTTCTTGTTCATCACGAAACCTACTCCTGCCTGCCCGTTATTTGACGCTGAGTTAATTACTCTAAAGTTACCCGACCAAAAGTCGCCTTCCTCTTCCCACCGAACCTCACTAATTCCTACTATATCCACGTTTACCCTATCCATTTCCCTTTTTAAATTCTCTAGCCTACCAACCTTTTTTAAGCTTCTAACATTCCACGCTCCGACTCGTAGAATGTTATTTTTTACTTTTCTGGTGACCCCTTCCTTAGTAGTCCCCACCCGGAGATCCGAACGGGGGACTATTTTACCTCCGGAATATTTTACCAAGGAAGGCGCCTCCATTATTGCTTTTGAAAATGCAGAGCCACATTTTCTTGGAAAAAAAAAAAAAACAGCTGTAGTTTTCCATTGCTTTCAGCTGCGCAGTACTCAGAGGACTGAGTGATGTTGATATGGCCGTTTAAGTCATTGTGATTTACGCCCCTAACAACTACTGAAAGAGCTGCTGCCCTCTTTCAGGAATCATTCCTTAGTCTGGCTCTCAACAGATACCTCTCCGATATGGTTGCACCTTCGGTCCAGCTACTCTGTATCCCTGAGCACTCAAGCCCCCTCACCAACGGCAAGGTCTCATGATTCATAGAGGAGGTCCCGGAAGTTAAACAAGAAAAAAAAAGAAAAATCAATCATTCCTAAGAGGTGTGGTTAAATGAAACCCAACCACCAAAGACCATCGGTTTCCACAACCTAGTGTTCAAATCCGTATAAAAATAACTGTCTTTACTAGGATCAGTTAAATACCTAAAAAAACATTTTCGGATTTTGTTGCCTTTTCAATTTTTTAAACGTGTGCGATGGTATACGTGGCTGAGGCTCAACCAATACAGTCACAGCTGTAGGTGATACATTGCGTGTAGGTTTGCAGCGCCTACAATGTACTTGTAGGCGCACTGTTGGTGCGCCTACACGCACCTAGGTGCAGGTATAGCCAGTCGCACCTAGCCGCGAAGCGACTGGTTATACGGTTTCTTGCCTTCGGTTACTTGACTAAAAAACATAAAATTAAAAAAAAAATTTACTACAACGATAAACGCAAGTAACCATGTAGCACGGTCGATGCCGTGACGGAAATGTTATATATATTTATTTAATCATTTTTTTAAGAATTTTTTTTTTTTTTTTTTTGTCTTCAGTCATTTGACTGGTTTGATGCAGCTCTCCAAGATTCCCTATCTAGTGCTAGTCGTTTCATTTCAGTATACCCTCTACATCCTACATCCCCAACAATTTGTTTTACATACTCCAAACGTGGCCTGCCTACACAATTTTTCCCTTCAACCTGTCCTTCCAATATTAAAGCGACTATTCCAGGATGCCTTAGTATGTGGCCTATAAGTCTGTCTCTTCTTTTAACTATATTTTTCCAAATGCTTCTTTCTTCGTCTATTTGCTGCAATACCTCTTCATTTGTCACTTTATCCACCCATCTGATTTTTAACATTTTCCTATAGCACCACATTTCAAAAGCTTCTAATCTTTTCTTCTCAGATACTCCGATCGTCCAAGTTTCACTTCCATATAAAGCGACACTCCAAACATACACTTTCAAAAATCTTTTCCTGACATTTAAATTAATTTTTGATGTAAAGAAATTATATTTCTTACTGAAGGCTCGTTTAGCTTGTGCTATTCGGCATTTTATATCGCTCCTGCTTCGTCCATCTTTAGTAATTTTACTTCCCAAATAACAAAATTCTTCTACCTCCATAATCTTTTCTCCTCCTATTTTCACATTCAGCGGTCCATCTTTGTTATTTCTACTACATTTCATTACTTTTGTTTTGTTCTTGTTTATTTTCATGCGATAGTTCTTGCGTAGGACTTCATCTATGCCGTTCATTGTTTCTTCTAAATCCTTTTTACTCTCGGCTAGAATTACTATATCATCAGCAAATCGTAGCATCTTTATCTTTTCACCTTGTACTGTTACTCCGAATCTAAATTGTTCTTTAACATCATTAACTGCTAGTTCCATGTAAAGATTAAAAAGTAACGGAGATAGGGAACATCCTTGTCGGACTCCCTTTCTTATTAGGGCTTCTTTCTTATGTTCTTCAATTGTTATTGTTGCTGTTTGGTTCCTGTACATGTTAGCAATTGTTCTTCTATCTCTGTATTTGAACCCTAATTTTTTTAAAATGCTGAACATTTTATTCCAGTCTACGTTATCGTTATTTCTTATAATAATTACGATAAGGGGGTTAACTCATACGATGTCTTGCCACTATCAATGAAACTGGAAAAATTACAAAGCTAAAAGACAAAAGCATTAGATTTAAACAAACGACAAAATACAACGAAGAGGATGTTTACAGATGAAGAAAAGAAAGCAAGATCTGAACGGATGAAGAAATACTGGGCAGCTCGGAAGAGTAAAATAACACGCTTTTCTCAGAAAAGATGTAACTAAAATTGACTTAAGTGGTCCCATGTTGGCCGTAAAAGCATAATAATAATAATAAATATATATATATATATATATATTGATTTACAAAATTGTTATTTCTTTATATATTTAATGAATTTTAATAAACCTTATTAGTGCGTTGTAACTAACTTGACGCTTATACAGTTATTACGTAATGAATATAAACAAATTTAATATTTGCGACCATTTTGAGATGAACCGATACACTTTTGGGGTTATTCATGTATTTTTGTAACCTTCTAAAAATTTTTAATCCGAAATCAAAATCAAAATCTCGGACAAAAACGTTCATACACAACCTAATTCATTCATAAACGAAATGTTCGTTCATTGAAGAAAATAAAATTAAAGAATGTTATTGAACAATCGATAATCTCTTTTATAACAAAAAAAATGTTATCATTAAATAACATATCAGTTATATCTAATAATTGATACATCGAACTTTTCCGTAATACTACTTACAATAATATACCAACCGGAAGACGAAAGACGTCATGTTACACTTACTATTAGCGACATCTGGTGTATCATCTCTCAATTACTTTTTTTTGTCCAGCTCTCTCACAATATTCTTCAGTTGCTCTAACATTTTATCTTTTTTTTATCGTTACTTCTTTCCTTCCTTTTTATGTTACACTTTTTTCTTTTTCTTTTTTTTTTATTCTTTACGCATGTTTCTTTCTCATCTATATCCGCCATTCATACAATTTACTAACCCCCTTAAAGCGATATAACCTTTCCTACAATTTCTCCTCCTATAAATCCTCTCATCCTTTCTAGAAATAGTTCCTACGAGTCCTTGTCATCTTACTACTTTTTCTTTTCCTTATTTTCCTTGAACCTTTTTTTAAAGATTATTTTTATTATTGGTTTCATTATAATAGAAAAGGGAAGAAAGTATAGAAGAAACGTCTCTCCCCTATAAAATATATTATTACGATATCCTTGTACAACATTTAAAGGATATAAAATAGTGTCCTTACAAATTCTTCGATAAAGATTATATAAAAATGAACCATTTTCTTTTAATTTTTTTTTTTTATAAATTAAATATTGACGCGTGCTTCGTCCGGTTTAATAATTAATAATAATGTCATAAAATTAAAATTAAAAATTCTGTTTTATTAATTTTATACCAAAATCTTGCATTAGAAATAAGGGTGTCCCATACAAAACGCAACCCAACCTTATATTGGTAGGTATTGAAATAATAAAAAAGGCATGTGTAAATGTAAATGTAATTTTTATTATTACCATCCATTACCTTACATTTAGAGTAAATGTTGAAAGTGGCCACCATCTTCTTGAATACAAGCTTCAATTCTTTTTACAGCGTTTCTTTCAACTTTTTTCAAAGTTTGTGGCCGGATATTTAGTACAGCATGTTCAATATTGACTTTCAATCGTTCAAGTGTTCGTGGTTTGTTGCTGTAGGCTTTTTCTTCGAGGTAACCTCGTAGAAAAAAAAATCAGCCGCAGTCAAATCTGGAGATCTTGGTGGCCACAAGCCTCGACCGATAAAATGATTACCGAGGAATTGCTCGATGAAATCAGAAGTTGAACCTGCGTAGTGCGATGTCGCCCCGTCATGTTGTAGCCAGCAGTGTCTGTCTTCCTCTTCCAAGAGTGCGATGAACTGAAATAAAATTACCTGATATCGTTCTGCATTAATGGTGTACTCGAAAAAAATAGAACCGATTATTTTCTTCCGCGACATCGCGCACCACACGTCCGACTTCTGCGGATGTAATTGTTTTTCGTGATAAACGTGGGGATTTTCAGCGCTCCAAATTTTACTGTTTTGGCTGTTTATGTAGCCATCCAAATGAAACCGTGCTTCATCTGTGAAAAATAACGAATCCATAACATTAATTCCCTCACGCAGAGATCGACGGAACCGTTGACAATATTGTAGCCGTTTTTCTTTGTCGGGCTCAAGAAGTTGATTAACCGTTTGAATTTGATAAGGTCGTAATTGTAATTGTTTGATGACCATATGATTTAGACAAATTAATTTCAGCAGACAAACGTCTGATTGATTTATTTGGCAACACCGACGCAGATCTTTTGTGTTCCTTGTTATTAACAGAACCGGTCTCTCTAAATTTCGCGACTAACCTCAATACTGATGTTTTGTTAGGAGCTGGTTTATCTGGGTACTTATGGCGAAAAAAATCTTGCACTGCAACCGCTGATTTCGTACTGAAGTACGACTCGACAATGAAAACACGTTCATCTAGCGAAAACACCATCTTGTCTCTAGCGATACACTGAACGTTATGATTGCATTTTTGTTACTATCGGTAGTGTTCTGCTGCGTCGACGCGATGTTCAGATGTTGGACGAGTCCATTTCAGTAACGAGTAGGGGAGTAAGTTTGACTTATGTAATTTTATGGATGAGTGATTGATGGGTTGCGTTTTATATGGGACACTCTGTATTAAAATTGTTTTGAATCCATGGGGTATTGGTTCGGGCTGGAATTTTTCTATTTGATCGCTAATTTTTTATTTTTTCTGAAATAGACAATTTTTTTTTTTTTTAAATTTATTTATCGATATGGCCAATAAAAATAAATCCTTTTCAGCACGCCGGAAGGCGGAGGTAGATTTCACCGGTGCTAAGTAAGTGATAAAAAAATCGTCCATCTTAAAGTTAAAGAAAACTTAAAAAATTTATTCAATACGGCAATGGTTTCATGTGAAAAAAATTTCATATGTTTAGCATACGACAAGCCCCATCTTATAATTCCAGCAATATTTTGGTCATCTCTTGCCGTAAGGGTTGGTGATATCAAAAATTGTTTCAGTAAAAGGTTTTAGGTAATTTTTAGAAGACTAACGACCACCTTAAACCAATTCGATATTCTATTTATTAAGGTAGGTATGTTTTTTTTTCTTCAAAACCACATTTTTTTCCACCCGCTAGGCCAATTGTTGGTTAAAAAAAATGAGATGAAAACTGATTCGAACAGATGTGCCTTCCCCTTGAAGATCACTAATTTAAATTTTATTTGGCTATAACTAGAAAAAAGTACCATTTATGATATATCGCTGAAAGGCTCTCAATTAGAGTTTAGTATTGCAGTTAAGAAAAAAAGTCCAAAATCCATTTTTATTTTTTATTTTTGGGTTTTTTTGGACGATGTTACAACAATCGTAAATTCAATATTTCAACACCCTACTTCTAATCGTTTTTGAGTTATGCGAGATAAATATGTACAGACGTCACGTCGAAACTAATCAAAATGGATTCAGAGATGGTTAAAATATATATTTTCGTTGAAATCTGAAAACCGAAATTTTTGGCAATTACAATACTTCTTTACTTCGTACAAGGAAGTAAAAAAAAATTTTAGTTTTATCTACTGAAGATATTATTAAACGAAATGATCTAAAAGTGAACTTAACATTAAATTCAGCATGAGAGAGATGAGATTATATTTTAATTATTATGATATTTTACGATTTAATCTGATTTTCAGAATTATTTGACAATTGTCTGGAATTTTTTAACATCGCAAAAGAGGTCAAAGGGTCATTCATAGAATGATGTCACTAATATAACTCTGCTTAATACAAATCTAAATAGTTTAAACTAGCAAATCCTCAGGATAGTAAACTACGTATTAAACATACAGTAAACATCAATAGATTATGGACGATTACAAAATGGCCGAACAATTAGCTCCAGGGTATATTGAAATATCATTTGGATTCGTATTTAGCAAAGTTCCAATTACTGTACAATGTTAACTACAGATGATATTTTTATAGGAATATTTATTTTTATTAAAATCATTTGAATATTATGAATTAATTAATTATTATTAAGCTTTATAAACGTAGGTCTGGAACGCTTTGGTTTCGAGTTACGACTAGTGAAAGATTTCACCCGGATTTCAGCTCTAATAATAAACAAAAGCCCTACTGTAATTTTTGACAACCAAAATAAGGAATAAAGTTGGTGAAGTTGTTTGTAATTTAAGCCGAGAAATAAGAAAAAATAAGTCCCAGAACTTAAACTCCAGTAGAATTTAAGATATCCAATGTAAAACACAAAATTTGGTATCGAAAAACTAGGTTTTTTTGAAGGATATAGAACAATAGCTTTGTTAAATTAGTAATAAATGCGAAAGATGAACTAAAAAAAAAAAAAAGAATTTAATTTCGAAAAAATTAATATAGATACAACCAATTAAAAATAGATTAAAGCTAAACAGATGAAAAATAGAAAATCGTATAATTTATTTTATAGCTAATACATTAAATAGAAAAAAAAATTAATTACATGAAATGATAAATGGTAACAGAATAAAAAACCTCATTTATAGTAACTGTTCAAAACTTTCTCCTTCAATGTTTCATTGTAAAAACCTTTATACTGGAAACCATATAAATAACTTTTATTTCTCTTAAACTACATACCTCTTATACAGGTCCATTCACAGGAAACGGATGTTTTTAAAATAATCATAAAAAATTGAATATTTACTTTAAAAACGTTTTATCGGTACTTAAACACTTATTAAATCAAAGCATTTGTTACTTACTCATGAACGAAAAATTATGTCCGGCAAGTGATGTCCATTTTGGGCAATACATTGTTGTAGCCTTTCACGGTAACTGGCCTCAATTCTTTGCAGCATGTCTACATCAATCTGGGTGACGCGATGACGAATTGCGATCTTTAGGTCTTCCAATGTACGCGGTTTATTGCCGTACACACGCGATTTCAGATACTCCCACAGAAAAAAATCACAACTACTCAAGTCGGGGGACCGAGGGGGCCAAGGAATGTCGCCGAATCTGGAAACGATCCGTCCCGGAAACAAGTTACAGAGAACAGCCATCGTTGCCCTCGCTGTGTGCGCTGTAGCGCCATCCTGCTGGAATAACACATTTTGAAAATCGATTCCCCGGTTTCGTAACTCAGGGATGAAAAACGTATTCAACATCGCAATGTAACGATCAGCTGTTACAGTTACGGCAGCGTCATTTTCTTCAAAAAAAAAAAAACGGTCCAATAACACCGACCTTTCCTATTGCACATCAGACAGTCAGACAGTCACCTTTGGGCTATGAAGTGGTCTCTCGTGAAGTTGATGCGGATTTCTTTCTGCCCGATACCGGCAATTCTGTTTGTTGACGAAGCCATTCAGATGAAAACGGGCTTCGTCACTCATTAACGATAACAAATTTTAATTTTCTTCAAAAATGGTAAGCATTTGTCGACAAAATTGTAATCGCTGCGTGAAATCTTGCTCGTTTAACTGCTGCACGACGGCTATCTGATAAGGATGGTAGTGCAGGTCTGTATGCAGAATTCGTCTTACCGTACTGTGCTTATTTGAGCGGCATGGTCTTCTGACAATGGCTTCCCTTACTCGTTCGATGTTCTCCGGAGTGCTAGCAGTTCGTCGGGGACCCGGTGGTTTTTTCTTCAATATTGAACCGTTTGTTCGAAGGTTGTTTACGCGTCGCAATATTGTGTTTCGAGAAGGGACGCTTGCATTACGATGGATATTAAACTGACGGCGGAAATCTCGCTGAACAGCAGTTACGGATTCGTCATTTCGCACAAAACTGTCATACGCGTGCAGGCGTTGGTCTAGCGTCTACGGTTCGATCTCAACGACTAAAATGTAAATGCTATGAACAAAGGAAACGTCAGACACCAGCCGCGTGCCCCTCCCACCACGAACGGCCAAGTACAATCCACTTCAAAAACATCTGGTTCCCGTGAATGACCCTGTACTACTTCTCTATATAATCGCACCACAAATTAAGACATTTCTCGTAGCGATATACCAACTTTAATATACACTCGTCGTATATACTTCTTCCTCCAGTCCATTTAACCCCTGATTAACAACATTTTTAAGTCCATCGTCACCCATGAACTGCTTACCACTCAAAACTTCTATTTCCTCAAGAGAATGGAAATTAGAAGGAAGCTAAGTCCGGACGATATGGTGGTTGATCCTAAATTTCCCATTCAAATATTCTCAATAAATCACGTGCTGTACCCGCAACATGTGGACGTGCATTATCGTGCAGCAGAACGACACCATCGGTCAGTTCCCCACGTCGCCGATTTCGAATGGTGCGCCGTAACTTACGTAGATTTTCCCAGTAGGCTTTTGCATTTATATTCGTTCTACGTGGCATGAAATCGATCAGCAGTATGCCAAACCGATCTCAAAAGACTGGGGTAGTATCTCCAAATGGGTAGTGTTCCTTACGCTACCCATTTGGACACAAACAGATGGCCATAGTCTTTTCAAAGGTGAATCAAAGGTTTATAAACGTTTAAAAGGTAAATAACCTATTGACGTCACAACGAAAGCAGGAGATTGAAGAACGGGACTTTGAGTCTTGGCAGGTCAAGTAGGACAAAAACCACCGGGTTGGTCTAGTGGGGAACGCGTATTCCCAAATCAGCTGATTTGGAAGTCGAGAGTTCCAGAGTTCAAGTCCTAGTAAAGCCAGTATTTTTACACGGATTTGAATACTACATCGTGGATACCGGTGTTTTTTTTGGTGGTTGGGTTTCAATTAACCACACATCTCAGGAATGGTCGAACTGAGAACATACAAGACTACACTTCAATTACACTCATACAAATCATCCTCATTCATCCTCTGAAGTATTATCTAAACGGTAGTTACCGGAGGCTAAACAGGAAAAAGAAAAAAAGGTCAATTAGGATGAATTCCCAGGTCGCTACACGCATGATATATATCCTATAGTGTCTAATTTAGGTGCGATTAAATAGGTACTCCCAATCTGTATATCACACAGTTTCTCTCCGGGTATGGTACCTTTCGGGCGAGTTCGGCTTGGTTTCGTTTGTTGGATTCGAAACAATACCCGGATTGTGGGACTGTCCTCGACGTCCCCAGACGTCCTCGACGTCTGTCCCCGGATACGATGCCGAACGTTCACGCACAGTTAGGGAACTTGAGAGAATAAATTCCTTTCTGGATATCCGTACCAACTGCATGATCCGGGATGACTGGTCTATAGTGGGCTAGTTTTCTTCGCGCCCCTGCAATAAGTAGGTCTACAGAGGGAGTTTGATCGACGTACTCGATCGTGGTAGGATCCCGGGTGGCTAGGGTTTCGGCTTAGAAATTGGATTGGTTGGTGCTAGGCGCATTGACATCGTTCCACTATTATATTTGTATTGTTTGTGGTTCGTTTTGGGGGTTCCAGCTTGGTTTAGGGGGGGGGGGGTCCTCTGCCGGGATATGGCAGCCCGTGCGACCGGTGGCGGTCCTGATCGTGACTTGGTAATGCCACGTGAGACACCATGATGGGACCGGGTGGGGGTGCCGGATTTGTTCCCGACTTCTGCGTGGACTGGAATGCTTTCCCCTTGTTAGGTGACATAAACTGGTCGACTTATTTGGGTGTAGGTCTGAATTTCTACATTGCATAAAACACAATTTTGATTGGTATAAGTGTAGCACTGATGTAACTTTAAACTCGTTCGTTTTCTGAGTCATTCACAGTCACGAACGGTGTTGGCATATCTGGACTAGACGCGGGGTCCGCGCTTCCACGATTTTGATTATTTAGTTTGAGGGAAATATGTTAGGTTGGATGTAAAGATGTCCGTTTGAGGACTACGTGAAGGCGAAATTTAATATGTATTTACTGATGCAAATATCTGGCGAGGCATTTACATCGGTGGTATCCCGACCGAGGCCTGGCTGATGAATGTGAGATGTAATCAGTTAGAGGTTCTAAAGACGACCTCCGGTAAAACCCCATCAGAAATTGGAACGGAGGGGGTGGTGTGGCGACCGGTAACGTCACAAGGTCTTCCTTCTACGGGGTTGGGATGTCGAAATGGGTGTGTGACTTGACCTTTGGCGGTCTGGTTGGAGATTGAGGATGACACCATTGACTTGACTACTGTTTGTTTTTCTAGCGTGTGATATGAAATTTTTCGCCAATCGCCAATGACGATGAGTTAAGGAACTCATCGTTTTGTTCTGTATAGCGCATCAAAAATTTCAAAGCAGATTATTCAAAGAATTGTAAGAACTTTAAACGAGTTAGATATTTTACTTAATAAGAAAGTTATAATTAATTTCATTTTTTTTGTTTTTTTTTGGAGGGCAAAAGCCCTCCATTTCCACCCCCCTAGACCGATTTTGCCCATAAACAAACTCGACAGAGATTTTGGGTCTTTATATTTTGAAAGTGATTGGCGCAAAATTACGGCAGTTATCGTGTCCACAAGAAAGTGAAATATATATATATGAACTGACTGTGGTTTTGTGTTCTCGGGAATGTGAAATGTGAAGACGTATCGAAATTTTCTGGAAGTCGAATAATGGTACTTATTACAGTATTATCGACAGAATATAAAAACGTGACATAATAGGAGAACTAATATATTAAAATACATGAAAAATATTGGTTTAAAATTTTTAAAAATAAACCATTCTTTCAGTTTACGTCTCTCTACGTACTTAATAATGGAATTAAATGGGAAAAAAAAATTTTATTTCAATAAAAATTCTGAAAAAAATCAGTATTACTGGACCCAGTGGTTTTAAACATTTAAACGATATTATTATACACAAATACATTTATAATTTTGATTTATTTCTGTAAAAGTTAACAACAGCTTGAATAGGAATATGCAGATTAATTTAACGTAATATATCATTTAGAATGGTCTATAATACATCATAACAGATTAGCGATATTTTTGTTTGTAATTGTATATATTTGGTAACACTGTACGTATATTAACATGTCGTTTGTATATATATATGCACACACACGACAAATATAACTCGCTAAATAGGTAAAAATTGTAATAGATATCATGTTTTGACCTTTCCAGTAACTTTGACGTGTATCAATTTTAGTTGTACTGTGCCTCGAAAAGCGACATTGCTGCTATGTTTAACTGTCTCTCTATTTTACCTTTAAAACAACTTTTCAACATATACATATACACACCTACACAAGTAACTCGTATAGTTACATTTATACATCATATATATTAATATAAGAATCGTATATTCAAAAAAACAAAGATTGTTTTCCTAAATTAATGTATGAAATTCTATTTTAAAAGCTTTTAATTTTATTAATTAAAAGAGGTTATCTCTAAATTAAAGACCGTTTCATTGTAAAAAAATTTATTATGAAAACTAAATGAATATTTTTTATTTATCTTAAACTACGTTATTATTTTATTTTTTTTTACTACTTCTCTATATAATCGCCACATGATTAAAGGCATTTATTGTAGAGATACACCAGCTTCAATATCCCCTCGTCGTATTTTTTTGCCGCCAGTCCATTTATCCACTGATTAACGCATTTTTAAGTTCACCATCACCCGCGAATCGCTTACCATTCAAAAATTCTTTCAATTTCCCAAACAAATGGTAATCAGAAGGAGCTAATTCCTGATTATATTGTGGGTGATCGTAAATTTCCCATCCAAATATTCTCAGTAAATCACGTATCGGACCCGCAACATGAGGACGTGCGTTATCGTGCAGCTGGACGACACAGTCGGTCAGTTTCCCACGTCGCAGATTTCGAATGGTGCGGCGTAATATAAGTAATATGGGCTTTTGCATTTATAGTCTTTCCGTGTAGTATGAAATCAATCAGCAGTATGCCAAACTGATCCCAAAAGACTGTGGTCATCAGTTTGCGTCCAAATGGCTGTGGCTTGACCTTTGTCGGTCTAGTTGGTGATTGAGGATACACTTCACTGCCGTTTTCTCTCTGGCTTGTAATACGAAATCCATGTTTCATCACCGGTAAAAATCTAATTAAACAACTCGTCATCTTTTTCTTTGTAGCACATCAAAAAATCCAAACTAGATCCCTTTCGGATTTTTTGGTAATATTCCGTTAAAGACGTGCGGCACCCAATGTAGATAAATCTTTTTGAAGCCTAAATGGTCATTAACAACAACAGCTCTTGAGGAAAAACAATATCAGGAAAAAAAGATCCAGGACGGAAATCGTTGAGCGAAGACCTTTTCTGATCCCATCATCGACACGTTTCAACAAGTCCTCGGTGATTATTGAGGGCCTACCTAACGTTCTTCATTATTCACATTAATTCTGTTATTTCTAAACCTTTCACACCATTTTCGAACATTTCTTTCATTCATTACGTCATAACTGTACACAGCAACCAAGTGCATATGAATTTTAGCCGGTTTAATGTTTTGATAGTTTAAAAAACGTATGACCACTTATTTCACAGTCGACGGGACCATCAATTTTCCTATTCATTTTATAACGTAGTAGCTGACACGTAATCAAAGATACTGCAACGCGACAACTTACAGAATACAATGCAGTATGACTATTACACTAGTATGGCCTTGAACGACACAGGATTGCCAACCTTAAGGAGAAAAATTTCGCTCTTGTAAATACTTGTAAAAGGTGTATCAAGAAGTTCTCCTGGAACTTTCATAACCTATTCTGCTCGTAATAATAATAGAAAAAGTTCATAAAAATATATTTCTTAAAATGATTCGTTTGAAAGTTACGACTAATGAAAGATTTCACTGGGATTTTCAGCTACCCCAGTTAAATGAGATCGTAATGAAATTTTTAGGACGTTAATTAAGAGGAAAAATTAGTGAATTCTTTTGGGTATTGATCTGATAAATAGAATAAAAAGATCCTTGAAACATACCTGTGATAGTATTTGGGAAATCTGGGTGAAAACCAGTAATTTAGAATGAAAAATCCTGTTTTTTATGTTTGACGTACAATAACTAAGTTATATAAACTGATATCATTATCATTAACATCATCGACAGCAAAGTGCGACAATGGTGCAAGAACTTTAAAGCAGGACATGCAGATGTAGGCGGTCAGGGAAGGAATCGAGTGTCAACCGATGATCTCGTTGAGAGAGTGGATGACGCGAATCGAGAAAATCGTCGGTTCACAATTTCTGTACTGAGTCAACACCATTGTGAGTGAGAGACTTCAGTACCGCAAACTGTGTGCGAGATGGGTTCCCAAGATGCTGTTCGACCATCACAAAACAATGAGAATGGACGCCTCCCTAACGCTACCACAATGAACGAGAAGATTTTTTGAACAAAATTGTCACAGGGGACGAGACATGGGTCCATTTCGAAACTGAAGAAACAAAAGAACAATCCAAACAGTGGATGCATTCTCATTCTCCCAGTAATCCAAAGAAGTTCAAGCGAACCTTCTCCAACAGAAAGTGTATGGTTACTGTGTTCTGGGACCGGAAAGGAGTTCTCTTGTTGGAATTCATGGAACGTGGCACGACCATCACTGCAGCCACATACTACGTGATTCGTCAACGTCTACGAAGGGCGATTCAGAATAAGCGGAGAGGAATGTTGTCATCAGGCATTGTCTTTCTCCATGACAATCGTCGGCCGCACACTGCAGCTGTAACAAAGAAGTTCCTGCAGCGTTTTCGTTGGGAAGTGTTTGATCAACTACCATACAGCCCGGATTCTGCTCCATCCGATTTTCACCTCTTTGCTCACATGAAATGCTGACTAGGAGGACAACATTTTGGCACAGACATCGAGCTGCAGATCAGCGTAGAAATATGGCTGAAAACACAGGCGGCTCCGTTCTATGACGAGAGTATTGGAAAGTTGGTACCACGCTACGACAAATGTCTAAATCAGAGTGGCGACTATGCAGAGAAATAGCGTAACTATGTAAGTACTTGTTACAAATAAACATTTTTTTTATTTTCACTGTGCTTTTTATTTCGTGACCGATCGGACCTTGAAAAAAAAAATAATCCGCGTATTAGATTTTTCACGTCAAAATCTATAAGAATTTACTAACTTTGCTGATTAATTAATGTCATAAAATTTCTAATACAATCTCATTTCACCCGGGTAGCGAAATTCCAGCGAAATCTTTCATTAGAAGTACTTCGTAAATGAAAGTTTTTGTACATATGTACTTTTTCCATTATTTTCACGAGTAGAATAGGTTATTATTATCCTGTGAAAACTTTGTAAATCATTCTCTATGTAGGAAAAATTATTTACCTATATCAAATTTCATTTATTTATCTTTTAATCAAATTTAATTATAAATTTTGTTGGCAAAATTTTCAGTATTTTGTTATTAAAAAAATGTACATCTTAAAAAAATTATAAGTAAAACAATTTCATGTAATATTTAAATCATTTTATGGATTTTTTAAAAAAATTATTACTTAAATTTATTTATTTTTTAGTCGTTAATTACACTTTTTTCTTTTTTTTAAGTAATGTTACAATAATTTGATAAAATAAAATTAAAAACTGTTTTTACACATTTTTTTTATAATTGAATAGAGGTAAAATACAAGATATTAATATGTATTGGTTTTTTTTATCAAAAAGAATTGTCCTTTAATATATTTTATCTCAGTATTTTGTTTTTTTTTTTTTTTTTTATTGTAACAAAAAAAAAGTACAACAAAGGAAATTTTTATATGCTTAAACTGCCCTTATTGTAATTTTTTATTTAATTTATAAAACCCTTACATTATTACATTTTTTTAATAACATTAAAGACTATCATTATCAATTATGCAGTGAATCTATACCAATTTAAACAAATATGTTAAAAGAAATTTTTATCAGAATTTTAGTTGTTCAAAAACATTTTTTTCTTCATTTTTGCTATTTTATTTTTACTGGATAAAAAAAAAAAAAAAAAATATTAATTCCCTCTTCTATAAAATCAAATCTTTATTTTGATTTATATTTAATAATATATTATTTAAATCCCATCAGGAATAAATATCAAAATCTGGAGAAGAAAAAAATTATCTCCAGTATTTGGCAATATTTCCCTCACTTTTAGTGAAACTCTCTCTTTTTCTATCTAACCTTTGGAACCATAGTAGGGTATTACTTCAAAGGATAATACGTATGAATAAAGTGTAGTCTTGTATAGATTGAACATTCCTGAGACGTATGGTTAATTGAAACTCAACCATCAAAGAATACCGGTATCCACGATCTACAAGAGGTTTTCACTAAAGTAAAGACCGTTTCATTGTAAAAAAATTTATTCTGAAAACTTTATAAAAATTTTTTTATTTCTCTTAAACTACATACCTTATATTATTTCTCTATAAAATTGATACATGAATTAAAACATTTATCGCAGCGATACACCAGTTTCATTATACCCTTGTCGTATTCTTCTGCCATTTCCCATTTACCCACTGATTAACAGCATTTCTAAGTTCATCGTCACCCGCGAATTGCTTCCCACTCAAAAATTCTTTCAATTTCCTAAACAAATGGTAATCCTGCCGCCAGTCCATTTACCCACTGATTAACAGCATTTCTAAGTTCATCGTCACCCGCGAATTGCTTCCCACTTAAAAATTCTTTCAATTTCCTAAACAAATGGTAATCCGAAGGATCGAAGTCCGGACTACATGGTGAACGTAAATATCCTATCCAAATGTTTTCAGTAAATCACGTGTCGGACTCGCAACATGTGGACGTGCATTGTCGTGCAGCAGGACGACGGCATCGTTCAGCAACTCACGTCACAGTTTTTGAACGGCGCGCCGTAACTTATTTAAGAGTTTTGCAGTAGGCTTCTGCATTTATAATCGATCCACGTAGCATTAAAACAATCAGCAGTATATGCAAAACCGATCCCAAAAGACTATGGCCATCAATAAGCGTCCAAATGGCTGTGTCTTGACCTTTGGTGATTGAGGTTGATTCCATTCACTTGACTGCCGTTTTCTCTCTTGTATTTAATACAAAATCCACATTTTATCGCCAGTAACAATTGAATTAAGGAACTCATCCCCTTTTTCTGTGTAGCACATCTAAACTTCCAGACCAGATCCCATTCGGATTTTTTTGTGTCGTTCCGGTAAAATGTGCGGCACACGACGTGCACAAATTTTTCTGAAGCCTAAATGGTCATGAACAATGCGTGACCAATAACATCTCTTGAAACATCAGGAAAAAGAAGAGCCAAGTTGGGAATAGTTGAGCGACGATCTTTTCTGATTATATCATCGACGCGTTTCAACACCTTCTTGGTGATTATCGAGCGCCTCCCTGAAAGTTCTTCATCATGCAAATTATTCTGTTATTTTTAAACCTTTCACACTATTTTCGGACATTTATTTCATTCATTACATTATCTTCGTACACTGCAACCGACTGCCTATGAATTTTAGTCAGGAACGTTTTGGTGGTTAAAAATCGTATTACTCCACGTATATCACAGTCAGGGGCAACATCAATGTTTCCTTTTCATTTTATCACACGTAATCAAATATACTACAACGCGATAACTTTCAGACCACAATGCAGTGTGCACATTACGAGTGTGGCCATGAACGACACAGGTTCATCAACCTTAAAGACAGAAATTCCCCTGCGGTCTTTGCTTTAGAGATATCCCTCGTAGTATTCAAATCCGTACATAAGTATCTTTAATAGGATTTGAACCTTAGAAGTCATAACTTCAAATTAACTGATTTACGATTTCATAACTAGATCAGTAAAACCAGAACAGGTCATAAAATACACAAACAATTATAATAAAATAAAATTGATGTGTTTATTAATTACGCAGTTTGGCAAATGATCCTCACTTTGAACAGAGGAGGTGGGGCGGCGACCAGGAGTTTCACATACTCATGTCTTACTTTAAGGAGATCATGATCCTCAAATTGAAAATTTTTAGGGAAAAACTGTAAGAGTTATTTTTTCACTTTACTTTTGTTTCATTTCTAAGTCAAAGTCAAAGTAATTTAAATAGCTTTAAAACCAGATATCCCTTTTTTTACACCTTATATTATAATATAGGAATTCCGTTGTTACTGAACAGCAAGCGAGCAAGGTTGTACACTTTGATTCATACATATTAATAAATTTTCTTTACAAGTAAGGTTTAATTAATTTAATATATTGAGGCGCTTCAAGAATTCCAGCGTTCAAGTCCTAGT
Source organism: Lycorma delicatula (assembly GCF_047948215.1). Lineage (NCBI taxonomy): Eukaryota > Metazoa > Arthropoda > Insecta > Hemiptera > Fulgoridae > Lycorma > Lycorma delicatula. The sequence goes on from NC_134467.1 coordinate 25,151,089, forward strand.
AAAGCCAGTTATTTTTACGCGGACTTGAATACTAGATCATGGATATCGGTGTTCTTTGGTGGTTGGGTTTCAATTAACCACACATCTCAGAAATGGTCGAGCTGAGAATGTACAAGACTACACTTCATTTACACTCATACATATCATCCTCATTCATCCTCTGAAGTATTATCTGAACGGTAATTACCGGAGGCTAAACAGGAAAAAGAAAATATATTGAGGCGCTGGCCTCTTTGGCGGCAGTGGTAGCGATTTGGCCTTTCATCCGGAGGTCCCAGTCAGGGATGTAATTTTCACATACGCTACAAATCATTCATCTCATTTTCTGAAAAAATACGTAAACGGTGGTCCCGGAGGTTAAAAAGCACCAAAAGTTGGTGAAATATACATTAAAAATCTGATATTATATATATATAACCCGCTGGATTAGTCTATTGGTCAAACTAGTCATCACAAAATCAGCTGATCTTTGAAGTCGATAGAACTAAAGTTCTAGTGCTTGTAAAGGCATTTGCTTTTATATAGATTTGAATGTTACACTGTGAAATACCGGTGTTCTTTGGTAGTTGGGTTTCAATTAAACCCAAATTACAGGAGTGATCGACCTAAGTCTGTTCAAGATTACATATTCACCATTAAATTCAAATTTACACGCCAGAAGGCGTATAGATGCTTTGGCATCTCTGCATAGTACTGTACTGTTTTAGTACTATACTGTTTTAGTCATAGTACTGTACTCTGCATCACTGTACTGTTTTTTTGGGTTTTTTTTTGTCTTCAGTCATTTGACTGGTTTGATGCAGCTCTCCAAGATTCCCTATCTAGTGCTAGTTGTTTCAATTTCAGTATACCCTCTACATCCTACATCCCTAACAATTTGTTTTACATATTCCAAACGTGGCCTGCCTACACAATTTTTTCCTTCTACCTGTCCCTCCAATATTAAAGCGACTATTCCAGGATGCCTTAATATGTAGCTTATAAGTCGCTTTTAGCTATATTATTCCAAATGCTTCTTTCTTCATCTATTAGCCGCAACACCTCTTGATTTGTCACTTTACCCACCGTTCTGATTTTTAACATTCTCCTATAGCACCACATTTCAAAGGTAGATTTCTTCTTCTCAGACACTCCGATCGTCCAAGTTTCACTTCCATATAAAGCAACACTCCAAACATATACTTTTAAAAATCTTTTCCTGATATTTAAATTAATTTTTGATGTAAACAAATTATATTTCTGACTGAAGGCTCGTTTCGCCTGTCCTGTTCGGCATTTTATACCGCTCTTGTTTCGTCCATCTTTAATAATTCTACTTTCCAAATAAAATTCTTCTACCTCCATAATCTTTTCTCCTCCTATTTTAACATTTAGTGGTCCCTCTTTGTTATTTCTACTACACTTCATTACTTTCATTTTGTTCTTGTTTATTTACATGCGGTAGTTCTTGCATAGGACTTCATCTATGCCGTTCATTGTTTCTTCTAAATCCTTTTTATTCTCGGCTAGAATTACTATATCATCAAAAAATCGTAGCATCTTTATCTTTTCACCTTGTACTGTTACTCCGGATCTAAAATGGTCTTTAACATCATTAACTGCTAGTTGTATGTATAGATCAAAACGTAACGGGGATAATCCTTGTCAGACACCCTTTCTTATTACGGCTTCTTTCTTATGTTTTTCAATTATTACTGTTGCTCTTTGGTTCCCTTAAATGTTAGCAATTGTTCTTCTATCTCTATATTTGAATCCTAATTTTTTTTTAAATGCTGAACATTCTATTCCAGTCTACGTTATCGAATGCCTTTTCTAAGTTTATTAATGCTATGTATGTTGGTTTGTGTTTCTTTAATCTTCCTTCTACTATTAATCTGAGACCTAAAATTGCTTCCCTTGTCCTCCTTTACCTTTCCTGAAACCAAATTGGTCTTCTAACATTTCTTCCACTTTCCTCTAAATTCTTCTGTATAGAATCCTAGTTAAGATTTTTTATGTTTGACTGGTTAAACTAATTGTTCTGTGTTCTTAGAAAATTCTTATTTTTTTAAAGCTGTGAAGTTCTTTTTGAATAATTTTTCCAAATGTTTTTATTAATGAAAAAGTCTCTTTAAAAAACAGTCTGTTCACCCTCGATTTTTACTTAAAATTAGTTCTCTGAATTTTTGTCATTTTCTAAAATTTTATTATTTTTCTTTTTACATTTTACAATATAAAAACGGATTTGAATTTGTAAATAAATTAAAAGATTTAACAATTTTAGAAAAAACTAGGATGGTAAGTTACAATATTAGGTTCAAATGATAAAAAAAAAATATTAATTTATAATAATGAAGACCCGTTGTTTATTGATAATATTATTACTGTTAGAAATATTTTTCAACAAAATTACTTAAATAATAAATATTATATTCAGGAAAATACTTTACAGATGGGTTTTCCATTATCAGCTCTCATGTCCGAGATTTATTTACAGGAGTTTGAAGATAAAATTATTCATCGCGTTATTCATATACATGATATCCTATTATAGATGTTTTTGTAGTTTATAATCTCATAATACATAATGAACATTTAATAATTTTGAATAAAATTAATTTATTTTATAATAGTTTGAAATTGACATAAATAGAGGAATAAATTTCGTATATGTTAGTATCGAAATTAACAAAAATAATAAATTTATAACGTCAGTATATAGGAAAACCGCAACCAATAAAACCACAATGCATAGAATTTCAAATCACCCGTGGTCCCACAAAATTACTGGATGTACACACACGTGTTTATTAGAGCAATTACAATATAATAAAAATAAAAGTAAATTAAATAAAAGGATAGATAATATAAAACAAATTGCTAAACATAATGGTTATAATGCTTCTTTAATAGATATATAATATATATAAAAAATTAATAATACAACTATTATAATTATAAATGATACGGAAAAAAAACACCCAATTTAAAAATCATAATAGAAGAATATACACTTGGAAAAAGCCAGGCGATACTGCAAGGTATCAGATAGATTATATCATGGTTAAGCAAAGATTTAGAAATCAACTCGTGGACTGCAAAACTTACCCTGGAGCAGACATTGATAGCGACCATAATTTGGTGATAATGAAATGTAGATTGGGGTTTAAAAACCTGAAGAAAAGGTGTCAGATGAATCGGTGGAATTTAGAGAAGCTTGAGGAAGAGGAGGTAAAGAAGATTTTTGAGGAGGACATCGCAAGAGGTCTGAGTAAAAAAGATAAGGTAGAAAATGTAGAAGAAGAATGGGAGAATGTTAAAAAGGAAATTCTTAAATCAGCAGAAGCAAACTTAGGCGGAATAAAGAGAACTGGTAGAAAACCTTGGGTTTCAGACGATATATTGCAGCTGATGGATGAACGTAGAAAATATAAGAATGCTAGTGATGAAGAAAGTAAAAGGAACTATCGGCAATTAAGAAATGCTATAAACAGGAAGTGCAAACTGGCGAAAGAAGAGTGGATTAAAGAAAAGTGTTCAGAAGTGGAAAGAGAAATGAACATTGGTAAAATAGACGGAGCATACAGGAAAGTTAAGGAAAATTTTGGGGTACATAAATTAAAATGTAATAATGTGTTAAACAAAGATGGTACACCTATATATAATACGAAAGGTAAAGTCGATAGATGGGTGGAATATATTGAAGAGTTATACGGAGGAAATGAATTAGAAAATGGTTTTATAGAGGAAGAAGAGGAAGTTGAGGAGGATGAAATGGGAGAAACAATACTGAGATCTGAATTTAAGAGAGCATTAAAAGATTTAAATGGCAGAAAGGCTCCTGGAATAGACGGAATACCTGTAGAATTACTGCGCAGTGCAGGGGAGGAGGCGATTGATAGATTATACAAACTGGTGTGTAATATTTATGAAAAAGGGGAATTTCCATCAGACTTCAAAAAAAGTGTTATAGTAATGATACCAAAGAAAGCAGGGGCAGATAAATGTGAAGAATACAGAACAATTAGTTTAACTAGTCATGCATCAAAAATCTTAACTAGAATTCTATACAGAAGAATTGAGAGGAGAGTGGAGGAAGTGTTAGGAGAAGACCAATTTGGTTTCAGGAAAAGTATAGGGACAAGGGAAGCAATTTTAGGCCTCAGATTAATAGTAGAAGGAAGATTAAAGAAAAACAAACCAACATACTTGGCGTTTATAGACCTAGAAAAGGCATTCGATAACGTAGACTGGAATAAAATGTTCAGCATTTTAAAAAAATTAGGGTTCAAATACAGAGATAGAAGAACAATTGCTAACATGTACAGGAACCAAACAGCAACAGTAGCAATTGAAGAACATAAGAAAGAAGCCATAATAAGAAAGGGAGTCCGACAAGGATGTTCTCTATCTCCGTTACTTTTTAATCTTTACATGGAACTAGCAGTTAATGATGTTAAAGAACAATTTAGATTCGGAGTAACAGTACAAGGTGAAAAGATAAAGATGCTACGATTTGCTGATGATATAGTAATTCTAGCCGAGAATAAAAAGGATTTAGAAGAAACAATGAACGGCATAGATGAAGTCCTACGCAAGAACTATCGCATGAAAATAAACAAGAACAAAACAAAAGTAATGAAATGTAGTAGAAATAACAAAGATGGACCGCTGAATGTGAAAATAGGAGGAGAAAAGATTATGGAGGTAGAAGAATTTTGTTATTTGGGAAGTAGAATTACTAAAGATGGACGAAGAAGGAGCTATATAAAATTCCGAATAGCACAAGCTAAACGAGCCTTCAGTAAGAAATATAAGTTGTTTACATCAAAAATTAATTTAAATGTCAGGAAAAGATTTTTGAAAGTGTATGTTTGGAGTGTCGCTTTATATGGAAGTGAAACTTGGACGATCGGAGTATCTGAGAAGAAAAGGTTAGAAGCTTTTGAAATGTGGTGCTATAGGAGAATGTTAAAAATCAGATGGGTGGATAAAGTGACAAATGAGGAGGTATTGCGGCAAATAGATGAAGAAAGAAGCATTTGGAAAAATATAGTTAAAAGAAAGACAGACTTATAGGCCACATACTAAGGCATCCTGGAATAGTCGCTTTAATTTTGGAAGGACAGGTAGAAGGGAAAAATTGTGTAGGCAGGCCACGTTTGGAGTATGTAAAACAAATTGTTAGGGATGTAGGGTGTAGAGGGTATACTGAAATGAAACGACTAGCACTAGATAGGGAATCTTGGAGAGCTGCATCAAACCAGTCAAATGACTGAAGACAAAAAAAAAAAACCGAAAAAATTGAAAACCTTTATGTAAAATATTTATACACTGATAATGTAATTGAGAATATAACTAATATTTATAAGAGTAAATTTAAACCGGACTACAAGATAAAATAAAATAAAATATATAGTTCATGCGGAATTTATAAAATAAAATAAAACTAGATTTTTAGAACACATTAGGAAATTATAAAAATGGTACAAGGGTTTATCTAATGTTGCTAATTACCTTATTAATAACAAACATTCTGTATCTTATATTCGGACAAATTTGGAAATAGAGGAAATCAAGAAATTTAATTAAAAAAAATAATAGTAAAAATTTGAACATTTTGGAAAGATTTTATATTGTCGCCGAATGGCTTTGACGGAACGTGACACTTAATAAACTTGTAGTAGCCCTGAGAAGGCTGTTGTTATCGACGATTAGCTTCGACGACTCGTTATAATTTATAAACTTATGGTATCCCTGGAGAAGGGCTGTTTTTGACGGCTTGTAATTTATAACCTTGTGGTTACCCTTTTCAGGGTAACCACAAGGTTAAAAACGGTCCTGAAAAGGGCCGTTTTTTCGTTAGCTCTGAAAAGAACTGTTGGATCCGAAAACTGGTCTCCGGCGAAGTCAAGGAGTTGTGGCTTGTCCATTGAAATCAGACCGGGAATTTCCTCAGTGTCAGTTGGGTTCTCACTACAGCGTGGCAGTGGTGGCCACCAGAGCCCCGCAGAGTTGGGTCGGCGTCGGTCGCTTTCGCCGACGCGGTCGAGGCGGTTCTCCCCGAACGATCCCACGCCGGCCAGGGCCATTAAAACTCGGCGAGCTAGAGCGGGAAGGTAGCGTCCGGGTCCAGCGGCTTCCTCAGCGGGTCGGGTTGCTGCTCCGGCGGGGATGTTGGCATCCGCCGGGAGGTCCCACGTTTTAAAAACGGCCAGTGAACTTCTTCTGTTGTCTTCCATCTTCTTCTTCTTCTTGCTCTTCTCAAGTTGGTGGTTTTGACGATGAATTAAAAATTCACTCTCGTGCACGCTCTTTTATTGGAGCCTGAGAGTGGTGGGGGCGCAGCGCCGTTGTGGTGGGAGAATTGCGCGGCAAGAGTGACGCTTCTAACGGCGCGTACGTATACTGTATTCCAACTCACATCTAAGTTGCTACCGTGTTCGTCCGTCGATATTAAAATTAGGCATATATGTGGTAACAATATATATATATATATATAAATACAAAAGGATTTCCAACTTTATCAACTTTCAGACAGATTATGAAGATGACACTCTTATAAAAGCGGCAACAGATGGCAGCACTTTTTTTATGTAAAAATAGATATAATCAGAATGTATATAAATAATTTAAATCCACTCAGGAGTATAACAATGTTTTAAGTTATAGTGATATTTTGTTTTTTATTTTCAAAAAAAAATCTCATTTCCACGCCCATGATCCGATATCAGCGATTAACGAACTGTATCGTGATTTTGGATTGTTAAATTTTATGTATAAATTTGAAAGTGATTGACGCAAAATTACGACAGTTATCGTGTCCACAAGGACGTAAAAAAAAATAAAAATATATATATATATAGTGCAGACGTCATGCCGAAACTAGTCAAAATGGATATTTCCGTTAAAATCTGAAAACCTACATTTTTCGTGACCCAATACTAACTTTACTTCGTATAAGGAAGTAAAAAAATATGATGTGGAACCACATGATTTTATTGTACGTCTATTAAATTACATATAAACATTTTTTGCTGCACTTTATTTAAACTTATTTCATTTGAAAGTGAGATAAAATCCTCCAATTCTTTAATGAAGAATTTTTTCTTCATTTTTTTGTTATTATTGAATTATTATTTATTGTAAATGTTTTTTTTTACAATTACATGTTAATAATTATTAATAAATCAATATATTTAAATTAAAAAAAAAATAAAGTTAAAAAAAGACGTAATTGAAGACTGATTTAATTAATTAAATTTTTATATGGCTATAACTCTGGAATCAATGAAAATAAGTACCACTTATGATATATCGAACATAAACAAGAACAAAACAAAAGTAATGAAATGTAGTAGAAATAACAAAGATGGACCACTGAATGTGAAAATAGGAGGAGAAAAGATTATGGAGGTAGAAGAATTTTGTTATTTGGGAAGTAGAATTATTAAAGACGAACGAAGCAGGAACGATATAAAAGCCGAATACCACAGGCGAAACGAGCCTTCAGTCAGAAATATAATTTGTTTACATCAAAAATTAATTTAAATGTCAGGAAAAGGTTTTTGAAAGTATATGTTTGGAGTGTCGCTTTATATGGAAGTGAAACTTGGACGATCGGAGTATCTGAGAAGAAAAGATTAGAAGCTTTTGAAATGCGGTGCTACAGGAGAATGTTAAAAATCAGATGGGTGGATAAAGTGACAAATGAAGAGGTATTGCAGCAAATAGATGAAGAAAGAAGCATTTGGAAAAATATAGTTAAAAGAAGAGACAGACTTATAGGCCACATACTAAGGCATCCTGGAATAGTCGCTTTAATATTGGAAGGACAGGTAGAAGGGAAAAATTTTGTAGGCAGGCCACGTTTGGAATATGTAAAACAAATTGTTAGGGATGTAGGATGTAGAGAGTATACTGAAATGAAACGACTAGCACTAGATAGGGAATCTTGGAGAGCTGCATCAAACCAGTCAAATGACTGAAGACAAAAAAAAAATGATATATCGTTGAAAAGGTCTCAATGTGGGCTTATTATTGTAGTTAAGAAAAAATCCAAAATCCTTTTTTTTTTAGATTTGGGCCTTTTTGGACTCTTTCTTTTCCAGTCGATTGCAATCAAAAGGGGAGGTGCACAACTAGATGTTACAACATTCCTAAATCAAGAATTTCAACATTATTCTTGAGTTATGCGAGATGCATACGTACGTAAACAGACCTCACATCTATAGTCAAAATGGATTCAGGGTTGGTCAAAATGGATATTTTCATTGAAATATAAAAACCAAAATTTTTCGCGATCACAGTACTTTCTTTACTTCGTACAAGAAATTAAAAATGAAGTAGTTTTAAACAATTCTAAATAAATATTTAAAATTAATTAAAAAAAAAAAAAAAACAGGTTAAATTAATGTAATTTTAAACTTATAACAAACACCATTATAAGTATAATAAAACAAAATTAAATATATATTTATTTGTTAAGTGAAATTATGAAATATTTAGGTTAAAAAATAAATTTTCCCTTTTTTGAAGCTATGTCCGGTCCATAGTTTTAAATTATAGAGATATTAGTTTCCTTAATTCAACGTACAAGATTTATAAAGAACTTATAAATGAATGATTACGTAATATCGCAGTTTTATTACTCCTGGAGGAATAAGTAAGATTACATAAAGAACGATAATGTGGTGATATATTTGTTCTAAAAATATCGATTCAAAAGAGACGAGAGTTTAATTTAGAGAGCATCTTGTCTTCATTAATTATGAGAAAGCTTTTGACGGAGTCAAGAGATCGCTTATGTGGGATATCATGAATAAAAGAGGTTTACTCCAAACACCTTATTAAGGTTATTAACAGAATGTATTATAGTACAAGAATAACATTAGATGTACGTAATGGTTTGTTGTAAGGTATACGCCAGGGCTGCAGTATATCACCTACACTGCATATATATATATTTTCACAGGTGTTAGTTTTAAAATGACCCCAAAAAGCAACCCAATTTAAATAAAAATAATGTGATATATTTATCGGGTTTAATTATAAATATTACAATTATTTGTGCAAAACAATATTGAGATCCAGTTTTTTTATTACAAATGACGAAAGTGATGATTATTTTTATCAATGCAAGCCTTACCCTATTTTTCATATTCTGGTGTAACTTTTTGAAGTGTACCACTTCCAATTTCTCAATATAAGTCAAGAATTACATTGCCTTTAAATTCTTCAACCAGTTTATAGATAATTTTTGATTACACAACCTTTTAGATATTCCCAGAGGTAAAATCTTCTACAGGAGAAAGATCAGGTGACTGAGGTAGCCATAAGCTAATCGATATTACTCTTTCAACAATGGAATTTCTAAAAAGGTTCATTGTTTCTCTTATCGTATGACATCTTGTTCAAACCACGAATTTCTCTCATTTAATTCTAAATTTTAAATAAATTGTTTTACAATTTCTTGATAGAGGTCTGCATTAAGAATGCTTTCAAAGAATATTGGGCCAATTATATGTCGTCTTTTTCTTTTTCCTGTCTATCCTCCGGGAATTAACGTTCTGGTATTACTTCAGAGGATGAGTGAGAATATGTATGAGTGTAGTCTTGTACAGTCTCAGTTCGACCATTCCTGAGATGTGTGGTTAATTGAAACCCAACCACCAAAGAACACCGGTATCCACGATATAGTATTCAAATCCGTGTAAAAATAACTGACTTTAACTAGGACTCGAACGCTGGAACTCTCTACTTCCAGATCAGATGATTTGGGAAGACGCGTTCACCAATAGACCAATCTGGTGGATTAGGCTTGGATGCCTAGTGCAAAACATAAATTTAAAATCCAAGCATCGGGGTTTCTGTAATCTACAAAAGATTGTCGATACTAGATAGCTTGTAAAATCATTATATCAGGAGATAAGTGTATTTATGATAAAAGATAGAATTTTTAGAAAATAAATAAAATGGTTAGCACTATTTTGGAGAGAATTCCGGATGAAAGGTTATCCAAGAAGATATGGTGGTACAAACTTATAAGTAGAAGAGAGGTGGGAAAACCAAAGAAGAATTGTGACTCATTGATTTTTTTGAGATCAGAACATACGATGCGCCTACATCCTAAAGAACGAAGAGGAAGAAGAGGAAAATTTCTACTAAAGTTTTAAATCAATAACTGTTATTTTAGATATATATACATTCATAATGTTCTGTTATTAGGGCAGGTACTGTCACGGCTGCTATCCATCTTGTTAAATCCTTTGCTAACCTATTTATTTGGGGGTGCATTGCTCCCTCCAAACGATTAGGGCCCCATTGTGGCGTATTCCTGCTAGCATATGAAGCGTTAGCACCGAAAGGACTTCAGTGGTCGGTCTGAAGGGGAATTACGTCGGGAGCACAGGTTTTAAAAGCATGTTCTCCCGCGTTCGGACCCAGAAATGGATTTGAGAACGCTGGTTCAAACGGATATGGAACGCTAATTACAAATCCGTCCATAAAATATAACAATACTTGAAACTTAAACCTGACATTAAAATAAACCCTTGAAACTCGCCCGATTAACAGAATCATACAGCAACAATGGACACTGTCCAGGCTCTGCAATTCGAAGGGAGAATTTGTGAAACTCACGTCATTTTTGTGTTCTGTTCCATTCCCCTATTTATTTCCGCATATTTTCCCCTTTTCCACTAACAAATACCTTCCTCTCATGCATTTCCTAGCCAATTCCTTTCCCAATATTTATCACATTTAGCATTTCCCTGTTCTCTCTGATTCTCCTTAATACCTCATTTGTTTCATGGTCTTTGCCATCTGATATTTATCATTCTGCCCGGCACCCACATCTCAAAATTCTCAATTCGTTTTCTGTCTATTTCCTCCACATTTCAGCGCTATAGAGCACTCCAAATAAGTTTTTTTTCTTAACGCTAAGTTTAAGTTTTCACATAGCAGTCTTTCCTTCTTATTAAATTCCTGCTTACGTCTTGATATTCTTATTTTAATTTCTACTGTGCAAGTCAGGTCATAAGCAATAAAATTTCTTCACTCGATCTAAAACTTCAATTTCTGTCTTAATCCTCTCCCTCTTTCACACTTAATATCGTACATTTTGTCTTCTTTTTGTTGATCCTGATTCTTACAAACTTCATTTAAGCCATCAAACATTTCATTTAGTTTACTCTATGCCAATAGTGCCATGTCATCAGAAAAACGTATATATTCTATTGTTCTTCTTTCGATCTTTATTCCTCTTTTGCAATTCAGTCAGCGTTTAATTATTTCTTCCAGATATAAAACTAAACAGCGTTGGTAATGTGCAGCATCCCTGCCTCCCTCCTACTGCAATCCCTATTCTTTTTGTCACTTCGTCTCCTAACATCACTTAGAAAAATAGATATATAGAAAGAATAGATAAAAAAATAATCAAAAAAATTTTTTCTCTCTCATTCTCTCTCTCTCTCTCATCTTATATATATATATATATATATATACAGAGTTTCCCATATAAAACGCAACCCATCAATCACTCATCCATGAAATTTCAAAAATCAAGCTTACTCCCCTACTCGTTACTGAAATGGACTCGTCCAACATCTGAACATCGCAGCGACGCAGTAAAACACAACCGATAGTAACAACAATGCAATCATAACGTTCAGTGTATTGATAGATACAAGATGGTGTTTTCGCTAGATTAACGTGTTTTCATTGTTGAGTCGTACTTCAGTACGAAATCAGCGGTTGCAGTGCAAGATTTGTTTCGCAATAAGTACCCAGATAAACCGGCTCCTAACAAAACAACAGTATTAAGGTCAGTAGCAAAATTTAGAGAGACCGATTCTGTTAATAACAAGGAACACAAAAGATCTGCATCATTGTTGAATACAGATACGGTCGCTGAAATCAAAGACCGATTACTCGCCTCGCCAAATAAATCGATCACACGTTTGTCTGATGAAATTAATTTGTATAAATCGACTGTTCATCGGGCGACCGAACAATTACAATTACGACCTTATCGCATTCAAACGGTTCATCGACTTCTTGAGCCCGACAAAGAAAAACGGCTACAATATTGTTAACGGTTCCGTCGATTTCTGCGCGAGGGAATTAATGTTACGGATTCGTTATTTTTCACAGATGAAGCACGGTTTCATTTGGATGGCTACGTAAACAGCCAAAACAGTAAAATTTGGTGCGCTGAAAATCCCCACGTTTATCACGAAAAACAATTACACCCGCAGAAGTTAGGCGTGTGGTGCGCGATATCGCGGAAGAAAATAATCGGTCCTATTTTTTTCGAGTACACCATTAATGCAGAACGATATCAGGATATTTTATTTCAGTTCATCGCACTCTTGGAAGAGGAAGACAGACACTGCTGGCTACAACATGACGGTGCGACATCGCACTACGCAGGTTCAATTTCTGATTTCGTTGAGGAATTCTTTGGTAATCGTGTTATCGGTCGGGGCTTATGGCCACCAAGATCTCCAGATTTGACTGCGGCGGATTTTTTTCTACGGGGTTACCTCAAAGAAAAAGCCTACGGCAACAAACCACGAACACTTGAACGATTGAAAGTCAATATTGAACAAGCTGTATTAAATATCCAGCCACAAACTTTAAAAAAGTTGCAAGAAACGCTGTAAAAAGAATTGAAGCTTATATTCAAGAAGATGGCGGCCACTTCCAACATTTACTCTAAATGTAAGGTAATGGATGGTAATAATAAAAATTACTTTTAAATTTACACATGCCTTTTTATTTTTTCAATACCTACCAATATAAGGTTGGGTTGCGTTTTAATGAGACACCCTGTATATATATAAGATAAGATTTATATTTTATATACTCGTATATGATAATAGAAATATTTCTATCCTCCTTAGATAGAGAAATTTTAAGAAACACTATTAAATATATTAAAATAATAACTATTTTTTTAAATCTGTAAATAATTTTTTTTGATACCTATAAAATGTATAATTAAAAGAAAAAAGAAAAAAAATAGTTTAATGTGCATTGACCGGGTTATGTTGAAAAAGATAAAGTTTTTTGTTTATTAAAAATAAAAATAAAAGAAAAAATAAAGGTGAGGCAGTAACATTGCATGTTCCCATGTTTTACACACAACCAATTAGATTCCAAGGCAAATCCTTAGTACAACTCTGGGAAGAAGCAATTAAGGATAATAGTAAAATCTGTCAATCAAAATATAAGAAAAATTCACTCGCAGAATCGCACAAACATATACGTCAATGTTTACTACAGGCAAAAAATATCTAATCTGGCCACTCTTAGTAGATTCAGATGGAAGCAAATAATTTATGTACTAAACAGATGTATTGGGTTGTAGTAATCCAAATTCAAAAAGCTACCAAGGACAGGTACATGTTTTTTTTTTTTTTATAAATAAAACCTACAATAATCCTCTGAATTGTGTGGTTTATAGAATTAACCACATAAAAATAAATGTATGTAATTACTTCAGTCTGGCATTTTGTCTATTTGTGATGCATTCAAATATGTTTTCAAATTTTTATGAGATTTTTGCAGTAGATTTTTTTTTTATTAGGTGGCGTGTAATATGTGTTAAACAATTTTCCATTTTAAAATGGTAGATTATATCTTTCTTTTAAAGAAAGGTGAAGGATAGTTGTATTGGAAATTAATTTCCACCCTGAAACTCTCAACAAGAGTGAAGGGTGTTAGGTCTCACTTTAATTTTGATATCAACCAACATTGCCAGTCTTTCTTTCAAAAACTGTGAAGTAGATATTTCACTAATTCATGCTTTACAACAGTTATCATTTTAATTATGATGAGGGTATTTACTCTAATCATAATTTGATTTTCAATAAAGTTATTCTTTTTTTTAATTTTTCTCCTGAATAGATTATTTACAAAAGATATGACAAAATTCCAAAAGATTAAAAAAATATGAAAATCTTCTGGAAGTATCTCCATGAGAGAAACAATTCAATAATTCCAGTATTACTGGAAATCACAACTGTACAGCAATATCTGATATTGCTTATATATAAGATTTGGTATGATATTATTAATGTAGTACAGTAGAAGTCCATTAGTCCGGCATCCAACAGTCCGGAATGCCCGATAGTCCGGCATCGCTCCGGAAAATTGTAAAATAGTTTTCTCCAAAAGTGTGTCTTTAAAGCAAATAAAAACGCTCGAGAGCTATTCGGAAGTTTTCGGGGTAGTTCGTGATCATTCGGAAGCGCTCGGTATTGTTCGGAAACAATTAGCGGCCGGCTAGTCTCAGCTGTCACAACAAATTCAGGTGCAGTGCAGCTCCGTTAATCGTTGGAATGCAATTAAATCCGTCTTAAATTCACTAAAATAATAATACACAAAACTTGAAAAAATTAGATCCGAGATATAAAATAAACCTTTTAAAAACCAAGCCCGATTAGAATCATCCAGCAGCAAGGGACTCTGTCCAGGTTCTGCGATAAAGTAGGGAGTAATAAACTCCCGCCAACTTTGCATTCCATTCCATTCCGTTAATCAATCACGAAGCGTCATCCCCATTTTTTTGTGCGTTGTTGTTTTGTGTCCTTTCACATCGCAGTAAACGTAACTTTTGAAACCGTTTATAAAAAAAGTGATTTTCGTTCTAACTGTACAGTGAGCATGTTTTCAAAACTTAAGCCTTCGAGTTCAAAAGGAGAGAAACCGAAAACACGTAACACTGACTCTCAATCAGAAACTAGAAATCATCAAACGGCTAGAAAAAGGCGAGAATAGAAATGTTTTAATGAATGAGTTTAATATTGGCTCATCAACTATTTATGACGTTAAAAAACAAAAAGATGAACTTATGAAGTTTGCTTCTCAATCGGTAACAACTGAAAAATTGGCTTCTAGACAAACATTAAAAAAACCAGATGCCGAAACGGAAGAAAAGGAAAAAATCAGCTGGGCAGAAGCTACAGAATCACTAAATAATTTTATCTCTTTTGCTGAGGCTAGTACTAGCTACAGTGCTTCAGAAATTATTGATTTCCATATCATTAGAAATAAATTTTATACTAAACGCTAAAAGTCAAGAAAACAAAAAGACATTCGTGACTTTTTTAAATCTAAGTGAAATATGTTTTACAGTACTTGTACATACATTATATGAAATGTAAAATAAACTTTGTTGTATGTATTTGCATACTGTATTTGTAGTTTAATTATTAACCTAATTGTTCTTATAATTACCGCCCGATAGACCGGAATTTTCGGTAGTCCGGCACCGAGGCCGTCCCGAACGTGCCGGATTATCGGACTTCTACTGTAGTACTATTCTTGGCATTGGCCCCTCCATATGTAATTGATTGGAATCAAACATCTTATTTTGTATATTATTTAAATTAAATAAAATTAATTAAATTTTGTTTTACAATAGTTTATTAAATTCGGTACAAAATGAGCAAGGTCTATTGTTCATAAAATATTAATGGTATTGAGGTTATTTGACCTTTAAGCATTTCAACCTAATATTTTTTACATTATTTTACGTTAAACCTTTACTGCTACGTAAACCTTATGTCATAAACCTTTACCGTTTTTAGACCTTTACATTATTTCTTCCCAGATTAATGATAGATGACAACTTAATAGTCAAACTCCAGTCTTCTTTTTTCACTATCATTCTTCAAGGATTATGTTCATTGGCCATTTGTGGTACCAACACATCCTTGATCACTTCTTTCAGCAGTTTAGTAATTTCATTCACACATATATTACATACTAGCCAGTCAGGGCTTTGCCCTGTGGGCCCTGGACACCTGCTGTGATCATTATTCTAATGCTTATGAGAATAATACTTATAAATGACAATTAAAATCTGTTCAATTTCTATCAATTACAAAAATTATCATGTAATTTCTTCAGAGCAACAGTTTGGTCAGGACAGAAGTTAAAACTTTGAGTGATCTGATGTTTCAGAATATTCGGCCTCCCATCTTAAAAATAGTAGTTATACCTAGGTTACCAGTCTTCATTCAGATCAAAAAATATTTTATACAGTTTTTTGCATTACCTGACAAATACCACAAGTAGGTGACCTTAATTTCTCATTTTATGTTTTTTAGTTAAATAACAGGAAGAAGATGATGCAACCGGTCGCATCACATAACAGTTGCAATAGATGTGTTGGTTGAGCCAGTGCATCGTACACTGTTGCACCTTTGAAGCTACTTTCTTTTCTTGATAAGTGAAAGAGATATTTGAAAAGACAGTGACCGTTTTTTATAGAAAATATAATTTCAAGTACCGAAAAATGGTTTCTGAATTTGATTTAACCAATGGTTTGGCCTCAGTAACGTTGAATATCAACAATAAACATAATCCAGTTATTACCGTAAGCCATAAAAACAATACCATTTTGAAGCAGTGAAAAATTTCATAGCAGTAGGCCTATGTTCTTTCCATGTGGAAAACTTATATTCATTCAAAATTTCAGTTTAATAGGTTTAGTACTTGGCGTTAAAAAGTAACAGACTTACAGACGACACTAAATTTTTTATACGTAACAGATTTGCTGGTATTCTCAATAGATGTTTCCACCATTTTCATCTTTTTTTTTGTCTTCAGTCATTTGACTGGTTTGATGCAGCTCTTCAAGATTTCCTGTCTAATGCTAGTTGTTTCATTTTGGTATACCCCTACATCCTATATCCCTAACAATTTGTTTTACATATTCCAAACGTTGCCTGTCTACACAATTATTTCCTTCTACCTGTCCCTCCAATATTAAAGCGACTATACCAGGATGCCTTAATATGTGGTCTATAAGTCTGTCTCTTCTTTTAGCTATATTTTTCCAATCTATATGCCGCAAAACTTCTTCATTTGTCACTTTATCCACCCATCTGATTTTTAACGTTCTCCTATAGCACCGTATTTCAAAAGTTTCTAATCTTTTCTTCTTAGGTATTCCAATCGTCCAAGTTTCACTTCCATATAAAGCAACGCTCCAAACGTATATTTTCCAAAATCTTTTCCTGACGTTTAAATTAATTTTTGATGTAAACAAATTATATTCCTTACTGAAGGCTTGTTTCGCCTGTGCTATTCAGCATTTTATATCGCTCCTACTTCATCCATGTTTAGTAATTCTACTTCCCAAATAACAAAATTCTTCTACCTCCATAACCTTTTCTTCTCCTATTTTCACATTCAGTGGTCCATCTCTGTTATTTCTACTAAATTTCATTACTTTCGTTTTGTTCTTGGAATACGGTACACGGTTCCAAGGCTGGTGTCTTCCCTTTCGAAGCCAAGAAGTTGAAATACTGAAAACTTTGGGTAGATGAGTAAGCAGAATTGAAATTATAATTTCCTTCATGTGAAAGAAGTAAAAAGTGTACACTGTATATATATATTTTTTTTTTTGTTTGTTTGGGGGCGAAAAACGCCTGTGCGTTATCATCATCCCCAGTATAGAATTTTTTTTTTTTGTCTTCAGTCATTTGACTGGTTTGATGCAGCTCTCCAAGATTCCCTATCTAGTGCTAGTCGTTTCATTTCAGTATACCCTCTACATCCTACATCCCTAACAATTTTTTTTACATATTCCAAACGTGGCCTCCCTACACAATTTTTCCCTTCTACTTGTCCTTCCAATATTAAAGCGACTATTCCAGGATGCCTTAGTATGTGGCCTATAAGTCTGTCTCTTCTTTTAACTATATTTTTCCAAATGCTTCATTCTTCATCTCTTTGTCGCAATACCTCTTCATTTGTCACTTTATCCACACATCTGATTTTTAACATTCTCCTATAGCACCACATTTCAAAAGCTTCTAATCTTTTCTTCTCAGATACTCCGATCGTCCAAGTTTCACTTCCATATAAAGCGACACTCCAAACATACACTTTCAACAATCTTTTCCTGACATTTAAAATATAGAATATATAATTAATTATATAGAATATTTAAAATTAAAATTAAAGTAACAATAAAATTATTATAAATACTGTTTCATAGAAATGCTTAACTAAATTAAAATTCATATTTACTTTACTAATCTGAAAACAGTAGACATGTAAAGATGGCTACTATGTCTCGAAGGCTTGTCTCTGGGTGGTTGTGTCATGGTACCATGGCACGCCAATAGGTGGCTGAGCACCAGTTGAGACTCTGGGCTCATGATCGTCGACTCTCTGAGTCGAGGACGCCATTGGGTGACAGGCAGTATGTTACCAGTTTTTGACAAGCTGTTGGTTGCCAGCGGGCGACTAGTGATAGTTAGAAGCCGCAGTTGGGGGTAACGCTGTTCTTAGGTCGACGTATGACAGAGTGACGAACTATGGCTTTTTTTACTTCCCACTGGGAAGCAACAGCTTGTCAGGAACTGGTATCATTCTGTTTGTCATTGGGTGACAAGCCTAAGATGAAATAAATAATAATAACAATAAAAACAACGGTTGGCTGAGCCAAGGCTCAGCCACAGATTAGCGACATTTATTTTATTAAGGACGATAATATGTTTATAATGATTGGTGAAAAAATATCTAACCCTTGTCACTAAGATCGGCTGATTTAGAAGCCACTACATTAATTTTGAATGAACATTTTTCCTTACTTCAAGCTCTTGAATGAGTTCCCACATTATTGTTCCTTCCTCCTGAATCAACCTGTATATATAATCTTAATTTTATGACCACTATGTGCGTTGTAATGGTAGGTGTGTAATACAATTAAGCTAAGGACAATCAAGAAATGATTTTTATAAAAATAGCAAGAACGTTAGAGAAAATTAAAGACTTAAATTTAACATTCAGCTTTTAATTTAATGAATTTATTCCTTATACGTATGAATAAATTCGGTTATAGAATTTATATAGCATTTGTTTTAATTTATGCCCTCAAATATACGTTTATATACAAAATAAATGTGGAGGGAAGCCAACCATATTAATAATATAATTATTTATTTTTATCTTCAGTCATTTGACTGGTTTGATGCAACTTTCCAAGATTCCCTATCTAGTCCATTCGTTTCATTTCAGAATACCCCCCTAACAATTTGTTTTACATATTCCAAACAGTGCCTTCTTGTACAATTTTTCTCATCGCTTCATGATCTGCACTGCGCAGTAATTCTACAGGTATTCCGTCTATTCCAGGAGCCTTTCTGCCATTCAAATCTTTTAATGCTCTCTTAAATTCAGATCTATTTTCATCTACAAGTCTTTATTTTTTTATTAAATGATTATTATACTGCCAGCTTTTCCTTTGTGTTCTTATTCTTTATCGTCTTTTTATAATGTTATAATACAAATAGATACGACATTTCAACAACCAATGCGTTTAAAATATGGTTGTACATTGCAATTAAGCTCTTTAAATTTGTTTAACAAATATTGATTTCACATGATGCTTAAAATCTTTGACTGTTTCTATGTTAAAAAGAATAGTAAGCAAATTCAAAGGATTATAGTGGATTTTTTTCTTTTATGTCTATTTTTCCCAGTTATTTTAAAGTGAAGTGAGTTGCAGTACTTGACATAATTTTTATGCTCTTATGAATGCCAATCTGCAAGCAGATGGTACGAAAAGTTTTATTATGTGAAAAACATTATGCTTGACAAGGATTCAAACGTAGAATCTCCAGAAAAAAAGAAAAAGTGCTTTTATTATCATGAATCAAGCCTTAAAAACAATTTTATGACTATATATTTAATACAAGATTGTTGATAATAGTTGAATTGCAAAAGAGCAGATAAAGTTTAGGAAACCACATTCTTTTTAATTATTTAAACCGTTTATTATCGTCTTTGGGATTCCACTATCGCATTTAGATTCAATATTTTATCAGCCTTTTCGATTTACTTAGTATTTTTATTACTTTTATAACTGTTATAGACCTTGAAGAAAACCAATAAGTAAAAATAAATGTCAGGCATTTTAACCATAAAAAAACTGTATAAAATAATAAAAATTTTAAGAAAAAACAAAACTAAAAAGAATTCATCCTTTCTTTTTAGACGCTTTCCAATTAAAAGATTAAAAAAAAAAACAAACAAGAAAAAAATTAATACAGGAAAAATAGTAGGATGTACAACAAGACTAAACGTATGTTTACAACCGTAGCGTACAATTTATATGTATAGTGATGAGAACGACAGTTATACCAACATTACAAACAATTATAAAGTAGAGTTTAGAGTATATGCTTTAATGATTCTGTTGTTAAATTACGTCAGAAGAGCATTACATATAAAATGGGAAGTGTACCTATGAAAATGGAAAAAAAAAAATTTCGTTTTATTTTCTTTTGTACATATACTTATATAAAAAGAGATATAGCGAGGAAAGAAGAGAGAGGGACGAGAGAGAGAGAGTGTGTAAAAAAAGAAAAGATTGTTGAATCACAATGAAATAGGTGTTTCTTTTTTTTATTTTTCATTTATTATTATCATCGTCTATTCCTTTTTTAAATAAACAAAGGAAATAGTTGTAAATATTATAAAATAAAAGGTACGTAAACACAAAGATAATAAATGTATATTTTAACTAAAAAAAAAACAAAAAAAACTAAAGGATGACATTACTAAAAGAAGAGTGAAAAAAGTACATTGTTATTATAGTTATGTTATTTAAATACACACCGTTTTTTGTTTATATCAAATATATAAATATATGTCTACGAATTTATATGAAGAATAATAAATGAAACAGCAAAAGATAAAAAGCATGAATTAAAAAATATACCGAGGAAATTTTTTAAAATAAAAAAAAAACAGTGGTAGAACTTTCCAGTCACGCGGTTTTTTTTTCTGATGGACGGGCTTATACACACATGTACATACAACTTGATTAAAAATATTTATCATTTTATTTAAATATAATATTTTTCCTTTAAGTAAAGCGCGAGCAGATACCGTATTTAATTCACTCAGGTGTGGCGCTACTAGCGACAACGATCAGAACTAACTAAAGGAATTTCACAACTTACATTGAACAAATTTTACTTGTACGTTCGGCAGAATGGTAGAATGGTGTAGCCGCGTAGCTTAACGCATCAGGTACCGAGTCGACCGGACGATCGAGTTCGAGACCCGGCCAGACCGAGTTACTTTTTTACACTTTAAATATTACTCATTTATTTAATTGTACTGTTCACCTGTGTGAGTCACAAAATAACAGTAATTTAGAACATTTTTTGGGATGGGGTACGATTTTGAAAAACCATCCTTTGTACAAGTGTTGTTATTTTTTAATTAACAAACGTGCCTAAGAAAAATAATACCTTAATTAGGTAAAATCTGGAGATACTGAAGATGACCTTGCTGTACAACCTTGACGTTTTAAGTTGAACATTCAACGGCATCAATTCTTCACATATAGAAGTAATCTGACCAAGTTTGGTAAAACTCGGTTCAGCAGTTCTAGAAATATAAGGTGATTTCACATGTTCATACGAGCATTAACATCCTGAAAATTTTCATCCGGATTTTTTGGGTTCCTTAGGTGTCAAAACTTGGACCGATTACTTCCCTTCTACATCTATAGTTCTGTTATAGCGCGGTACGTAGACGGGAAAGTAGAAATATCACGGTCTTAAAATTTGTGAATTTTTCCTTATAATTGTTTAATATGAAAATATTTCGTCACGCGGAAGGAATCCGACTGATAGGAGAATTTTCCCATACTTAACAAACTTGATATCTGCTTAAATACTGTGATGCAAATTGACTTAAACAGTAGGATCACAACTGTATCAAGAAACTCCTACACATCCCAACAATGCGGCTCACTCTATATTGGGGTAGCCAATTTTCCCCTTAACCTATAAGTTTCAGGATGGCCCGATTTCTAGCCCCCTCCACAAAAACGGGGCACTCGGACATCATATGTTCGTTCGACTAGACCTCCCCGCAAACACACAGCTCATCAGTTTCCAGGCGAAACCTGTACAGATATTTAAAATTAACATGGTTGTTTAACACCTAGGCCCCAATTTCCCTTAGAAATGAACTTGAGGCGTACCATCCCCCCAAGTCCCGTATAAATTTTTAAAAGAACCTTCCCTTCATTCTTGCCGCCTTGCTTCCATCGCGAGGTTTTGAAGACTCCTCCGCAGGTGGGAACTGTTCGAAATTTAGATCCGATGCATTGTGATCAACGTTCCAGTCCGATATTGGTCCGGCTAGAAACAGCATCCGAAATACCTCGGCCTTCCTACTTCATTGCATCTTCCCATAGCTACCACAACTTTCGACACTAAATCGATTGGGAGAGCCGTTCCAAATACAGTAGTAGCCTCATAGGAGACTACACCAGTGCGTACTATCTGCGCTTGGCACTTCTTAAATTTTGAATAAGTGGTCTATTTCTACTAAACCTATGCACTTAACTTATGCAGTCCATAGTCCTCCCGAGCAATCCTACAAAACTTGTACAACACAGAGACGGCGTTCGCCGAAACTTGATAATATGGTTGCTAAATAACAACTTCTCATCAAGACAGAAAGGTTAACTCCAGTTTCAAATTGGAGGTCTGTGTTTTAGTTTCAAATCACCCTACCAAAACCATAATCGGTTTCAAACCGCTTTGCCTTGGAAAAATATTAATGTCACTAATAACTAAAAATTCACACTTAGCAAACTACAAAATCCAGAATGATTTTTGTTCAGTAATCTCCATTTTTCCTTAGCTGTAAAACGAAATGATAGGAAATAAATTTATGACCATTCATGAAATTAAAACTTCTTTTTTTTTACTTGATTTTAGCTTTAAATCAATATTATATACCTCATCAAAAAAAAAAGAAATATTACAAGAAAGTTAAACCGTATTGTTTTTTTGTACACCCGTTATTTTTCCTCTAATGTTTAAAACATGAAAGAAAAACGGAATTTTTTAGTGTTAATTTCGTTCAGTACGTAAAATATAAAAATGTTTTTCAAAGAGAAAAACCAGGTAACTAAGTTTTTTATTAAAAAAAAGAAATAAAAAGTAAAGAGATAAATGATAAAGGAAAAGAAAGAGGTAAATGATAAAAATAAAAATGGGGAAGAGTGTACTTTTAGAAAAAAAACTACTCAAAAAAAAATTTAAGGTTGACGAAAATCTTGTCTTTTCTTCTTTTTTATATAGAGAGAGAAAGCGATAGAGAGAGAGAAAATGATAAAGAAACAAGACAGACGAAAAGCAAATACCATGATTGCTAAACTATTAAAAACCTTTTCCTCACTTAGCCACAAATAACTTTGATTCATCTATCTCTTGTTTAATGAAATACCCACACTGTCTTTTATAATTTTATTTTCCTCTTTTTTATACATTTTATTTTATTTTTCTCTCTCTCTATCATCATTTTTTTTTCATTATTTTTTATCTTTAAAATTTCATTGTTACTTTATTTACCAAATATCTACCATTTTTCTTAAATCGTTTTTTTAATTGTAATACCAAAATGAGTATTTTTTAATCTTTAAAAAACATATTTCAATAAATTTCCTAATTTAAATATTTGATCTAGACACAGGTGTTTTTTTATGCACTTTGTAATTTTTAATCGTCGATCAGAGCAACTTATTTGTAATTTATAATTTCGAAAAACATTTATTATACTGAATGAAAGAAAAAAAAACGGGAAGGCAAAAAAGATCTTTACAGACGAAAATATCGGTGCTGTCAGTGATAGTATTTAAGAAGATTTCCCCGTTTTAACAGATCACGGTTATTTGGGAATGTTGTTATACAGGGTCATTCACGGGAACCGGATGTTTTTGAAGTGGGTTGTACTCGGGCATTCGAGGTGGGAGGGGCACGTGGCTGGTGTCTGACATTTCCTTGGTTCATAGCATTTACATTGTAGTCGTTGAGATGGAGCCGTGGACGCTAGACCAACGCCTGTACGCGTAGTTTTGAGCGAAATGACGAATCCGTAACTGCTGTTCAGCGAGATTTCCGCCGTCATTTTAATATCCATCGTAATGCAAGCGTCCCTTCTCGTAACACAATATTGCGACGGGTAAACAACTTTCGAACAAGCGGTTCAATATTGAAGAAAAAACCACCGGGTCCCCGACGAACTGCTAGCGCTCCGGAGAACATCGAACGAGTAAGGGAAGCCATTGTCAGAAGCCCACGCCGCTCTATTCAGAGGCATTCAGCAGCGCTTCAAATGAGCACAAGCACGGTAAGATGAATTCTGCATACAGACCTGCATTTCCATCCTTACAAGATAGCCGTCGTGCAGCAGTTAAACGAACAATATTTCACGCAGCGATTACAATTTTGTAGACAAATGCTTACCATTGTTGAAGAAAATTAAAATTTGTTATCGTTAATGAGTGACGAAGCCCGTTTTCATCTGAATGGCTTCGTCAATAAACAGAATTGCCGGTATCGGGCAGAAAGAAACCCGCATCAACTTCACGAGAGACCACTTCATAGCCCAAAGATGACTGTCTGGTATGCAATAGGAAAGGTCGGTGTTATTGGACCATACTTTTTTGAAGAAAATGACGCTGCCGTAACTGTAACAGCTGATCGTTATATGGCAATGTTGAATACGTTTTACATCCCCGAGTTACGAAACCGGGGAATCGATTTTCAAAATGTGTTATTCCAGCATGATGGAGCTACAGCGCACACAGCGAGGGCAACGATGTCTGTTCTCCGTAACTTGTTTCCGGGACGGATCGTTTCCAGATTCGGTGACATTCCTTGGCCCCCTTGGTCCCCCGACTTGAGTAGTTGTGATTTTTTTCTGTGGGGGTTTCTGAAATCGCGTGTGTACGGCAATAAACCGTGTACATTGGAAGACCTAAAGATCGCAATTCGTCATCGCGTCACCCAGATTGATGTAGACATGCTGCAAAGAATTGGCCAGTAACCGTGAAAGGCTACAACAATATATTGCCCAAAATGGACATCGCTTGCCGGAGATAATTTTTTGTTCATGAGTAAGTAACAAATGCTTTGATTTAACAAGTGTTTCAGTACCGATAAAACGTTTTTAAAGTAAATATTTAATTTTTTATGATTATTTTAAAAAATCCAGTTCCTGTGAATGACCCTGTATCTCGCAACCAATCTTCCGATTTTCAAAATTGAAACTGGTTATTTACTAATTTAATTTAAAATCACATTGGAACCATTTGAAGGAAGTCACTGTGATATTAGTGTACATGACTTGCCAAAAAGGAGTGTAATATACGAGAGATAAAAGTAAAAGACCATTGGGAAATTTCTATCCTTAAAGTTGGCGAATCTGTGTTGTTTATGGCCACGCTAGTAATGTACACAATGCATTGTTGTGTAAAAGTTGTCGTGTTGTAATATATTTGATTACTGTGAATTATTACAGTATAAAATAAATAGGAAAATCGATGTTGCCGCTGGCTGTGAAATACGTGGAGTCATACGTTTTTTAAACCATTAAAAAGTTAAGCCGGCTGAAATTCATA
Source organism: Lycorma delicatula (assembly GCF_047948215.1). Taxonomy (NCBI): domain Eukaryota; kingdom Metazoa; phylum Arthropoda; class Insecta; order Hemiptera; family Fulgoridae; genus Lycorma; species Lycorma delicatula. The sequence continues at coordinate 25,176,524 of NC_134467.1, forward strand.
AGCAGTTTCTTGATGTGTACGGTGATAATGTAATGAATAAACGAAACATCTGACAATAGTGTGAAAGGTTTAGAAATAATGTGTACGATGAAGAACGTTCGGGGAAGCCCTCGATAATCACTGAGGACTTGTTTGAAACGCGACGATGATGAAATCAGAAAAGATCGTCGCTCAACGATTTCCGACCTGGCTCTTCTTTTCCTTGATCTTTCAAGAGCTGTTATCGGTTGTATTGTTCACGACCATTTAAACTTCTGAAATGTTTGTGCACGTCGAGTGCCGCACGTCTTAAAAGAACGTCACAAAAAAATCCGAATGGGATATGCTTTAGAATTTTTGATGCGCTACACAGAAATTAATTAGACTGTTACCGGCGATGAAACATGGACTTTTTATTACACGCTAGAAATAAAACGGCAGTCAAGTGAATGGCGTCTTCCTCAATCACCAACCAGATCGATAAAAGTCAATCCACTGGACACAAACTAATTGACATTGTTTTCTGGGATCGGTTTGACATATTGCTGATTGATTTCATGTCACGTGGAAACTGCGAAACTCTACGTAAGTTACGGCGCGCCATTCAGAATCGGCGATGTGGGGGACTGACCGACGGCATCGTCCTGCTGTACGATAATACACGTCCACATGTTTTGCGGGTCCAACACGTGATTTATTGAGAATATTTTGATGGGAAATTGACGATCACTCACCGTATAGTCCGGACTTAGCTCTTTCTAATTACCATTTGTTTGAGAAATTGAAATAATTTTTGTGTGGTAAGCAATTCGCGGTTGACGATGAACTTAAATTGCTGTTAATCATTGAATAAATGAACTGGCGGCAAAAGAATAAAACGAGGGTATATTGAATCTGGTGTACCGCTACGATTAATGTATTAATTCAAGTAGCTGTTATATAGGGAAGTAGTATAAGGTATGTATGTAGTTTAAGAGAAATAAGAAATATTTATAAAGTTTACAGAATAAATCTTTAAATAAAGTATTTAAATATTTTAAATACTGGGCGATTCAAAAACGACTTCAGTACTTTAAAAGCTTATAAAAATTGATTGACATAACTAATAGATTCGGTTGAAGTTACATTTCAAAGAAAACCACATCATGTTTGTCACTTAACATTCACTTTCATTCTATATGATTTTATTTTGTAATGCGTTATACATCCCACCTGAAGTCGATTTCATTCCACACTATACCCAGCAAGTCGGGTGTTACCTCTGCAGCTGCATTATCTCAATAAGATCAGCAGGCTGATGAAATATACCTCCGCCTTTCGGCCTGCCGTAAGGAATATATTTTTTTTGTTGGAACTCGTGTTTTTTAATATTTATCTTTTGCTAACTAAACTTTTTCTCCCATTTATTCTTTATTTAATAAAAAAAGTATATTAAATTATAAAGTTCTATGAGTATGTATGATTATATATTATTATTTATTTTAAAAGTAATTTATCAACGTATATATTTATTAAAATAACCGTATTTATTTTTTAATATATATATATATATATATATATATATATATATATATATATCTTATACTTGAAACAATATTTTCTGAGAAAAGTTGAACGAAAAATAACACTTGGGTTAAAATAAAAGTTCTAAATAAAATCTAGCATAGAACAAGGATAATTTACATTTACTAATACAAAATGCACATTATATATATTGATATATATTCTTATATATTATAGAGAAAAGAATATGCAAGAGTTAACAACTGGTGAGAGTTTTCAATAATAGCATATTCTTGTTAAAATAAATTTATTTTATTTTATTATATAGTTTTATAAGTAAGTTGTATCACAAAGTTCTCTCGGCTATTCTACTCGTAAAAATAATGGAAAAAGTTCATATAATTTTATATCCTAAAATGTTTCATTTGCGTGTTACACCTAGTGAAAAATTTCGCTCGTTTTTCAGCTATCCCAGTGAAATGTGAGCGTACTGAAATTTTTAGGACGTTAATTAGGAGGCAAAATTAGTTTTTTCTTATGGATTTTGGCTTGAATAATAGAATAAAATAGGTTTCAGAAAATACTAAAAAATACCGTATTTTTTGAAAAATCTAGGTGAAATAAAAATCTAACGCTAAATACTGGTAAATGTAATTTTATTACATTTACTGGCAGAAGGATAATCGAACGGCTAAATATCAAGGTCAGTGAACAAGTAATAGCAGAAACAGATAGATTAAAGTATTTGGGGGGTCACTTTTTAGAGAAATGGTGCATTTACGGAACACATACACGAGGTTTGCAATAGGGCTGATAAGATGACTAAATCTCTTAATATTATTATGACCTCTCAAAGAGCACCTAAAGCGTCTAAAAGGAGGGTTGTTGCGTCCTCGGTTATGTCGACGATATTATATGCTGTCCCGGTTTGGTGGCCTTCAGTACGGATAAAGAAGAACTTGGCACGCTTAGTTAGGACCCATAGGAGACTGTTGCTTGGCGTGGTTTCCGCGTACAGGACAGTCTCCTATGAGGCGTTATGCGTTTTATCTGGAGTGCCTCCGATCGACCTTATGACCTTATTTCAGAGTCGTTGATCAAGGTGTTGAAGTTCATGAAGCGAGGCATAGGCTAATAGAGAGATGGCAGGAGAGATGGAGCACAGCAGGCCCTGGAGACAGGACCAGAAGGCTAATCCCCAATCTAAGGAACTGGATACATAGAAAACACGGTGAAATAAACTTTTACACGTTACAGTATTTTACAGGACACGGTAGTTTTAATTACTATCTGCATAGAGTCGGTAGAAGGGAAACTGCAGCCTGTATGTACTGTGACTGTGATGATGATGTCGAACATACTTTCACTGTATGTCATAAATGGAGGGAAGAGACAGACGGTATTGACCTGTCATCTGATGGAACTGGGAGACTAATAAATAACATGTTAAACAGTGAAGAAACTTGGAAAAAAGTTGAGTTGGTCATCAAAAGAATACTTATGCAGAAAAACAAAGATGAGAGGAGACTAGGATTTTAAACTTTAGCATAGGGCAGGGTGGACAGCCTCAGTGGTGAGGGCTGACATGCCGAGGTGTGTCGGTTCTGATGATCCACTGGGGACTCCTAAGGGTTTTTCGTTAGGTTAGTATCAAAATCTGAGAAGTCCCAATCTCCACGTCATGACAATACATGGTATTGACGTGGCGATATACGGATGGGACAAAAGAACTCAAAAGAGCTGACCGGTGGGCCGACCTGCCATGCCGGACTTATAGCCGGTAGGTGGTAAGGCCCATTAGAGTAGAACAGGCACTCCCCTGGGTGGCGCAATACCAACCAGTCGAACCGACCCAGGGGAGTAGAGTTCAAAAAAAAAAAAAAAAAAAAAGGTGAAAAAAATTAGGAAGAAAACCCCTGTATTTTTAATTGTTAACGTACTATAACTTTGTTAAATAGTTTAAAAACACATAAATCTTTTAAACAAAACTTGTAGAAATTTTAATTCTGAACAAAATGGTGTAAGATAAGTTGAATAAAACAAAGATAAGTTATAAGGGATAACAATCCCGTATTTCTCGGTAAATTCCATCGAACATCTATTGATGACGCAATACTCTTTTATTGTTATACTTTTTCTTAGGTCAGCAAGTTTCCTTAATTTCGTCCTTCTATTAGGTCCATCAATCACCATTGGATATTTAGTAAATTGTCTTCGCACACGCTGTGAGGTGAACCAATCGATTATCGGTTCAAATCTATGTATGTGTTGTGCTTCGTTCAAAGTTCTTCAGGATAGAATTTAACCGAAGTGTATTCTTTACTCCAGCAGTAAATAAATAACATGACAGTATGAAAATCTAACCGTTATTTGATGAGCCATTCCTCAATTGTTTAGACTCACAACAATCCTTTCTAGAACAAACAACACGATTTATCCTCTCTTTTTTTTCTGTTTCCTGTTTAGCCTCCGGTAACTACCGTTTAGATAATTCTTCAGAGGATGATATGTATGAGTGTAAATGAAGTGTAGTCTTGTACAATCTCAGTTCGACCATTCCTCAGATGTATGGTTAATTGAAAACCCCAACCACCAAAGAACACCGGTATCCACGATCTAGTATTCAAATCCGTGTAAAAATAACTTTACTAGGATTTGAACGCTGAAACTCTCGACTTCCAAATCAGTTGATTTGGGAAGAAACACATTAGAAACAATTAGTACATAAACGTGGAACACCTTTTGTTTTTTACATGAATTAATGAATAGCTGTTTCATTATTATGAATGTCACCGGTCAATGTCTCCGTTAAGTGGCAGCATTTGCGTTTTTATTGGGAATAGTGTAAACACACCTCGTTGTTGAGTGGAACATCATAGTTGCATGACACGTCATTACCGCTGCCACCTCATCGAAATTAATCTACTTACAATATTCCATTCCTCAGAAATCATTCATACCTGTCTGTTGAAGCCTTCATTCATTCTTTTCATTATTCTTATAAAAATATGATTTTTATTTCTTAAAATAAATTTACTGCATTTACAGCAAATATAGCTAAAAGAAGAGACAGACTAATGGGCCACATATTAAGGCATCCTGGAATAATCGCTTTAATATTGGAGGGACAGGTAGAAGGTAAAAATTGTTTAGGCAGGCCACGTTTGGAATATGTAAAACAAATTGTTAGGGATGTAGGATGTAGGGGGTATACCGAAATGTAACGACTAGCACTAGATAGGGAATCTTGGAGAGCTGCATCAAACCAGTCAAACGACTGAAGACAATAAACACTTTTCCGGTTTTTTTGAGCTTTAATATTTTAAAGGTAAAGAACATAAATTATTTTTGTAATTTTTCAGATTTATTCAACCGCTATTAAATCAATATTTATGAGATTTGGTTAAATTGTGATAGCAAAACCTATTATTGGATCCTATACTGACCAAATTATTGCTCTGAAGAAATTACAATACACTGATAGTTTGTTAAATTGAACAGGCTTTAATTTTTACTTATCATTGTTATTCTACAAAGCAAGTTTAATAAACACAGGGGAGGTTCAGGGGACAGAGCGCTAACCGTCTGAAAATCCGCTGACCGTGACAGGAAACCCAAGTAACCACGCTACAACAGGGATGCTAGTATATATATACTAGCCGCAGAGTCGTGCCGTGGGTACGCACTTTGCAGCTAGGCCATCCAGATGGGTTGCCCTTTCGGGCGGCATCTCGGAATGGGATTATTATGAGTTCAAAATTGATTACTCTTTTCTAAAAATATTTTTTTTGAATGATGAAAATTAATATAACTAAAGTTAAATTAAAAATTTTAACTCTAGAAATTGATACTAACGCGATTCGGAATTTTCCGCTAGTGTTCGGTACAATCCGGTGCCTACTTTTTGGTTATAGTTCATTATTAAATATATATGTATCGATATATATGCGATGTATCGATTTATAATAATATAACAAGTATACCACTTGACCACCAAGAGACTAACGAAACGGAATTTTCTGGTAGTGATTGGTACAGTCAGGTGTTACACTAAGATGAACAAGCTCACACACACACACACACACACACAAATGCCCTTTCGTAGGGTAGAAAAAAGTAAGATGACATGAGTGATTTATAATCAAACGCCCAGTAAAAACTACTACAGATTAATTGAGGAAAATTTATATACACGTTCTTTCTACTATGTAACTTTTCTTTTTCCTGTTTAGCCTCCGGTAACTACCGTTTAGATAATTCTTCAGAGGATGATATGTAATGTATGAGTGTAAATGAAATGTAGTCTTGTACATTCTCAGTTCGACCATTCCTGAGATGTGTGGTTAATTGAAACCCAACCACCAAAGAACACCGGTATCCACGATCCAATATTCAAATCCGTGTAAAAATAACTGGCTTTACTAGGACTTGAACGCTGGAACTCTCGACTTCCAAATCAGCTGATTTGGGAAGACGCGTTCACCACTAGACCAAC